>NC_137053.1:18983641-19156141 GCF_032717465.1 Coenobita brevimanus | reverse complement strand
AACCAGATTATTTTTACCCCAGTCAGAGATACGAGCCAAGTCAGACATTAGGTGTGCCATAGCGTCATCCCTTCTTTGTTGAAGTAACTGCTGAGATGGACGTTGCAGGAACCGAATGGAATGATGAAGGGTATAGTCATCATCGTACGAGTGGATAGGTTTAGATGTACAGCTTAGAAGGTCATTGATGAATAAGAGGAAGACAGTTGGTGTTAGAACGGAGCCCTGAGGAGTATCACTGTTGACAGATGCAGGAGAAGAACGATGGCCGTCTACAACAGTGGTTATAGAACGATCAGAAAGGAAGCTATAGATGAAGGCAGATTGAGGGACAGAAACCGTAAGAGGGCAGTTTGGATATTAAAGATTTAAGCCAGACTCGATCGAAAGCCATTGAGATGTCAAGTGTAATGGCAAAGCTTTCGCCAAAGTCCCAAAAGGAGGATGACCAGGAGTCTGAAATGTACGTGAGAAGATCGCCAGTGGAGCGTCCCTGACGGAATCCTTACTGACGATCAGAAAGAAGGTTGTGTATAGGGAAGATGCTTTAAAATTTTTCTATTAAGAATTGACTCAAAAACTTTTGAGATACAGGATGTTAGAGCAATTGGACGATAGTTAGAGGGTTGGGAATGGTCACTCTTCTTTGGGACTGACTGAATGAGAGCAACTTCCAGAATGAAGGAAAGGTACAAGTTGATGGACAAAGGCGAAAGAGTCTACCTAGGCAGGGTGTAAGCACAGAAGCACAGAGGGACTTCATCAGGCCCATATGCGAGGGTCACGTTTCCTGGCACGGCATTCGTTCTCTGCAAACACACCAAATCAATTATGTTTACCGTGGCTCTGCGCTCTCTCTTCCCATTCATCAGGATTTGAAAATATTCTTTCCATCTGGTATTTACTTCATCCCCATGGGTTAATAATCTATCACCTACATCCTTCACACCTTCACATTTATTTCAGTTTTCGCTTCAACACATCTGCACCTCTTTCCTGAATAATTTACCATTTTCAGAGTAGTTTACATTCATTTTTCTTCCTAGATCATCATTTATCTCATTGTTTTTCGTCTTCACTAGCTTCTTTACATGCTTCTTGCTCTCAGTATATTCAGTTCTTATTTAAATTGAACCCCTGTCCTGTAACCACTCTAACCACATCTTCCTCGTTTCCTCGACTGCTCTCTTAACCTCTTCAACCCATCATGCCGTACCTTTCTTCTTTGTTGTTACTCTTGCCACACTACACACTACTTTAGCATTCCTACCTAAGTAATTCCTATATGCATTCCACAGGCTGTCCAGATCAATTTCATTTCAATTCACTGATTCTAACTCCTCCCTTATTTGATCCCATATTCATCTGCCATTTCTTTGATCCTCAGCTTCTCAATACTCAGACTTTCTCCCTGACTACTCCTCTCTCCTCTAGTCCACCTCACTCCTCTCAGCTTGATCTTTCATACCACAATCATATGATCTGACAGACCTCCACATCGTCCTCTTATGTCCCACGTATCAGCAGTCATTCCCAGCATCGACCACTCTACGAGCATGTAATCAATCACTCTGCTTTCAACACAATTCCCGTTCCCTCTCTACCATGTATATTAAAGTGCATCTTTCTGTTTGAAATACGAGTTCCAAATGCACAACCCCCTCTTCTGACACAATCCTTCAGTTGCTTCCTATTATCATTTTCTGGTACTCCATTACAACCCATTATGTTATGCTCAGGACCAGTGCCCACTCTTCCATTTATATCGCCCATTACGATCACTTTATAACTGCTGGGCATTTCTCCCACTGATTCATCCAGTTCATCCCAAAACCTGGCTTGCTCTTTCTCATGTCCTCACATGGTGCATACGCTACAATCACCGCCACATTCACCTTATCATACTTGAACTTGACATACATACACCTCGAACTGACACATTTGCAATCTCTCATTCCACTCTGCCACACCTCATTCATCAACAAAGCAACTCCTTCCTTGCATCTTCCTCACTCACTCATGCCCGATCTTACACATTTCACACCCTCCCACTCCTCCACTTCACACTTTTTCGTCTTTGTTTCACACAGTGCAATCATGGCATATTTCGCACTGTTGAACACATTCACCACTTCCAATTTCTTGTTGTCTTCATTGACACCTCTCACATTCTACATGGCCATACGAATCTGCCCATTTGGTTGGGGCCTGGGCAGGTATCGGGCCCTCCGAGGCTCTCCGAAACAACTACCGTGATTAAGTGATTTTAGATAGGGGGATCTGGGGGACACTTAACCTGGCCAGAAACTCCGATTGTATGGTTACCACTCAGCGTATTAAATGGTTTCCTGGGTACAGAAAACCATTTGGTTTGTCACTCAGCGTAGACACCATAAGGAATCCCTACAATGAGCGTCCCCATCCACCACCCAAATATATATATATATATATATATATATATATATATATATATATATATATATATATATATATGTTACGGAACAGAGAGAGATAATGAACACTTCAAGTGAGAATACTAAAATCACTACTGTCCCGCAAAGTTCCAGGTTCAAAACAAGAGTTAGGTAAATATACAAGTTAAAGTTTAATGCTCAAACTAACAACTAAACATTCAGGACTCATAAGGATAATGTAATGGCAAAATACAGGTTAAATATATGGTTAACTGCAATAGCCTCTATTAACACGAAATTAGCAAGAGTAAATTTATCTAAGTCAGCCCTGATAAAATGAGAAAACCGGATAATGCTCAGTTAATGCAAGATATATTATTACAGATACAAAATATTTTTAATAATGGCTGACATCAAAAACTCCACATGAATCACAAAAACATCACCAGGCCTACGAATTAACACCTTATGCTATACAGTACAAGAACAATATGTAATAACACTTATACTCAAATTACACAGCAGCTAGATGGTTGGAGACTTCCTGAGCACTCACAAAAACAATAACAACTGCACAGGGGAGGACAAAGACGTGAACAAAATGAGGAGTAGATCTAAGTGACAATTAATGCAGAGACTGAGCTCATTATATAGGAGCCGGCAGAGCTTGATACAACTTGTAAGAAGGACGCGCAAATGAAGCCAGAGGGGACAAAGAGTTGACACTCCTGCTCTGAACAACAGAAAGAACGACTTACTCTACTATAAGGGAGGAGAAGGGGGAGTGAGGTAGAACACGGAAGCTTGGTCACTATGGAAGCCACGAGGCGAATCGTGATCAAACATGCAGCATACTGTACGTTAGAATTATACAAAGGATGATGAAATCATAGGCTATGTAACACCTCCCCACAAAAAAAAAAAAAAAATTTACAAAGGAAATTTCTTATTACTCTAAAACAATCTGTCTAAAGTCTAGATAAGCAATCTGCAATAACATTTTCTTTCCCCTTGACATGTTGTATGTCTAATGAATACTCCTGAAGAAGTAGACTCCATCTTGTCAATCTCTGATTTTTATCTTTAAACTTCCTAAGGAATTTCAGTGGGTTATGATCGGTATAAATGACTATGGGGTCAAAACCAGAACACAAATAAAATGAAAAATGCTGTAAACCCAAAATCAAGGCCAAAAGCTCTTTCTCAATAGGTGAGTAGTTCTTTTGAGGTGGAGTGAACTTCTTACTGTAATAAGATACAGGGTGTTCAATACCCTGATCATCCTCCTGCAGCAAAACAGCCACAGCTCCTGTATCACTTGCGTCAACAGTCATCTTAAAAGGCTTAGCAAAATTTGGAGTAGTGAGCACTGGCTGACTTAATAGGATAGCTTTAAGTTTGCTGAAAGAGGATTGACAGTTATCGGTCCAGACAAATTTAACTCCCTTTTTCAGTAGGTCTGTAAGTGGTGATACAAGAATTGAAAAGTTAAGAACAAATCTCCTGTAATAACCTACCATTCCCAAAAATCTTTGTAGCTCTTTCCTACTTTTAGGTCTGGGAAGATCACTTATAACCTGAACCTTAGCTCCTGGTGGTGCAACGTGTCCATCACCAATTACATACCCAAGGTACTGAACTTTAGCTTGACCAAACTCACACTTTGATAAATTAGCTACAAGATTAGCCTGAACCAAACGCTCAAGAAATTTACTGACATGGCATAGGTGATCTTTCCAGTTCTCACTGAAGAGTGATACATCATCAATATAAACAACACACCCTGCCAAACCCTCTGTTACAACATTCATGAGCTTCTGAAATGTGGCTGGTGCATTCTTCATACCATATGGCATTACAAAACATGCAAAAGTCTTTCCTGGTGTTACAAAACATGAGATCTCCCTAGCACGTTCAGTCATAGGTACTTGCCAGTATCCCTTTAACAAATCAAACCCACTTATGTACCTAGCCTTTCCGATCTTGTCTATGCAATCTTCCACGCGAGGGAGAGGGTAAGTGTCTGTTTTGGTTATCTGATTAACACGTCTGTAGTCGATGCAAAGCCGCTGTGACCCACCTGGCTTAGGGACTAGAGTGACAGGAGAACTCCACTCGCTCTGACAGGGCTCAATCATGTTGTGGTCCAACAGGTAGCCAAGCTCCTTCTGGATGAGAGGAACTTTCACTGGATTCACACGGTAAGGAGGCAGTTTAATTGGCTTTGCGTCTCCAACATCGACATCATGCATCAACACAGTGGTTCTTCCTGGAGTGGCACAGAACACTTGCGGGTACTCCTGCAGTAATGCCGAAAACTACTACCTTTCCTCGGGAGCTAGATGAGAAAGCTTAGTCTGGAGATCATTCATGATATCAGGATTCTTCCCCAAATTATCACTCAGGCTCATGCTGCATGGGAGAACTTCACTTGCAGACTCGGGTGGAACAGCTACAGTGCAGACTGGGTTATTTTCGTCCCGCCTGTGATATAACTTTAGCATGTTGATGTGACAAAGTTGCTTCTTCTTTCTACGATCTGGTGTGGCGATGACATAGTTGATATCACTGAGTTTCTTCTCCATGAAATAAGGGCCACTAAACTTGGCTTGAAGAGGTTGCCCATGCACTGGTAGCAGAATCAAAACCTGATCTCCTGGCTGAAAGTGGCGTAACCTGGACTTCTTATCATACCAAGTCTTCATCTTCTCCTGAGCAGCTCCTAAATTCTCTCTCGCCAGCTGTAAAGCAGTGGATAGCCGTTCTTTGAACTTCATCAAATACTCCAGCAGGTTGACGTCATCTTCCTCCGACAGCCAGCATTCCTTGAGTAGCTTAAGGGGTCCTCTTACTAGATGTCCAAACAGTAGTTCAAAGGGTGAGAAGCCCAGTGATTCATTTGGAGATTCTCTTGTGGCAAATACAACGAATGGAAGACCTTTATCCCAGTCTTTCTGATGTTCCAAACAGTATTTCTTGAGCATCGATTTGAGTGTTTGATGATATCTCTCCAACGCTCCTTGGGTCTGGGGATGGTAAGCTGAAGACGTGATCTGGGTGATGCCCAACTCTTTCAGAGACTGCTTGAAAACATTTGACATGAAATTATTTCCCCGGTCTGACTGTACCTCCTTGGGTAGACCAAACTTTGTGAAGAACCCTAGCATTTCCTTAACCACGTTCTTTGCTGAGATATTTCTAAGTGGAATGGCTTCAGGATAACGAGTAGCCATATCAATCAGGGTCAACACATAAGAAAATCCTGAAGAAGTCTTAGGAACAGGGCCCACAATATCCACCAACACACGGGTGAATGGCGCCTCAAAAAGGAGGAATGGGAACTAGAGGTGCAACCTTTTTGGTCTGATTACACTTCCCCACAACTTGACAGGTGTGACAAGACTTACAATACCAGGAAACATCTCTGAAGATACATGGCCAGTAGAAGTGTTTCAAAATACGTGCCACAGTCTTCCTCACTCCAAGGTGTCCTGCCAAACTGGAATCATGAGCCACTCTAATGATATCCTGCCTACAAACAAGAGGGATGACAACTTGATGTACAACCTCCCATTCACAGTCGGCTGATGCTGTTGGAGGTCTCTACTTTCTCACAAGTACTCTTGACTTTATATAATAACAAGTAGAAGCACCAGCTGACTCTTTCTCACTGCGAGCAGAGTTAGCTAGACCTTTCATCTCAGGGTCAGCAACCTGCAACTCAACCAACTCTTGACAAGACAAATTATTAACACTACGGGGTACTGCCTCATCTGGTGAGTGGTCCAAATCAGCAAGAAAAGTGTCAGCTAGGATAACATCATCATCATCATTATCCTCTAAGTCACCTGTAACTTTAGACTTAGCCCTAGTGACAGCACATGCAGAGAACACGTCAGGGATATCACAATCCTGGGTCGCAGTCACTGGTTCACTAGACAACTGAGGAGCTGGACACACTTGACCTCCACCAGTATCATTTCCAAGTAAGAAAGTTATACCTGACATTGGGAGTGTCTCAACCAACCCAACCATAACGAAACCATTAACAAAACCAGACTCTAAATTCACTCTGCACAGAGGGACAGAGAAGTAATTATTCCTTACACCTTGTAAGATTACAGTTTCATCAGAGGAATTAACATTAGAGCCTAGAACACTGGTCAGCATAAGGGATTGGCAAGCATCTGTACACGATATATTTTAACTGATTTCCTGTTATTACTGTCCAGAGGACTGACAAAACCATCAGACAGGAAATTAGCACATGAACTCTTGAGAGTGTCACCCACGTTACTGCTCAAAAGAGGAGCTTCATCATGAGAATTTAATTTACCCCTCAAAGCAGGTTCAGTTCACTCAGTTAAAGAATTCTGGGAACTCTCAAGGGTGGACACTAGACCAATTGACTGAATATTTAAAGACTCCCTTTTGTTCACATCACGCTGTCTCCTGAAACATTTCTTCGTAGTATGACCAAGCTTACTACAATAAGTACATTTACTTTTCTGAAATCTAGAGATGGAGCTGGTATTTACTTCCTGAGAAACATCATCTCTATTCTCTTTCCTGTTACCTGTACTCTGAGTAGAGGCAACGTACTTACTCTCAGCTTTCCTTTTTTCTTTAGAATATCTCTTGTGAGTGAGAACATATTGATCAGCTAAAACTGCAGCATCAGACAAATTATGTATTCTTTTCTCATCAAGATATAGGCTTACATATTTATTAATACACCTTTTGAAATCCTTCAGCAAAATCATCTGCTTATATTTATCAAAATCAGAATTTACGTTCTTAGAATTTAACCACTGCTCTAACAGATCTTTGATTTTTGCATACTCAACATGGGATTGCTTATCTTGCTTATAAGTTGTCCTAAATTTTACTCTATAGGCTTCAGGAACAAGCTCATAGGCCTTAAGAATCAAGCTCTTAATTACATCATAATTATCAGATTGATCCTGAGGCAAAGATGCATAAGTTACTTGAGCTTTACCGGTGAGAACAGTTTGAAGGAGTACTGGCCAATACTTTTTGGGCCAATTAAAACCTGTAGCTACCCTCTCAAACAACTGAAAATATTTTGTTAAATCAAATTCATTAAAAAGAGGGACAAGTTTAACATTTTTAGCCACATCAAAATCATCAGAGCTAGATGATCCAGTTCCACCTTGTTTCATGCGATACTCATGGTCTGCCTGAATCCTAGCTAGTTCAATTTGTGCCTGAGCCTGTGCCTGTGCCTCCTGAATACGAGCCTGAGACTCAGCCTCCTAAGCATTTGCCTGAAACTCAGCCTCCTTAGAACGAGCCTGAAACTCAGCCTCCTTAGCACGGGCCTGAAACTCAACCTCATTAGCACAAGCCTCCTGCAGGGCTAGCTGTAACTTAGCTATTTCAATCTGCGTTTGCTCATCTGGAGGAGTTACATTAAACAAGCTTTCATTAATCATGTCAACAATTTGATCTTTAGAATGATGAGAGCGAACAGCAATTCCCAATTGTTGAGCAACAAGCTTAAGTTCATTCTTTGTTCTGTTTTCTACATCACACACTGTTTGCTCATTTGACAAAAAATCTTTGGCTTCATCAAGAGTAGTTATAGTAGACATCATGAATAAATCACAGTCACAAAATATCAAGCAATATCCTTATGATAATATCCTGAATATCCTGATAAGAGGTCGCCAAATTTATGTTACGGAACAGAGAGAGATAATGAACACTTCAAGTGAGAATACTAAAATCACTACTGTCCCGCAAAATTCCAGGTTCAAAACAAAAGAGTTAGGTAAAATTACAAGTTAAAGTTTAATGCTCAAACTAACAACTAAACATTCAGGACTCATAAGGATAATGTAATGGCAAAAACAGGTTAAATATATGGTTAACTGCAATAGCCTCTATTAACACGAAATTAGCAAGAGTAAATTTATCTAAGTCAGCCCTGATAAAATGAGAAAACCGGATAATGCTCAGCTAATGCAAGATATATTATTACAGATACAAAATATTTTTCATAATGGCTGACATCAAAAACTCCACATGAATCACAAAAACCTCACCAGGCCTACGAATTAACACCTTATGCTATACAGTACAAGAACAAAATGTAATAACACTTATACTCAAATTACACAGCAGCTAGATGGTTGGAGACTTCCTGAGCATTCACAAAAACAATAACAACTGCACAGGGGAGGATAGAGATGTGAACAAAATGAGGAGTAGATCTAAGTGGCAATTAATGCAGAGACTGAGCTCATCATATAGGGGCCGGCAGAGCTTGATGCAACTTGTAAGAAGGACGCGCAAATGAAGCCATAGGGGACAAAGAGTTGACACTCCTGCTCTGAACAACAGAAAGAACGACTTACTCTACTATAAGGGAGGAGAAGGGGGGAGTGAGGTAGAACACGGAAGCTTGGTCACTATGGAAGCCACAAGGAGAATTGTGATCAAACATGCAGAATACTGTACGTTAGAATTATACAAAGGATGATGAAATCATAGGCTATGTAACAATATATATCCCTGGAACACTAACCTTTGATCTGACTTACATCAACACTAAAGTGGGGTTGACTGAACCCCATTTACGAAAAATGAAAAATAATAGTCAGGATAAGAATTTATTCAATTTCTTAGCATACATAGAAAATATGGCCTTTGTACTTCAGTCTGAGTGAAAAACCAATGACTTGAAACTGAATCTTAAAACGAATATGGATAACTTAAAAAAAAAAAAAAAAATGTAAAAATACTAAGATTAACTAATGACTATGCTGAAGACTATGATATACAGAGACGACTGCAGCTGTGGGCTTGGCTGTGGGCACACAAACACCCTGGTCGTGGGAGCCTCTGCTAACATACCCACAGCCTTGGGGCAGCACTAGGAAATGTGTGGGAGAGGGACGAAAGAGATTTTTTTTAGTTTTTTTTTTATGGTGAAAGAATGAGTATTGTGCAATGGATTTTTTTTTTTTTTTTTTTACCAATATTAACCCCTATAAATGAACAACTACTTATCATTGATCACCAAGGCTATAGCCATTGATTTCAAAGGAATTCTTACGGATTATTATATTTTATTTTGAAAAACAAAAAATCTTCTGTACCATATGCAAAATGAAAACTATAATTTTATGTTGTACCAAATATGTTGTACTTGAACTATGTACAAGTGTACATAGGAGTGTACAGTGTAAGTACTGGTGTACAGATGTACTAATCTCAAAATAATTATATTCCTCTCAATTATTTCCTCCCAAAAACGAACCCCTCTGCACACTAACGTGGGGTTGAGCTAACCCCAAGTGTACTTTTCAGCACGCAAATTACAAGCGAGATCCACCACACTACCTCCTTTAAAGAGCGGTTGTAGTGGCCTGAAGGTACTGGGAGACACAGTGCCCTGGGCCCCTTCTCTCCCCATGACCGCGTTAACCTCCTAGGGGGGGTGGGTCGCCCCAACCCCACGATATTGTTCCAGGGATATATATATATATATATATATATATATATATATATATATATATATATATATATATATATATATATATTGTTACATAGCCTATGATTTCATCATCCTTTGTGTAATTCTAATGTACAGTATGCTGCATGTTTGATCACAAGCGTGTTCTACCTCACTCCCCCAGTCCTCCCTTATAGTAGAGTAAGTCGTTCTTTCTGTTGTTCAGAGCAGGATTGTCAACTCTTTGTCCCCTCTGGCTTCATTTGCGCGTCCTTCTTACAAGTTGTATCAAGCTCTGCCAGCCCCTATATAATGAGCTCAGTCTCTACATTAATTGCCACTTAGATCTACTCCTCATTTTGCTCATGATCTCTGTCCTCCCCTGTACAGTTGTTATTATTGTGAGTGCTCAGGAAGTCTCCAGCCATCTAGCTGTTGTGTGATTTGAGTATGAGTGTTATTGCATTTTGTTCTTGTACTGTGTAGCATAAGGTGTTAATTTGTAGGCCTAGTGAGGTTTTTGTGATTAATGTAAAGTTTGGATGTCAGTCATTATTAATAATATTTTGTATCTGTAATAATATATCTTGCATTCACTGAGTATTATCTGGTATTTTCATTTTATCAGGGCTGACTTAGGTAAATTTACCCTTGCTATTTTCTTGTTAATAGAGGCTATTGCAGTTAACCATATATTTAACCTGTTTTTTGCCATTACATTATCCTTATGAGTCCTGAATGTTTTGTTGTTAGTTTGAGCATTAAACTTTAACTTGTAATTTTACCTAACTCTTTTGTTTTGAACCTGGAACTTTACGGGACAGTAGTGATTTTTAGTATTCTCACTTAAAGTGCACATTATCTTTCTCTGTTCCGTAACATAAATTTGGCGACCTCTTATCAGGATATTCAGGATATTATCATAAGGATATTGCTTGATATTTTGTGACTGTGATTTATTCATGATGTCTACTATTACTACGCTTGATGAAGCCAAAGATTTTTAATCAAATGTGCAAACAGTGTGTGATGTAGGAAACAGAACAAAGAATGAACTTAAGCTTGTTGCTCAACAATTGGGAATTGCTATTCGCTCTCATCATTCTAAAGATCAAATTGTTGACATGATTAATGAAAGCTTGTTTAATGTAACTCCTCCAAATGAGCAAACGCAGATTGAAATAGCTAAGTTACAGCTAGCCCTGCAGGAGGCTCGTGTTAAGGAGGCTGAATTTCAGGCAAATGCTAAGGAGGCTGAGTTTCAGGCACGTGCTAAGGAGGCTGAGTCTCAGGCTCGTATTCAGGGGGCACAAATTGAAATTGCTAGGATTCAGGCAGACCATGAGTATCGCATGAAACAAGGTGGAACTGGATCATCTAGCTCTGATGATTTTGATGTGCCTAAGAATGTTAAACTTGTCCCTCCTTTTAATGAATCTGATTTAACAAAGTATTTTCAGTTGTTTGAGAGGGTAGCTACAGGTTTTAATTGGCCCAAAAAGTATTGGCCAGTACTCCTTCAAACTGTTCTCACCGGTATAGCTCAAGTAACTTATGCATCTTTGCCTCAGGATCAATCTGATAATTATGATGTAGTTAAGAGCTTGATTCTTAAGGCCTATGAGCTTGTTCCTGAAGCCTATAGAGTAAAATTTAGGACAACTTATAAACAAGATAAGCAATCCCATGTTGAGTATGCAAAAATCAAAGAAGATATGTTAGAGCAGTGGTTAAATTCTAAGAATGTGGATTCTGATTTTGACAAATTTAAGCAGATGATTTTGCTGGAGGACTTCAAAAGGTGTATTTATAAAAATGTAAGCCTATATCTTGATGAGAAAAGAATAGATAATTTGTCTGATGCTGCAGTTCTAGCTGATGAATATGTTCTCACTCACAAGAGATATTCTAAAGAAAAAGGGAAAGCTGAGAGTAAGTACGTTGCCTCTACTCAGAGTACAGGTAACAGGAAAGAGAATAAAGATGATGTTTCTCAGGAAGTAAATACCAGCTTCACCTCTAGATTTCAGAAAAGTAAATGTACTTATTGTAGTAAGCTTGGTCATACTATGGAGAAATGTTTCAGGAGACAGCGTGATGTGAACAAAAAGGAGTCTTTAAAAATTCAGTCAATTGGTCTAGTGTCCACCCTTGGGAGTTCCCAGAATTCCTTAACTGAGTTAACTGAACCTGCTTTGAGGAGTAAATTAAATTCTCATGATGGAGCTCCTCTTTTGAGCAGTAACGTGGGTGACACTCTCAAGAGTTCATGTGCTATTTTCATGTCTGGTGGTTTTGAAAGTCCTCTGGACAGTAATGACAGGAAATCAGTTAAAATATATCGTGATACAGGTGCTTGCCAATCCCTTATGCTGACCAGTGTTCTAGGCTCTAATGTTAATTCCTCTAATGAAACTGTAATCTTACAAGGTGTAGGGAATAATTACTTCTCTGTCCCTCTGTGCAGAGTGAATTTAGAGTCTGGTTTTGTTAATGGTTCCTTTATGGTTGGGTTGGTTGAGACACTCCCAATGTCAGGTGTAACTTTCTTACTTGGAAATGATATTGGTGGAAGTCAAGTGTGTCCAGCTCCTCAGTTGTCTAGTGAGCCAGTGGCTGCGACCCAGGATTGTGATGTCCCTGATGTGTTCTCTGCATGTGCTGTCACTAGGGCTAAGTCTAATGTTACTGGTGACTTAGAGGATAATGATGATGATGATGTTATCCTAGCTGACACTTTTCTTGCTAATTTGGACCACTCACCAGATGAGGCAGTACCGCGTAGTGTTGATAATTTGTCTCGTCAAGAGTTGGTTTAGTTGCAGGTTGCTGACCCTGAGTTGAAAGGTCTAGCTAACTCTGCTTGCAGTGAGGAAGAGTCAGCTGGTGCTTCTACTTGTTATTATATAAAGTCAGGAGTACTTATGAGGAAGTAGAGACCCCCAACAGCATCAGCCGACTGTGAATGGGAGGTTGTACATCAAGTTGTCATCCCTCGTGTTTGTGGGCAGGATATCATTAGAGTGGCTCATGATTCCAGTTTGGCAGGACACCTTGGAGTGAGGAAGACTGTGGCACGCATTTTAAAACACTTCTACTGGCCAGGTATCTTCAGGGATGTTTCCTGGTATTGTAAGTCTTGTCACACCTGTCAAGTTGTGGGGAAGTGTAATCAGACCAAAAAGGTTGCACCTCTAGTTCCCATTCCTCCTTTTGAGGCGCCCTTCACCCGTGTGTTGGTGGATATTGTGGGCCCTCTTCCTAAGACTTCTTCAGGATTTTCTTATGTGTTGACCCTGATTGATATGGCTACTCGTTATCCTGAAGCCATTCCACTTAGAAATATCTCAGCAAAGAACGTGGTTAAGGAAATGCTAGGGTTCTTCACCAAGTTTGGTCTACCCAAGGAGGTACAGTCCGACCGGGGAAGTAATTGCATGTCAAATGTTTTCAAGCAGTCTCTGAAAGAGTTGGGCATCACCCAGATCACGTCTTCAGCTTACCATCCCCAGACTCAAGGAGAGTTGGAGAGATATCATCAAACACTCAAATCGATGCTCAAGAAATACTGTTTGGAACATCAGAAAGACTGGGATAAAGGTCTTCCATTCGTTGTATTTGCCGCAAAAGAATCTCCAAATGAATCACTGGGCTTCTCACCCTTTGAACTACTGTTTGGACATGAAGTAAGAGGACCCCTTAAGTTACTCAAGGAATGCTGGCTGTCGGAGGAAGATGACGTCAACCTGCTGGAGTATGTGATGAAGTTCAAAGAACGGCTATCCACTGCTTTACAGCTGGCAAGAGAGAATTTAGGGGCTGCTCAGAAGATGAAGACTTGGTATGATAAGAAGTCCAGGTTCCGCCACTTTCACCCAAGGAGATCAGGTTTTGATTCTGCTACCAGTGCATGGGCAACCTCTTCAAGCCAAGTTTAGTGGTCCTTATTTCGTGGAGAAGAAACTCAGTGATGTCAACTACGTCATCACCACACGAGATCGTAGAAAGAACAAGCAACTTTGTCACATCAACATGCTAAAGTTATATCACAGGCGGAACAAAAATAATCCAGTCTGCACAGTAGCTGTTCCACCCAAGTCTGCAAGTGAAGTTCTCTCATGCAGCATGAGCCTGAGTGATAGTTTCGGGAAGAATCCTGATATCATGAATGATCTCCAGACTAAGCTTTCTCATCTACCTCCCGAGGAAAGGCAGGAGTTTACGGCATTACTGCAGGAGTACCCGCAAGTGTTCCGTGCCACTCCAGGAAGTACCACTGTGTTGATGCATGATGTCGATGTTGGAGACGCAAAGCCAATTAAACTGCCTCCTTACCGTGTGAACCCAGTGAAAGTTCCTCTCATCCAGAAGGAGCTTGACTACCTGTTGGACCACAAGATGGTTGAGCCCTGTCAGAGCGAGTGGAGTTCTCCTGTCACTCTAGTCCCTAAGCCAAGTGGATCACAGCGGCTTTGCATCGACTACAGACATGTTAATCAGATAACCAAAACAGACACTTACCCTCTCCCTCGTGTGGAAGATTGCATAGACAAGATCGGAAAGGCTAGGTACATAAGTAAGTTTGATTTGTTAAAGGGATACGTGCCAGGGAGATCTCCTGTTTTGTAACACTAGGAGAGACTTTTGCATGTTCTGTAATGCCATATGGTATGAAGAATGCACCAGCCACATTTCAGAAGCTCATGAATGTTGTAACAGAGGGTTTGGCAGGGTGTGTTGTTTATATTGATGATGTATTAATCTTCAGTAACAACTGGAAAGATCACCTATGCCATGTCAGTAAATTTCTTGAGCGTTTGGTTCAGACTAATCTTGTAGCTAATTTATCAAAGTGTGAGTTTGGTCAAGCTAAAGTTCAGTACCTTGGGTACGTAATTGGTGATGGACACGTTGCACCACCAGGAGCTAAGGTTCAGGTTATAAGTGATCTTCCCAGACCTAAAAGTAGGAAAGAGCTATAAAGATTTTTGGGAATGGTAGGTTATTACTGGAGATTTGTTCTTAACTTTTCAATTCTTGTATCACCACTTACAGACCTACTGAAAAAGGGAGTTAAATTTGTCTGGACCAATAACTGTGAATCCTCTTTCAGCAAACTTAAAGCTATCCTATTAAGTCAGCCAGTGCTCGCTACTCCAAATTTTGCTAAGCCTTTTAAGATGGCTGTTGATGCAAGTGATACAGGAGCTGGGGCTGTTTTCCTGCAAGAGGATGATCAGGGTATTGAACACCCTGTATCTTATTACAGTAAGAAGTTCACTCCACCTCAAAAGAACTACTCACCTATTGAGAAAGAGCTTTTGGCCTTGATTTTGGGTTTACAGCATTTTTCATTTTATTTGTGTTCTGGTTTTGACCCCATAGTCATTTATACCGATCATAATCCACTGAAATTCCTTAGTAAGTTTAAAGATAAAAATCAGAGATTGACAAGATGGAGTCTACTTCTTCAGGAGTATTCATTAGACATACAACATGTCAAGGGGAAAGAAAATGTTATTGCAGATTGCTTATCTAGACTTTAGACAGATTGTTTTAGAGTAATAAGAAATTTCCTTTGTAAATTTCTTTTTTTTTTTGTGGGGAGGTGTTACATACCCTATCATTTCATCATCCTTTGTGTAATTCTAACGTACAGTATGCTGCATGTTTGATCACGAGCGTGTTCTACCTCACTACCCCCGTCCTCCCTTATAGTAGAGTAAGTCGTTCTTCCTGTTGTTCAAAGCAAGATTGTCAACTCTTTGTCCCCTCTGGCTTCATTTGCGCGTCCTTCTTACAAGTTGTATCAAGCTCTGCCGGCCCCTATATAATGAGCTCAGTCTCTACATTAATTGCCACTTAGATCTACTCCTCATTTTGCTCACATCTCTGTCCTCCCCTGTACAGTTGTTATTATTGTGAGTGCTCAGGAAGTCTCCAGCCATCTAGCTGTTGTGTGATTTGAGTATGAGTGTTATTGTATTTTGTTCTTGTACTGTGTAGCATAAGGTGTTAATTTGTAGGCCTAGTGAGGTTTTTGTAATTAATGTAAAGTTTGAATGTCAGTCATTATTAATAATATTTTGTATCTGTAATAATATATCTTGCATTCACTGAGTATTATCTGGTATTTTCATTTTATCAGGGCTGACTTAGGTAAATTTACTCTTGCTATTTTCTTGTTAATAGAGGCTATTGCAGTTAACCATATATTTAACCTGTTTTTTGCCATTACATTATTCTTATGAGTCCTGAATGTTTTGTTGTTAGTTTGAGCATTAAACTTTAACTTGTAATTTTACCTAACTCTTTTGTTTTGAACCTGGAACTTTACGGGACAGCAGTGATTTTTAGTATTCTCACTTAAAGTGCACGTTATCTTTCTCTGTTCCGTAATAATATATATATATATATATATATATATATATATATATATATATATATATATATATATATATATATATATATATATATATATATATATATATATATATATACCCGTGTATGGGGCATGTGCAAGTGCATATATGTATGTATGAATGTTATGAGAGGGGAATGCTGCTGAATGATAATAAGAGTTCTTAGGATGATAGGTAAGCCTGTGCAAGAGTGGGCAGTTGACTAAGTAAGCCTGTCAGTATTGGAGTAAGATAAGATGTGTTGCGTCCAAATAACTGTTAACCCATGGATTGCAAGCCACAGCTCAGGCTGGGTAGCGTCACTTTGCGAACCACAGCTCGGGCTATGCTGGCCGTGCATCACCACTAACTCCTCCACTCCTACCCAACCTTACGCATGGCGCTACGCAAAGACGGAGGGAGATATTTTTTTCTTTTCACCGGATGCTGCCCCGGATGTTTATCTTCAAGATTATGATAAACAAAAACAAAATAATTTTTCCTGTTTTTTTTTATTCATTTATTAACTACTTCCCTAAGTAAACTTATGCATAGCCCTATGCACACACGGAGAGTGTTTCTTTTCACCAGATGATGCCCTGGATGTTTATCTTCATGTTTATAATAAACGAAGAAAAAAAATCTTCATTTTTTGCTCACCAGGGGGTGAGAAAACAAGGGTAATTGTGCAATCCACTAGTTAAATTTTGAAAGTATATGGATAAGATTACAGGAAAGGTACAAAGCTTGAGTGATGGAGAGTGGGATGAAGATCATAATGATGGCGAAGGATGGGATTTTTGTAATATGTAATATTCAGTGATGTAGTGCTGATGGCTGATAAACACTCCTCGACAAATTTCAATTTTTTTATCTAGTTCAGGTATGAGATTATGTGATTAGGGGTATATTGACGGTGCTGGTAACAAATACGTTTTTTCTTTTTTTCTTTTCTCTATCACACAATGTTTTTTGGGGGATTTAGCCTTGAAATTTTTCTTCCAGTAGTCAGAAATCAATATGCTCCTATCACCTGGTTACGCCGCAAATATTTTTTCAATCAAGACATATTAATTGGGATGTAAAAGTAATATGCAGAGACAAAATCAAGTGTATTATCCACCACTGTAAGTAAATTTTGCTGTGAATACAAGTACTCAAAGTACCTTTTGTGATTATCTCTTTTTGTGCTTAACATCGGTTTTCCGTGCCAGCATCCAACAATAGTCAGCCATCATACCAGCACCAGTTCTTCCTTGGTATCTTTGTTCCATTACCGTGATATCCTGGTGAAAATGTTCACCTGTTCTTCACTAACATCACTCATGTTTCTTGGAAATAACTGAGATGTGAGTGAAGTAAATGGATTTTAAGGGACATATGGCATCCAAGTTCATGGTACACAACCAGGAGCTCCTCAACAATTTCCACATAATCTTCACTGTTATGACTGGTTACACCGCCAAAACGAGGAGTTTTTGCATCGATTCGTGCAAATTTTCTTAAGAGACCTCCAAGCCCTAAGTTCGTCTGCCATCAACCTGAGTGTCTTTCATCATGCTATGTATCTGTGGGCCAACGAAATTGCCTTCTTTCAATCTGGCATAGCTAATTTTAGTGGCGACATTTTTCAGGTGTGCGAAGCCTGCACCTATCTTATCCAAGGTTTTGACGTAAATTCTCGTCAAACCAAACGATGTGAAATGAGGGAAATATGACTTCCGGCGAGTGCATCGTTCCGTACGTTGTGTACATCGGCTTCGTAGGAACTTCATGGAGGCCACTCACACTGGATGTAATGTTTTTGCATATCATGGCTGTCCCATAAACACAGGAAGCAACAGTATTTCGTGAAACCTCCTTGTACGAGTAGTAAAGCAGCATGGCTAGCACTTTTAAATCATTGCAGACTTTCCATCGGAATTCATCATACTCGGTCAAAACGAGAAGTTTTTGCATCGATTCGTACATTTCCTTCATTTCAGGAGCTAAAACAAGTGGTATACTGGGTAATATGTTCTCCTTGAGAAGAACAGCCTTCAGACCTGATTTGCTGGAGTCAGTAAAAAGTCGTCATTCATCAGGATCATGAATCCTTCCCAAGGCTTTGAACAGACTTGCTATATTGCTACAGTAGCCTACTCCTCCGTCTGCCTTGAAAAAACTTTCCAAACTTTTGTTGCTGTTTCCTGAAATTCATCATCTTTGTGTCTAGATGCAGCAAGTTCAGTTCTTGCAATCTCGAAGCTAGTAGTTCTGACCACTGTTTTGATAAATTTAGGCCATTTATAAGATCGCTTTGGGTGACTAGATGGGGTACTTTGCCAGATGGCTGACACTTGAGGTCAGAATCTGGGGCAGCTGCTCCAGATGGCTCTCCAACTTCATCCTCATCTAAAGTCTGGAATACACATTATTTTATTGGTGGCCTTGAAGTGGGAAGGACCTCTGTGTAATCGACCGATCTTATTGCAAACAGTGAATTTGGATAAACAATGTTGTTTTTGTTTTATTGGAGAAAATGCCACAGCTTTTGTCATGCAAAAGTAGCAATCTGTTGTGTGGTCACTAGGTTCTCTTCACTTCATAGGAACTGTGAAAGGCATCCCTGTTTTCCTTCCTGCTAGTCATTCACGACGAGAGTTGGAACAAGTCACGCAGCAGAGATGGGGTGCCCATCGTTTGTCTTGGTCACCAGTCTTAACGCCAAAATAATGTAGATGAGCGGTCTTCACAAGGGACGTGATCTTCCGTTTCTGCTTCTTTGGAGTGAAACTTTCTCATATGTAACAGAAAGCATCAGGATCATTCGCACATCCGTGAGGCACTGTCAGCCCATAAGTCCGAAATAAGTTATATTAAGCATAATGAATTTGCATTGACATATTTTAGATAGTGGATGTAGACCATTGGTAATGTATATGATGGATTTTATACACTGCATGTATATAAAGACATATAAAGAGCATGAATAAAGTGATGAAAAGAAGGACCACTGAACTATAGGGATGTGTGTGTGGGTCGTGGGTTCAGAAAATTGTATGTGCTAGAGCAAAATGAACATCATATTTTAAATATAGTGCCACATTATTGCCTTGGGATACCATTTTTTGTCTCTAAACTGAAATTCTTGTCGAGTAATATAATGAACTAGAACTTCACAGACCGGTGCATCTGGCTTTCAAAGCGAATATAGATAAAAATGAAGTTATGGTTTCTGAGAGTGAGGTAACCCCCAGTTTGATGTTGTGGGAAATGGAAAGGGACTTGAACTGATGAAAGAGTTTAACCGTGGATTGCAAACTGGGTAACGTCGCATTGTGAGCTACAGCTCAGTCTGTGCTGGCCTTGCATCACCATAAACAACTCGACCCCTATGCAACCTTACGCATGGAGCTACGCAAAGACGGAGAGAGAGATTTGTTCTTTTACCAGATGATGCCCTGGATGTTTATTTTCACGTTTATAATAAACATTTTTTTTTTCTTAATTTTTTCACTACTCCGGTATATAAACTTATGCATGGCCCTGGGCAAAGACGGAGAGAGAAAGATTATTATTATTATTTTTTTTTTACCAGCTGATGCCCTGGATGTTTATCTTCAAGTTTATAATAAACAAAAACTAAAAAAAAAAATTCCTTCGTTTTCTGCACACCATGGGGTGGCATAAAAAGAGGTAATTGCACAATCCACTGGTTAATGGCATTTGTCACGAAAAAATTGGCCGAACGTCGAACCTGCGTTTTTTATACCTAGGCTTACATAATGACTCAAAATTATTCTTGATACAGAATATGTTCAATAGTTGCTAATAAATATGTTATTTTTGCCATTAATTGTATATGCAGGTCATGTATGAGAAGTCCCAAATCAGCAGAGCTTGAAGTTCTTAAAGCTTTTTTTTTGTTTTGTTTTGTTTTCTTAGGAATCCCTGTTGAAACTGTCTTGCCAGGGTGAAAGAATGGGTGTCTTACCAGTATCTTTGGGCAAGTTGTCATTCACTCCAGGAAACCTGGCTCCATGTCATAGGTAGATGTGTCTTTATGTGGATTCATAACTGCCTATCAGACAGTGCGTGTATGACGACTTTCAAGTTATAAAAAAAAAAAATAATAATGTCAAACCCTTTTCAGCACTCCTCCATACATAAAGCATCAAACCATCTCGATCCCTTTTCATTTCCGTAGCGCTGTCAGCCTCTGTACCTCGCCTTCTCACACACGTGTTTACCGTTTGTAAATCACTTTTGTATTCGCTAACCATCCTCCTCCGTCCTTCGAACTCATTCACATATACCCTTTTCACAACCATGTCTGCATCCATTCCCTCCATATGACTGTAAAGTTTAAGCAAAATCTCTTCAGCTCTTTTTCGATGGATATGCTTACTCCACATCAACCAAGAATCACATTTCTATATCCTTTTCTCTCTCAACACTACCAGTACATTTCTCCAGAACTCCGTCCATACCGATCTATCTCCTGACTATTCGTTTTCATTCCACACCAGGGTCTCACACCCATACATAACTGTGGACGGTAACACTCATATATGGAAGCCTGTTGCAACCTCTGATTCGTATTCAGATTTTCATTGCGCCAATCATCTCCTTCCCTGTGTCATCCCACTTTCCACTAAACATGTTTTGCACATTTTTTTGTCACTATCCAGATACTAATGAGATGTTTATCATAGCTTAGCACGAAAAAACTACTGCTAATTTATATTGCAAATAGTTGAATTAAACATCAACGTTCCCAGAATTTTAAGACACTAAAAAAATGGAAGTACATTCTCATCTATGCAGGTAGTTTTGGGACAAGAATATATTTTTTTGTTTAAAATCGAAAAGTTCAAGATATGTTCCCTTCATGTAATCATCAAAAGAATATTACGAGGTAACAAATGCAATTTTTTGCTTGTGCACATAATCTGATTTCTGTAAATTGCCAAAGTATAAATGCCTTTGCGATGAAAACTGCAGGTTTTCTGGACGGTGTGCTGAAAGTTGACAACACAGTTTGTCTGCTATCTCCTGATATAATTCTCTTGACACATAGAATCTGACCAGTAAGTACTATTATTATATATATATATATATATATATATATATATATATATATATATATATATATATATATATATATATATATATATATATATATATTAACTAGCTTACTTATTGCAGATTTTGTGTTACAATAAAAGGAACATATCTTCAAAACGGCTCAATGACAGATGGCAACATATTTTGCCTTGAATTACCTTATCTTATTTCCCTGGACAAATGAAACTATCATGGAAACAGTGTTATTATTAACCCGCTGCATCCCATCAGTTAATGGGTCCATCAGAACTTTTTTTCACACTGACACATGCCGATGTACCGGTACGTTCTGCAATTGTGAGGTCCGTCATTTGCACATTTTTCAAGTTTCGTGGGTGATTTTTGGAAGGCATATGCAGGAGATCTTCCTCTATCCGCTGCCAGGCGGGGACACTCTCCAACCCCGTGTAACCTCCACACGCCATTGTCTTGATTACTCACCTGTTAGCAGTGACCCAGTAAAGACATGGCATACTGCAGTCTCTCTGACGACGAAATTCAAGCCATCTTTGATGCCTTCACAGGCTACAGCAATTCCCCAGTCGATGATATGGACGACAAGGATTGCGTGGCACTGGAAGAAGAAACGAGCAGCAGTGATGAGGAGGTACCATCGCCAAGGAAGGTGCAGTATGTAATGTACCCCAGGGCTAGGTAAGGCCGCCTGGACCCCAACCACATGCATGCACCTCTCTCCAGCCTGTGGGAGAAGGGTCTGACGAGGACGAGGACAACGACAGAGCAGTAGGTCGTGATGTTCCCTCGTGGTTCGGAAGAGAGAGGATTTCACCGCAGGAAGCTGAAGGGGTGGCAAACGAAAGATTAGGTATGGAACTATTGCTTTGTCTGGGAAGGCGCAAGTGGTGGGGCAGGCGTGAGTGAAAGGGAAAGTTGTGGTGGTGGTGGGGAGCCAGCTCTCAGGCGAGCAGGTGGTGCACCTTGGGGGCGAGCAGGTGGGGAGCAGCTGCTCCCCAGCACCTCTTTTACCCCACAAGCTTCCCGCACTTTTTCCCCACAGCCCCATGATGTGGGAAAAGGAAGAAAAGGGAAGGGAAAGAGAAGGGAAAAGGGACAGGGAAGAAGAGCACGAGTGGGGAAGGGCGCCGCTCTCCATCTCACCAACCACCCCCACCACCCTCTCCTCCCCACCCTGATGAAGGCGATGATGGAGACGAGGCTGGAGATGGTGGTGTGTCATGGGACTGGGAAGATTGGAGTGATTTCACACCCATCATTCACCGCTTTACAGAGGAGTGGCATTCTGGCTGTACCACACATGGCCTCAATGCAGGCTCCACCAGGGTGGATTTCTTCCACCAATACTGTACTTTAACGAGGAGTTTGTGGAACGGATAGTGGAACAAACAAACACGTTTGCTAGCAGCTAGCACCGCCAAAACGAGCATGAAGGTTCAACAAGCAAGCACTCCCAGCAGTATGACTACCCAGTCACCACAGGTGAGATGTTCATTTTTTTTTTGCCCTGGTTTTCTTGATGGGTATTGTGAGGAAATGACAAATTCCGGCATACTGGCCTACGGACCCCATGATAAACACACCTTTCTTTGGGAGAGTAATGGGTCAGAATAGATTTCAGCAAATTCTGAGCCGTCTTCACTTTTACAGTGCCGAGGACCCTGCTAATGCTAATAACACTGATCGAATGAGGAGAATAAGGATGGTTTTTGATCACCTGTGGGAAAAGTTCCACTCATCCTTCTATCCTTACAGAGACCTGGTCATAGACGAGAGTCTCATGTTGTGGAGAGGCAATATTTCATTTCGGCATTACATACCCAGCAAGAGACACTGTTTTGGATTGAAGATCTTTGTTATGAGTGACTGTAAGATTGGCTACGTGGAAGACATAGTCATGTACACTGGTGCACAGACAGACATAACAGAAGATCTGAGTATAGGACTCTCAGGGGCCGTGGTGAAGACCACGATTGAGGAGTACCTTCATCGTGGTCACGTCTTGTACCTTGACAACTGGTTCACTAGCCCCCTTCTCGCTCAGTACCTCCACCTTCACGACACCAGAGTCTGTGGCACAGTCAAGAAAAACCGTCTGCATATTGTCAAGGTTGGAAGGAAACTTGACAAGAATGATTTTTTTTTTTTCAAAGCTAATAACATCCTCACCACCAAATGGAACCACAACAAGGACGTTTTCCTCTTGTCGACGGTACACCGCCCTCTGATGCACTGCACTAACTCTGTAGATTGCCGCAGCAAGAGGAGACTCCATGTACTGAAACCAGAGTCAGTAATTGGCTACAATGTCAATATGAGGCAGGTTGACCAGTCTGACTCCATGATTTCCAGTGTGGAATTTGCCAGGACCACGTCAAAGTGGTACAAGAAGCTATTTTTTCAGCTGCTGGACATCATGCTCCTCAATGCCCACTACCTTGACTATGGGTGCCTCAGAGACCTTCGAGGAGTTTGTCAGGGAACTGTCCCGCGAAATAATCTCGAAATTTGCAGAAGACAGGCCCACTACTGCCCCCGCCTCTCCACTGCTGGCCAGACTCCCCTATGCCTCACCGGATGCCACTTCTCCACCATCATCCCTCCTGAACTGAACTGTCCTAGACCCCAGCACCACTGTCATGTATGCAGTCACTCTAAAGTAAGACCAAACACACAGAAAAAAGACGCGAGGTACGAGTGTTTTGAATACAATGTTGGATTGTGCATGGAGCCCTGTTTCAGGGAATATCACCCCTTAGTACATTTCTGATACTGTGTGTGCTTGCGATTTATGATGCTCACTTTTTTTTTATGCGAGGAAGGAGGAACCAAAGGCAACGAGCCCACAATATCTGTTCTGTCCATGAGAAAAACAAAATACAAGAGAGAGCCAAATTCACAAACCAATCATTTTGAGATGCCTGGACACACTGCGTTTGAAAGACTGGAGATCATAGGAAGCAGGAAATACAGAGATAGACAGTTCCAGAGCTGACCTGTTGCATAAATGAAGGACTAGGAGTAACGGTTAACTCTTGCATTAGAGAGTTGGACAGAAAAGGGATGAGAGTTTGCTCTATAGTAGTAAGGCCTGTAAAAAATATTTGATAACAGTTGTATAAGGTGGAAACTGGTATAATGTTTGTGGGAAAGTATTGTGTAAGTTGAAAAATAGAATGTAAGTTTAAATAACAGTCACTGTGAGTCACTGGTGCAAGAAATTGGCAATTTTTATGTGTTTGGTGAGTGAAACAATGCTTATATTGCCTATATTAGTGTGTAAAAACCAATATATTCTTGTACAACATATAAATTCGTACAAAATGGACAGATATCTACCTAGTCTGAGGGGTTTGAAATAGTTAACCCTAGAAACAGTTATCCCTACCATAGAAAACGTGAGAGCAGCAACACGGCTCCAGAGAAGACAGTGCCAGGTGTGGGGAGGGTCACCTGTACAGTGCACTTCTAAGCTTAGGTGATCACTTTGTTTTGGTATTTACCAATGTTTCTCATAAAATGTGGAGGTTTCAGCCTCCCCCCCAAAAAAAAAAAAAAAAAATCCAAAATCTGCCGGGACTGGGGGGGGGGGGTCAGTGGTGAAAAATCTGCTGGGACACATTAAGGAAAAGAAGTATGACTATAATCCCTTCCTACAGAACTCGCATACTGGATACTGTACTACATGCCATACTGGAAAATTTTCAGTAACTGCAGGCATCTCTCTCTCTCTCTCTCTCTCTCTCTCTCTCTCTCTCTCTCTCTCTCTCTCTCTCTCCTGTATATACGTAAACTACACTGTTGGAATAATACTGTATATGTAAACTATATTCTTGGTAAATGGGTATTCAAATCTCTTTCTGTCATAACCAGGATAACGAAAAGATCCATTAATCCGAATCAGATCGCCACTTAACATTATTCAGCATGTCAGTCCCCTTTATTAGCGTGTGATCTTGATGGTGTTGAGTTTAATTATTAAGTTTTGCCGTAGATATCGTGAAACTTATTGTTTTGGTAAGTTTTATTATTATTTTTTGCACTTTTTTCTTAATCTTGATAATATTATAGAGGAAAGTACCCTATGGTAACCCAAGTACTTGTGCCAAATATAATTTTTTAACCCGTACCATCCCAGGCATTTTTGCAATTTTATACCCACCCAATCCCCGACGAAAAACGGAAAAAAATTTTATTGCATAAAACAATCCAAAAGGACATATAAATCAAGGAAAAGCAACAAAAAAAAAAAAAAAACTTTTTATAGGAGAAATAAGGGCAGGATGGCCGTCCATCGTGTTTCTAGCCCAGTTTCCCAAGCTGTGAGCTATATTTTCCCACCCAGCTGGGCAGGATAAGGGAGAACGAGGGAGGAGAATGGGGGATTCCCTGTTCTCAATATCCTTCTCCACTGGCTCATATTCCTCCCCAGAGAGTCATCCAGGTCTTCCTCTTCTGAAGAATCACTAAATAAAGGGACAGAGGGACCATGTGACAATTTCAACAGCCTCCTCCAGCCCAATGAGGCAGAACAACGGCATGATTTTCGTGACATTCTAACACTGTGACGGCCAGTGGCAATATGCTGATGTTACCAACTCACTCAGAATAAAACTCAATACTACAAGTGCTTGGACACAGTGTTGCCAATATATTAAGCTACTCCTTAGCAAAAAATTAGTTAGATTGTAGCAGTTTAAGACGCGCAACAGCGTTCGAATTTTCCTGTCAGCACCATCACATCAAGATCGAATAAACATCACATCGCTGGGATTAATCGAGACGTTTTGTACTGTCGGCACCATGCCGACGGCGGGACTGTACGGGTTAAAGGTCATACATTCATTTTTGGTGCAAAAATATCATATTTAAAATTTCATATCTCAGAAACTAATTGAGATACAGGTATTTGATAGAAAAGTTGGTGAGAATTTGGCTAAATATATATTTTGCCATTTTTCCAAGTGGAGAATACTGAATTCAGATCTGCTCAGTGTTTTCTTTGTAACATATTTTAGAAAAAAAAACAAAAGCTGTAAAGCTGAAATTTTACAGAAATATGGCCGTGGTCCCTCTCACTATCTGAAAGGAATATGGTTACAGTTAAACATACAGCTAGCCAATCACTGAGACAAGTGTAAAATGTACCTATGATCCATTTACTTCTTCCACACCTTTGTCTTCACATCTATCTGATATTGCACAAGAAGCTACCTTAGGTTTTTCTAAGTACATGCTCAAAATGTGAATGGCCTTGAACTACTTTTAATGGCCACAATCTTGTTTATGATGCCAAAATTTCATACTTTATGTATCATAAATAATTTTCGCGAATCTTCCTTATTGTGACTCCACAATAAGTTAATAGAAAACTTATTTTCTTTTTTAGGCCTTCATGCATTATTTCTTTTTGACAAAATTGATAAGGGGGAATGCGAGTACCATATTTTGAGCAGTGAAATTAAAAAAAAAGATATATGTATTTTTTATTCCTCATCTTTTCTCTGTGTAGCCTATATGTCCTTGATATTTTGTAGTGGTCAGGTTACAACACAAACATCAGAAATTTTGATGTCAGTAAACTGCCATTGGTTGTACTTAACAGTCAAGAAAATACTTGCCAAATTTTCATCATTTCAGACTGTGTATGAAAATTAGTATCCATATAGGAGAGAAGTGGAGAATATTTTCGCCAAATTTATTCATATCAACATCAGGAGTGAAAACCAACTTCCCCCAAATTTATTCAGAACTGAGAACAAGAAGCGTGCCCAAATAATTTTAAGTTTGTTAAAATATTTCATCTAAAAAAAAAAAAAATCAGGCCCTTCGAACTAGTTCTCGTAAATGCGAGTGTTTTACTGGTCAAGAGAGATAACACTCACTTCTTTGTTAATGGGTAAAACAATCATAAAATGGCATGATTAGTAGATGTATGTCCTATAATTATTAGTTGGGTGTACGAGAAATAATTTTATTCGCAGTGCTACTTCTTACCATTCCAGTATATTTTCATTCAGACATTTCAGTCTTGTAAGGTGTTTTTTCCTCTATATTTTTCCAAACTAATACAGCCTGAATGTGTGACCCATGAAACAGACAGTTTTTACTAGACTATCCTTGTCTTATTCATCGATGTCTAGGGAGTAAGGTAGTAATGTTGAGGCCTCACCACCTCGCTGGGATGGCAAAATTTCCTTGTTATATACTTATATATCTAAGCTATTCATCACGTCTCCAAACTACCGCATCTTTCTCCCTTGCTCCCTCTTTCCTTTTCTGCTTTCTCTCAGTCTCATTTCTTTCCTGCTTTATTACTTTCATCTGCCTTTGTCATTCCCCTTCCACTCAACACCCCCCCCCTCTCTCTCTCTCATATCGTATCTAAGCACCCCCCGCTCACCTGGCCTCGCTATTTTTTTTTTTTTTTTTTTAACTGCCATGTTGCCACTAGGCCTCACCGATTATTTCATACACTCAAAATTTCGTCTTTATGTTCTCCTCTATTTTCATGCATTTCTTTTATTTTCCATTCTTGCAATTTTCTCTTCCTCCTTCCCTACAGTATTCTCTCATCCTCCCACCCTAACCCCTCATCCTCCCTTCTGAACCTCTCTACATACCTCATAACCCCTCCACTCCAATGAAGGCTTTTCAAATTTATCAAGCCATCTCCAGACAAGTATGTGCAGCTTATGGGATTATTGAAGGTTATATCTAGCCGCTCCAGTTCAAAAATTCTCGCACAAGTTGAAAAGAGTCGCCTGTAGACAACCTGCAGGACAGAAATAACAATTACATTATCGTAGTGAAGGTGACAGTCTCCTTCTTCATCGCTCATCGCCTCTCTTTGACCCCTTCTCCATTTACACTTTTCTTCTCTCATTTCCCTCCGAAATCTGCGTCGCCCTCTGTTCATTTTACTACTTCATTTTCACTTCCTATCGTCCTGCCTTCTCTTTCTAGCCTTCATATCTCCTTTCCCCCTCTCTCACCATTATTTAACCCGTTATTCTTTTTTTTTTTAATTTCCCATTATCATCTCTCTCTCTCTCTCTCTCTCTCTCTCTCTCTCCACTTCACCTGTGCCAAAATTCTCTCACTCTTCCATACTAACGCGGTGTCATTTTTTCCCGTCATTGTTGCACCTACAACAAGTTTCTCTCTCCCCCACCCACTGATTCATCCTTTCTCATCTATCTCGCCACAACTCTGTCTGTCTGTCTGTCTCTCTCTCTCTCTATATATATATATATATATATATATATATATATATATATATATATATATATATATATTGTTACGGAACAGAGAAAGATAACGTACACTTTAAGTGAGAATACTAAAAATCACTACTGTCCCGTAAAGTTCCAGGTTCAAAACAAAGAGTTAGGTAAAATTACAAGTCAAAGTTTAATGCTCAAACTAACAATAAAACATTCAGGACTCATAAGGATAATGTAATGGCAAATAAACAGGTTAAATATATGGTTAACTGCAATAGCCTCTATTAACACGAAATTAGCAAGAGTAAATTTATCTAAGTCAGCCCTGATGAAATGAGATAGCAGATAATACTCAGTGAATGCCAGATAAATAATTACAGATACAAACTATTATCAAAAATGACTGACATAAAGAACCCCACACGAATTACAAAAACTTCACTAGGCCCACAAATTAAACTTATGCTATACAGTACAAGAAAAAATGCAACAACAGTTATACTCAAATTACACACAGCTGCTAGATGGTTGGAGACTTCTTGAGCACTCACAATAATAATATCTGTACAGGGGAGGACAGAGATGTGAACAAAATGAGGAGCAGATCTAAGTGGCAATGATGCAGAGACTGAGCTCATTATATAGGGGCCAGGAGAGCTTGATACAACTTGTAATGAGGACGCGCAAATGAAAGCCATTGGGACAAAGATATGACAATCCCTCAAAGTATAACAGAGAAGTCGACTTACTCTACTATAACGGTAGAAGGGGGAACTGAGGCAGAACACGCTCGTGATCAAACATGCAGCAACTGTGCGTTAAAATTACACAAAGGATGATGAAATCATAGGCTATGTAACACCTCCCCACAAAGAAAAAGAAATTTACAAAGGAAATTTCTTATTACTCTAAAACAATCTGTCTAAAGTCTAGATAAGCAATCTGCAATAACATTTTCTTTCCCCTTGACATGTTGTATGTCTAATGAATACTCCTGAAGAAGTAGACTCCATCTTGCCAATCTCTGATTTTTATCTTTAAACTTACTAAGGAATTTCAGTGGGTTATGATCGGTATAAATGACTATGGGGTCAAAACCAGAACACAAATAAAATGAAAAATGCTGTAAACCCAAAATCAAGGCCAAAAGCTCTTTCTCAATAGTTGAGTAGTTCTTTTGAGGTGGAGTGAACTTCTTACTGTAATAAGATACAGGATGTTCAATACCCTGATCATCCTCTTGCAGCAAAACAGCCCCAGCTCCTGTATCACTTGCATCAACAGCCATCTTAAAGGCTTAGCAAAATTTGGAGTAGCGAGCACTGGCTGACTTAATAGAATAGCTTTAAGTTTGTTGAAAGAGGATTCACAGTTATCGGTCCAGACAAATTCAACTCCCTTTTTCAGTAGGTCTGTAAGTGGTGATACAAGAATAGAAAAGTTAAGAACAAATCTCCTGTAATAACCTACCATTCCCAAAAATCTTTGTAGCTCTTTCCTACTTTTAGGTCTGGGAAGATCACTTATAGCCTGAACCTTAGCTCCTGGTGGTGCAACATGTCCATCACCAATTACATACCCAAGGTACTGAACTTTAGCTTGACCAAACTCACACTTTGATAAATTAGCTACAAGATTAGCATGAACTAAACGGTCAAGAAATTTACTGACATGGCATAGGTGATCTTTCCAGTTGTCACTGAAGATTAATACATCATCAATATAAACAACACACCCTGCCAAACCCTCTGTTACAACATTCATGAGCTTCTGAAATGTGGCTGGTGCATTCTTCATACCATACGGCATTACAGACCATGCAAAGGTCTTTCCTAATGTTACAAAAAATGAGATCTCCCTAGCACGTTCAGTCATAGGTACTTGCCAGTATCCCTTTAACAAATCAAACTTACTTATGTACCTAGCCTTTCCGATCTTGTCTATGCAATCTTCCACACGAGGGAGAGGGTAAGTGTCTGTTTTGGTTATCTGATTAACACGTCTGTAGTCGATGCAAAGCCTCTGTGACCCACCTGGCTTAGGGACTAGAGTGACAGGAGAACTCCACTCGCTCTGATAGGGCTCAATCATCTTGTGGTCCAACAGGTAGCCAAGCTCCTTCTGGATGAGAGGAACTTTCACTGGGTTCACACGGTAAGGAGGCAATTTAATTGGCTTTGCGTCTCCAACATCGACATCATACATCAACACAGTGGTTCTTCCTGGAGTGGCACGGAACACTTGCGGGTACTCCTGCAGTAATGCCGAAAACTCCTGCCTTTCCTTGGGAGGTAGATGAGAAAGCTTAGTCTGGAGATCATTCATGATATCAGGATTCTTCCCCAAACTATCACTCAGGCTCATGCTGCATGGGAGAACTTCACTTGTAGACTCGGGTGGAACAGCTACAGTGCAGACTGGATTATTTTCATCCCACTTGTGATATAACTTTAGCATGTTGATGTGACATAGTTGCTTGCTCTTTCTACGATCTGGTGTGGCGATGACATAGTTGACATCACTGAGTTTCTTCTCCACGAAATAAGGGCCACTAAACTTGGCTTGAAGAGGTTGCCCATGAACTGGTAGCAGAATCAAAACCTGATCTCCTGGCTGAAAGTGGCGTAACCTGGACTTCTTATCATACCAAGTCTTCATCTTCTCCTGAGCAGCTCCTAAATTCTCTCTCGCCAGCTGTAAAGCAGTGGACAGCCGTTCTTTGAACTTCATCACATACTCCAGCAGGTTGACGTCATCTTCCTCCGACAGCCAGCATTCCTTGAGTAACTTAAGGGGTCCTCTTACTTCATGGCCAAACAGTAGTTCAAAAGGTGAGAAGCCCAGTGATTCATTTGGAGATTCTCTTGCAGCAAACACAACGAATGGAAGACCTTTATCCCAGTCTTTCTGATGTTCCAAACAGTATTTCTTGAGCATCGATTTGAGTGTTTGATGATATCTCTCCAACGCTCCTTGGGTCTGGGGATGGTAAGCTGAAGACGTGATCTGGGTGATGCCCAACTCTTTCAGAGACTGCTTGAAAACGTTTGACATGAAATTACTTCCTCGGTCTGACTGTACCTCCTTGGGCAGACCAAACTTTGTGAAGAACCCTAGCATTTCCTTAACCACGTTCTTTGCTGAGATATTTCTAAGTGGAATGGCTTCAGGATAACGAGTAGCCATATCAATCAGGGTCAACACATAAGAAAATCCTGAAGAAGTCTTAGGAAGAGGGCCCACAATATCCACCAACACACGGGTGAAAGGCGCCTCAAAAGGAGGAATGGGAACTAGAGGTGCAACCTTTTCGGTCTGATTACACTTCCCCACAACTTGACAGGTGTGACAAGACTTACAATACCAGGAAACATCCCTGAAGATACCTGGCCAGTAGAAGTGTTTCAAAATGCGTGCCACAGTCTTCCTCACTCCAAGGTGTCCTGCCAAACTGGAATCATGAGCCACTCTAATGATATCCTGCCTACAAACACGAGGGATGACAACTTGATGTACAACCTCCCATTCACAGTCGGCTGATGCTGTTGGGGGTCTCCACTTCCACATAAGTACTCCTGACTTTACATAATAACAAGTAGAAGCACCGGCTGACTCTTCTTCACTGTAAGCAGAGTTAGCTAGACCTTTCAACTCAGGGTCAGCAACCTGCAACTCAACCAACTCTTGACGAGACAAATTATCAACACTACGGGGTACTGCCTCATCTGGTGAGTGGTCCAAATTAGCAAGAAAAGTGTCAGCTAGGATAACATCATCATCATCATTATCCTCTAAATCACCAGTAACTTTAGACTTAGCCCTAGTGACAGCACATGCAGGGAACACATCAGGGACATCACAATCCTGGGACGCAGCCACTGGCTCACTAGACAACTGAGGAGCTGGACACACTTGACTTCCACCAATATCATTTCCAAGTAAGAAAGTTACACCTGACATTGGGAGTGTCTCAACCAACCCAACCATAACAGAACCATTAACAAAACCAGACTCTAAATTCACTCTGCACAGAGGAACAGAGAAGTAATTATTCCCTACACCTTGTAAGATTACAGTTTCATCAGAGGAATTAACATTAGAGCCTAGAACACTGGTCAGCATAAGGGATTGGCAAGCACCTGTATCACGATATATTTTAACTGATTTCCTGTCATTACTGTCCAGAGGACTGACAAAACCATCAGACAGGAAATTAGCACATGAACTCTTGAGAGTGTCACCCACGTTACTGCTCAAAAGAGGAGCTCCATCATGAGAATTTAAGTTACCCCTCAAAGCAGGTTCAGTTAACTCAGTTAAAGCATTCTGGGAACTCTCAAGAGTGGACACTAGACCAATTGACTGAATATTTAAAGACTCCTTTTTGTTCACATCACGCTGTCTCCTGAAACATCTCTCCGTAGTATGACCAAGCTTACTACAATAAGTACATTTACTTTTCTGAAATCTAGAGGTGGAGCTGGTATTTACTTCCTGAGAAACATCATCTTTATTCTCTTTCCTGTTACCTGTACTCTGAGTAGAGGCAACGTACTTACTCTCAGCTTTCCCTTTTTCTCTAGAATATCTCTTGTGAGTGAGAACATACTCATCAGCTAAAACTGCAGCATCAGACAAATTATCTATTCTTTTCTCATCGAGATATAGGCTTACATCTTTATAAATACACCTCTTGAAGTCCTCCAGCAAAATCATCTGCTTAAATTTACCAAAATCAGAATCCATATTCTTAGAATTTAACCACTGCTCTAACAGATCTTCTTTGATTTTTGCATACTCAACATGGGATTGCTTACCTTGCTTATAAGTTGTCCTAAATTTTACTCTATAGGCTTCAGGAACAAGCTCATAGGCCTTAAGAATCAAGCTCTTAACTACATCATAATTATCACATTGATCCTGAGGCAAAGATGCATAAGTTACTTGAGCTTTACCGGTGAGAACAGTTTGAAGGAGTACTGGCCAATACTCCTTAGGCCAATTAAAACCTGTAGCTACCCTCTCAAACAACTGAAAATACTTTGTTAAATCAGATTCATTAAAAGGAGGGACAAGTTTAACATTTTTAGCCACATCAAAATCATCAGAGCTAGATGATCCAGTTCCACCTTGTTTCATGCGATACTCATGGTCTGCCTGAATCCTGGCAAGTTCAATTTGTGCCTGAGCCTGTACCTGTGCCTCTTCAATACGAGCCTGAGATTCCGCCTCCTTAGCCTGAGACTCAGCCTCCTTAGCACGTGCTTGAAATTCAGCTTCCTTCACACGAGCCTCCTGCAGGGCTAGCTGTAACTTAGCTAATTCAATCTGCGTTTGCTCATTTGGAGGAGTTACATTAAACAAGCTTTTATTAATCATGCCAACAATTTGATCTTTAGAATGATGAGAGTGAACTGCAATTCCCAATTGTTGAGCAACAAGCTTAAGTTCATTCTTTGTTCTGTTTTCTATATCACACACTGTTTGCACATTTGACAAAAAATCTTTGGCTTCATCAAGTGTAGTAATAGTAGACATCATGAATAAGTAACAGTCACAAAATATCAAGCAATATCCTTATGATAATATCCTGAATATCCTGATATGAGGTCGCCAAATTTATGTTACGGAACAGAGAAAGATAACGTACACTTTAAGTGAGAATACTAAAAATCACTACTGTCCCGTAAAGTTCCAGGTTCAAAACAAAGAGTTAGGTAAAATTACAAGTCAAAGTTTAATGCTCAAACTAACAATAAAACATTCAGGACTCATAAGGATAATGTAATGGCAAAATAAACAGGTTAAATATATGGTTAACTGCAATAGCCTCTATTAACACGAAATTAGCAAGAGTAAATTTATCTAAGTCAGCCCTGATGAAATGAGATAGCAGATAATACTCAGTGAATGCCAGATAAATAATTACAGATACAAGCTATTATCAAAAATGACTGACATAAAGAACCCCACACGAATTACAAAAACTTCACTAGGCCCACAAATTAAACTTATGCTATACAGTACAAGAAAAAATGCAACAACAGTTATACTCAAATTACACACAGCTGCTAGATGGTTGGAGACTTCTTGAGCACTCACAATAATAATATCTGTACAGGGGAGGACAGAGATGTGAACAAAATAAGGAGCAGATCTAAGTGGCAATGATGCAGAGACTGAGCTCATTATATAGGGGCCAGGAGAGCTTGATACAACTTGTAATGAGGACGCGCAAATGAAGCCATGGGGACAAAGAAATGACAATCCCGCAAAGTATAACAGAGATGTCGACTTACTCTACTATAACGGTAGAAGGGGGGGACTGAGGCAGAACACGCTCGTGATCAAACATGCAGCAACTGTGCGTTAAAATTACACAAAGGATGATGAAATCATAGGCTATGTAACAATATATATATGTATACACACTCACACACACACACACACACACACACACACACGCACACACAATTTCTCATACCGGCTGTCTTACACTCACTCCTCCAAGTCCCTGCCACTCCGTTTGCCATTGATCTCCATCGTTCATTTCCTAACCTCTTTGTTTTCTATCACCTCTGTGCCTCCAAAGATTACTTTCTCTTCCTCCCATTCGAACCTCACCATGTGTTCTGTTCTTGACATTAATTAAACATATCTGTCTTCCCCTTTCGCTCCTCTGCCACTCCTCCTCAGCCCACGCAAATTGTATTCCCGTGCTTCCCCCCTCACTCACACTACGCTCTCTCCTTTTCATCCCCATTCATCCTTTCACCCTTTCACTCTTAGACTAAGACTCTTTCCCTGTCTCTTCTCCCTCCATTCAGACTAATTCTAATTCCCCCTCCTTCCCCTCCATTTACACTGATTCTCTTCCCTCTTTCCTCTTCCCTCACACTGAATTCTTTCTCTTCATCCTCTTCCAATCACACTTTATATTCCTCCCGAGCCTCCATCTCATCATCCTGTCCCACCAGTATTTGATCACTTTCCCCTCCACTCACCAGGTCACTTTCTTTCCTTCCTCCTCCACCCAAACTTACTTTCTAATCCCCACTTCCTTCTACTCACACTGTCTCCTCTACTCTCCCTCCATCCACAGTGGCATTCTTTTCTCTCTCCCGTTTCTGAAACTCATCATCACTTCATACCCACAGTAACTCGTTTTCACCACTTCCCCCTTCAGGAACATCAGCTCTTTTTCTTCCCCTATTCTTGCTACCCGTCTTTTCCCTTTACCCTCATACTGTCTTTCCTCCTCCACTTACAATAGCTCTCCATCCCCTCTCCACTTTCTACCTCCTCATCTGCGCTAACCCTCTCACTCTTCTGCTCCCCCAGCCCGGCCCACTTCCGTGTCGATCAAACCTCCTCGCGAGGCACTGGTGGAGGGACAGCAGACGAGAGTGGAATGCGTGGCCACGGGAGCCTACCCCTCAGCTACCATCACCTGGGAGAAGACACGGGAGGCACGATCCACTGTACTTAAAGCAACAGTAAGATTGCTCACATATGTTGGAGGGTCCAGGGGACTTTCATGGGCTTTACTTTGATTTTTATGGTACTTAAAAGTTGTTTTTTGACGACATTTAGGGTATGTCGTGTGAGTAGGATTAAGTTAGACCATATTGAGAGGAGCTGTGTGACTTCCAGGGCCTCCCAAACTGCTTAATATGGAGGACTGGCCGTTCTTTCCAGTGTTCCAGGGAACGGTACCATATTTGCAACATAAGGTACTATACATAGCATCATTAATTTATGCAGGAAGAAATGTAATGAAAAAAAAATCTGATACCTTTTTACTGGGTAATCACATAAAACAAAAACTGAACTATAATAACAAAAATCAAAGCATTCTGTCACTCTCATCACAAAAGTATTAAAAATATCTATTATTGATAGAAAAGGAAATGGATAAAACAGGATTAAAAATGCTAAATATTTCAAATACATGAAGCCAAAAGATAAGACTGAAAAAAACTTAAAAAAAGAACAGATGATGTTAAACTGAAAGCAATAGTTTTGAAAACTTGATGCAATACCAAGAAACAAAAGATTTTTTTTATTAACGCAGTACATGTTAGCACCCTTACAAATGTGAAAGATGCACTTACTGTAGTGTTTGCTAGCTTATGCACTTGTGGTTGAAACGTGGACAGTGCCACGCACGGTGGATGATGAATATCCATATTATTCCTGCACGTATGGTTGAAAAGTCATTTTCACACTAGTAGGTTGAAGGAAATGGTAGAACAGTTTCCACTGCAATTGTTTAAAGTTCAGGATATTCTGCTTTCACTCATATCCAGAAGAAAGCAAATGATGATGTAGTTTAGAAACTGATCTTCAGTCTGTCATCAGCAGCCAGCTCCATCATTTTATCCTCCGTAGTGACAGGTAAGTTATCTTTCAAGTAAAAAAAAATGGGATTTGGATCCATCCATTCCCTTTCAGTGGATCTTCTTCTGTTGGAAAGTAAAACTCAAAATGCGCCACTAAATTCATCAAGTGTATTTGATGGCATTTCTTAGAGAAATACTATTAAACTCTTTGTTTTTATATGTGATAACTGTAGTCATCTGGTGAAACAGATCATAACAATCTCTTCATGCTCAACTCTACCATACTTCTAGCTTTTATTTCTGCCCATCAGTCTTGTCTCCCATCGTAATATATGAAGTTATCTTTCCATGCATAGAGATGCTGAGATCATTAAAGATGGAAAAGATTTCAGCCTGATAATTCAACCTCGTTCTCCAGTCCACATCCTGAAACAATTGTGACCAGTCTGGTTGTCTATCCTAGAGAATCTCGGCAAGCTTGTTTTGCAACTCAAATACCACTGACAGGACTTTTCCCATTGATAACCAACGTACACTCATGATTACTAATCTCTGACCAGAGACGCATGGCGGGCAGTGTTATGACACACGGGCCAAGCATTCGAACACAGCATCTACACTACCACGGGGAGGTGGGGGGGAGGGAGAGGGTCAAGGAACTGTAACCAGGTGACTTGAAGCGTTCTTCTCCTCATATCTCAGATATTACCATATTTTTATGTTTTCCATCATATAGCACTCTGCATTCATTGACAGAGGCCGACATTTCTTCAATCAGTTTGCAACTGGGTATTTTCCATCAAGTAAATAGGCATGCGCTACTATATGTGGGTATTGGCATCATATATAATAATCATTTATGAATTTATGGCATTAACTGGCACACATTTTGACCAGAGATGGCATACAGCTAAGACGTCGCATAGGAATAGCGCAACCATTTCCACTGGATGGTGACGGGGCCTGTTATCACTCGAAAAACATTTAGTTCACAGTAGCAAGTAATGGTAATTTTTTGTCAGTGATATAAAAATTATAAAGCATACTTAGAGTAAGTCGTGTGGATGTCGGCTGCTGTAGTAGTCGTGGATATTTCTCCGCTAACGTCTGTCAACAGCTCGGTTAAAGGCTTGCCTCAAGAAATAGGTCAATGATCTAACAAGCAGAGTAATAAAAAAAACAGTATGAATGTCAAATAGCATCACACACTCATTACACACTAAAAATAACAGCTATGACCAACTTTCATGTCCATTTCTTAAAATGCATATATATTTTTTGAAAAAGTAATATAATATGTGAATCGAAAGTGTTTCAGTGATGCTTAGAAAATTGTTTATCGAAGGAATAAACCTTTCTGGAACGATGGTTGTGCGTGTCTGACTGTGTAAGCTACGCCTGGCCAGGACTTTGGCTAACTCTGGTCAAAGATTAATGACCATGAGCGTACATCAGCATGCAGTTGGAACTACAGTATTTATGACCTGCTCCCATATCATCATACAGTGCTGTAAATACTCTCGAATTTAAAGCATTTGCCTTTACATGACTCACAATTTTTATGACCTCATAGAGTATACTCTATATATCAGGGTTTCAACAAACCACTCACTGTCTGTGAAAGTTTTGCAAAATATAATATCCTTTGATCAATCGATTACACATACTGCAATGCTATAGTATGATAATCAATAGTACAATACGTGCATCTGATAAAAGCTATATTCATTTTTGCCTGCGTTACTGACCAATAATTATTATTCCTGATGAAACCCCAGTGATTATAATAACTGTTTCAGAAATCTCCCCATGGGCTGACATCTGATGGCTTGGGGACCAGCACTAGCCCATGGACCACCACTTTGTGAATTGTTTAGGGAAAAGTGTATGACTTTTATAGGGCATTTAAAGGACATTTTAAATACTTTGGGGGGATTTTAATGAACTTAAGACAGTTATGTGGGACACAGGCTTTACTGTTTCCTTAGGGGACTATTGCAGAATTCTTAGAGGACATGCACGAAGCATTTAAGGGACTTTTACGAGAGTTTTAGGGACCTTCTTGAGGAATGTTTTACCCTTCCTGTCCTGCAGACCTCATATGGGGCACAGTGAAAGTCTGCAAAGGCCACATTGCAAGCATTATGTGAGGGACAGTGTTTCGTAGGTTATAAAACAATGAATAAGAGGAGGGAAACCACCTTACAAAGAATCAGCCTGGCATACATTAATCCCTACACCTCGAATTATGGCCATGGACGTCATAAAACTAGTGTTCACAGTACCTCATATGACGAAAGTAAACGCTGAATGTCCCACCAGCGTTTGAATTCCTGCCCATTTTCTTTTGGACCCAGTGTGTAATATAGTCTTCTGTAGAAATCAGGATGGGTTGGGGTGATATTTCCTGAATCTTCATGGTCTGCTTCACATGCAACCATAAACAGTCGAGGTGAGCTACATTACCAGTCATTCACAGGAATCAGGAAGGGTAGGAGCGATGTCTTCTGAGGCCACAGAGTCTGATTCACTTGCTGCCATGAGTGGCCACCTGGCCTCTGCCATCTCCATCCTTGCCTTGCCTCCCACTTGTACAGGGATGAGTTGAGTGATACAGTAGTTTGACTGGAAGAGTCTTAGAGATGACTATATCGTCATTATAGAGTGGAGAGACGGCATTTAAGAGCAGGGGTTACTACATAAAGTGCAAAGTGACATGTACCCGCCACCCTCTATGGCCCCCCAACTTCCTTTTCACAGCCTTTGTGGCACCTCCTATCACAACTTCATTACCTTAACCTGTCTTATCACTCCGGTACGGCCTGTGGACCCTCCATAGAAATGTCAACTGTGGCACTTTGGAGCTGTGGATTGGGAAGCCCTCAGACAGTACTTCTTTGATTTTCCCTGGAATGATTATTGTTTCCATGGCAGGGAGCCATCTGAGTATGCCATGCGCATTATGGAGGTTATTCTCTCGGGCGTGGAAGCATACACTCCCATTTTATATCCTTTGACTAATACAAGAAAGTCTTGGTTTAATCATGCTTGTTCTAATGCTGTCCACAACAAGGAGAGGGCCAATAAATGGTACCAGAGCCAACCCACTCCTGAATCACATCTTTTTTATGTTTCTGCCCGGAACCGTGCTAAGTCAGTTCTTCGCTCTGCTAAAAATAATTTCATCTGTACAAAATGTTCTCAACTCACCAAGTCGAATTCGTCCCTCTCCTTCTGCCACCATGCTAAAAACTATCTATTAACTTTACCTCATCATCCTTCCCTCCTCTTTTCTACTCTGATGGCTCCATAGCAAATTCTTCTACTGATAAAGCAGATCTCATCGCTCAGATTTCCTCCTCCAGTTCCACCTTGGACGATTCCGGTGCTGTTCCTCCATCACTTCCCCCTCTCTGACTTCCTTATGGCTGACATTAAAATTTCTTCAGTTGATGTACTTTCTGCCTTCACTGGCCTCAGTCCTAACAAGGCATATAGGCCTGATGGTATCCTTCCTGTTGTCCTCAAGAACTGTGCTTCTGTGCTTACACCCTGCCTAGGTAAACTCTTTCACCTTTGTCTATCAACATGTACCTTTTCTTCTTGCTGGAAGTTTGTTCTCATTCAGCCAGTTCCGAAGAAGAGTCACCATTCCCAGCCCTCTAACTACCGTCCAATTGCTTCAACATCTTGTGTCTCAAAAGTTTTTGAGTCAATTCCTAATACAAAAAATTTAAAGCATCTTTCCTATCACAACCTTCTCTCTGATCGTCAGTATGGGTTCCGTCCGGGGCACTCCACTGGCGATCTTCTCACCTACCTTTCAGACTTCTGGTCATCCTCCTTTCGGGGCTTTGGCGAAAGCTCTGGCATTGCACTTGACATCTCAAAGGCATTCGACCGAGTCCGGCATAAATCTTTAATTTCCAAACTGCCCTCTTACGGTTTCTAACCTTGTATCTGTGCCTTCATCCATAGTTTCCTTTCTGGTCGTGCGATAGCCGCTATTGTAGACGGCCATCGTTCTTCTCCTACATCTGTCAAGAGTGGTGTTCTTCAGGGCTCAGTCCTATCACCAACTCTCTTCCTTTTATTCATCAATGACCTTCTGAGCTGTACATCTAACCTTATCAGCTCGTATGCTGATCTTTCCATTCGGTTCCCTCAACGTCCATCTCAGCAGTTACTTCAACAATCAAGGGATGAGGCTATGGCACACCTAATGTCTGACTTGGCTCGTATCTCTGACTGGGGTAAAAATAAACTTGTTGTTTTTAATGCATCAAAGACCACCCGACAGAATCATCCAAATTAGGACCCACCGCCGGATTAAGGGGGGGGCCCAAGGGGCCCGGGCCCTGGGCCACCCACCAAGAGGGGGCCTCCCACCAGAGCAACTTGTGTTCATTTCATTTCGTGTTTATGCATTACATAGTACAGCATTGGATGAATAGTCCCCGTTCAGTATTTCCTAACTAAAAGTGTCCTATTTATATATTAGGATTTAGGTTACCAGTCTGTGGTGTATGCCATTGGGGGAGTTGGAAAGGGGGCCTCCCTTCCAAGCGGGCCCCAGGCCTCCCACATGCTTAATCCAGCCGTGTTAGGACCCACTAATGTTTAATAATATTCAGCTCAGTCCTGCATCATCAATGAACATGCTTGGGGTTTCATTCAAACTGGACTTATCTAGGAAAGATCATATTACATGTCTTGTATAATCTGCATCCAAGAGATTAGGTGTGCTAAGTCGACTCTGTACCTTCTTTACCCCAGCACAGTTGTTGATCTTCTGTGTAGAGTACAACAGTCATGTGCAGGAAGGCTCCTTACATACAGCTCTTCTCAGTAGGGTGGAGTCAAAGGCTTTTCATATCATTAACTCTCCTCCTCTCACTGACTCCCTTCAACCTCTGTCTTTTCGCCGCACTGTTACATCATTATCTCTTTTCTGTCGCTGCTTCAATGGTCATTGCTCCTCTGAACTATCTGCTTACATCCCTCCACCTCTACGATGATGCATAGCACCAGCCTAGCAACAAACTCTCATCCCTTTTCTGTCCAACTCTCTATTGCATGCATGAGTTAATCGTTACTCCCAGTCCTTCATTTATGCAACAGGTGAACTCTGGAACTGTCTCCCTCTATCTATTTTCTACTTCCTATGATCTCCAGTCTTTCAAACGCAGTGTGTCAAATCATCTCGAAATAAACAGATCTTGAGATTGGCACTCTTTTGCATTATTATTTTTTCTTGGAAGGAACGGTTTGCGGGCTCCTGGCTTTTGAGTCCTTCTTCCTTGCATAAAAAAAAAAAAAAAAAAAAACTGTCACCATCCTATCATCACTATTTCACCCCAACGTGACACTTCACAGGTGTGTGGGGAAGTGTAACATATATATATATATATATATATATATATATATATATATATATATATATAGTGCGTAAATTTGTATGTAAAAATAGAAGTATATAGTGGTATAGAGAAATAAAAATAATTAAAATTAAGAGAATGCATGTTTATGAAAGTAAGGATTGATATTCATTTAGGGAAATAAGAGTGTAGAAAAAAAAAAATACATAATCTACAAATAAGTATTACGATAATCAGCAACTTATACAATTGTGATAAGCCTGTTATGAAACAAGAAATTAGCTGAATACGTGCTTTGGAAGATAGAGAAAACTTCTGTGAAGAGAATAGGTGTTTATGGAAGTAAGGAATGATATTTATTTTCTATCTATCTATATACCTAGGCTGCTTCCTCCAAGGAAAGGGAGGTAGAATTAACGAAAAAATATATACAGTAATCCCTCCAAGACCTGACATAATAGAGCCAAAGGCATGTCCGGGACTTGCTTTTGTCTGGGACTTGGGAAAAATACCCATGGACAGGTACTTATAGACCCCAACCCAACCTAACTTAGAAAGCCACCTAAATAACTTCCTACTGGACAAGCACAGCACCTATTTAAGACCCTATGCACACAAAAAAGGGACAGAAACCATGAAATAAATGAAAAGGAACCAGAGTATGAGAAATTAGAAATGACTATGGAAAATATTTAACAATGTACTGGGTACTTACGACATGTCCGTGGCCATCACGAAGATTCACCCGCCTCCTCTATGGCTCTGAGAGTGGTGAAGGTGCACTTGAAACACATACAGTACTCCTTTGCACTGTGACATGATTGCTTAACACTGCAAATTCTGTTCTTACTTGTGCAATGCCAGTTGCAACACGCCAGTGTTGCACTCTGCACTTAATTATTTTGCACTCTGAATTCTAGTTTCACAACACTGCATAACACTATAAATTCCCATGTGGTCTAGTGGCAAGTTATTGCTGTTTAGTCACTGTTCACAAAAACGAGCACGTGGGCAGCTATGGCGACGAGCATGCAGTCACGATGGTAGGTAGGCAGGAACTGGGGAGGATGCAGGGGCACTCTAATGGACATCGGAGAAACTATGTGCCAAAACACAGCTGTTCAGCACTGTGTGGCAAATTTAAAGTAGGGATGAACATATACAGGCTTTTTTTTTTTTTTTTTTTTTTGCATTTTTATGGTTTCTGGCCACTTTTGGTGTCCAAAGACCCGACCCCAAAATGTCCGGGACTTGGGGTGTCCGGGATTTGGGCGTTCAGGTCTTAAAGGGATTCCTGTTTATATGTAAGCTACAGAGGACAAGGAAATCTAGAATTAAGTCTTAAAATAACCAGAAATTACTATATTTGTGATAATCCTGTTGTGAAGTAAGAAAATAGCTAAATCAATCGTTAGAAAATAAAGAAAACTACAGGTGTAAGAAAAGAAAACGACCTCAGGGATAACTACAGTGATCCTACATGGCATAGAAAACTTATTCACAGGTAAGCAGAAGTGGCCTTTCGTGGCAAATAATGTTTAATAAACTTCAGAATTTCATTTCTCCCTTTGCCATTTGTGCGAAGGGTGATCATCCATTCATGCAACAAAGGCAGGAGGCAGTGGAAAGAAGTGTCAAGGTCAAGTGAGACAAGGGGAAGTGTGCATGAGTGTTACTGGGGAATCTCTATTTGGCCCAGACAGATATGCTGGCTGTGTGCTGTAGCCGACAGTTCACCTACTCGTACGAACACAGCCTCCTGTGATCTCCCAGATTGCCGCCATGCTTCACCTCCTTCCTCCACAACACTTCCATCGAGGGCCTCGGGGACGGATTTTGCTCAAATTATGTGGTAATGTGGGCCATGGGCCGAGGAAGAAATGATTAATTTTGGGGCTGGATCTGAATGCGGATCCAGAATATCCTTCACAATATCTCCAAAAGTTCTCATAGAACTTCAACGAAATTCTGTGGAAAGGTAGGCCATGGACCACGACAGAATTTATTAAATTGTGGAGGGGATCTGGAACCAGAACCGGATTCTTTTTTTTTTTTTTTTAATGCGAGGAAGAAGGAACCAAAGGTCATAAGCCCGCAGTAACAGTTCCCTCCGAGAGAAAAATAAAATACAATAGAGAGCCAAATTCAAGATCCGATCATTTTGAGATGCCTGGACACACTGCGTTTGAAAGACTGGAGATCATAGCTAGCAGGAAATACAGACAGACGGAGACAGTCCCAGAGTTGACCTGTTGCATAAATGAAAGACTGGGAGTAATGGTCAACTCTTGCATTAGAGAGTTGGACAGAAAATGGATGAGAGTTTGCTGCCAGACGGGTGCTACGCACCCGTCGTAGAGGTGGAGGAATGCAAGCAGACAGCTCAGAGGAGCAGTGACCATTAAAGTAGAGATAGAAAAGAGATAAAGATGCAACAGCGCGGCAAAGAGACAGAGGTTGAAGGGAGTCAGTAAGAGGAGGAGAGTTAATGAGACGAAAAGCCTTTGACTCAACCCTATTGAGAAGAGCTGTATGTGGGGAGCCTCCCCACACATGAGAGTTGTACTCCACACAGGGGCGGATAAAACCCCTGTATAGGGTCAACAATTGTGCAGGGGTAAAGAAAGAGTGGAGTCGGCTTAGCACACCCAATCTCTTGGAAGCAGATTTTACAAGAAATGTAAAATGATCTTTCCAAGATAAGTCCCGAGTAGATGAAACCCCAAGCATGTTCAAGGATGATGCAGGATTAAGCTGAATATTATTAAAATTAGTGGGTATACCTGTGGAAGATTTTGTCGGGTTGATAGGTGTAAGAACTGAGTCTTAGATGCATTAAAAACAACCATATTATTTTTACCCCAGTCAGAGATATGAGCCAAGTCAGACATTAGGTGTGCCATAGCCTCATCCCTTGTTTGTTGAAGTAACTGCTGAGATGGGCATTGCGAGAACCGAATGGAAAGGTGAAGGGTGGAGTAATCAGCGTATGAGTGTATAGGGTTGGATGTAGAGCTTAGGAGATCATATATGAATAAAAGGAAGAGAGTTGGTGATAGGACAGAGCCCTGAGGAACACCACTGTTGATAGATCTAGAAGAACGATGGCCGTCTACAACAGTGGCTATAGAAAGACCAGAATGGAAGCTAGCGATGAAGGCACAGATAGAAGGATAGAAACCGTAGGAGGTCAGTTTGGAAATTAAAGATTTATGCCAGACTCGATCGAAAGCCTTTGAGATGTCAAGTGCAATGGCAAAGCTTTCGCCAAAGTCCCGAAAGGAGGATGACCAGGAGTCTGAAAGGTAGGTGAGAAGATCGCCAGTGGAGCGTCCCTGATGGAACCCGTACTGACGATCGGAAAGAAGGTTGTGATAGGAAAGATGCCTTAAAATTTTTCTATTGAGAATTGACTCGAAAACTTTTGAGATACAGGATGTTAAAGCAATTGGACGATAGTTGGAGGGTTGGGAGTGGTCACCCTTCTTTGGGACTGGCTGAATGAGAGCAAACTTCCAGCAAGAAGGAAAGGTACAAGTTGACAGACAAAGGCGAAAGAGTTTGCCTAGGCAGGGTGTAAGCACAGAAGCACAGTTCTTGAGAACAACAGGAGGGACTCCATCAGCCCCATATGTCTTGTTAGTACTGAGGCCAGTGATGGCAGAAAATACATCACCTGAAGACATTTTAATGTCAGCCATGAGGAAGTCAGAGGGGGGAAGTGATGGACGAACAGCACCGGAATCGTCTAAGGTGGAATTGGAGGAGAAAGTCTGTATGAAGAGATCTGCTTTATCAGTAGAAGAAATAGCTACAGAACCATCAGAGTAGAAAAGAGGAGGGAAGGATGATGAGGTAAAGTTGTTAGAAAGATTTTTGGCAAGGTGCCAGAAGGAGCGGGAAGAATTCGAGTTGGAGAATTGAGAGCATTTAGTATGGATGAAATTATTTTTAGTAGAGCGAAGAACAGACTTAGCACGATTCCGGCCAGAAACGTAAAGATGATGTGATTCAGGGGTGGGTTGGCTCTGGTACCTTTTGTAGGCCCTCTCCTTGTTGCGGACAGCATTAGAACAAGCGTTATTAAACCAAGGCTTTCTTGCATTAGTCAAAGGATATGAGAAAGGAATGTATGCTTCCATGCCCGAGAGAATAACCTCCGTTATGAGCAAGGCACACTCAGATGGCTCACGGCCATGGAAGCAATAATCATTCCAGGGAAAATCGAAGAAGTACTGCCTGAGGGCCTCCCAGTCCGCGGCTCCAAAATGCCACAGACGACGTTTCCCTGGAGGGTCCACAGGCCGTACCGGAGTGATAGGACAGGTTAAGGTAATAAGGTTGTGATCGGAGGAGCTCAACGGAGAGAAAAGATTAACAGAGTAAGCAGAAGGATTAGATGTGAGGAAGAGGTCAAATATGTTGGAGCTCTCTCCAAGGCGGTCAGGGATACAGGTAGGGTGCTGTACAAGCTGCTCTAGGTCATTAAGGATAGAAAAGATGTAGGCTTGTTCACCAGGTGGATCAGTGAAAGGAGAGGAGAGCCAAAGGTGGTGGTGAACATTGAAATCTCCTAGAATGGAGATTTCAGAGAAGGGAGAAATGGATAGAATGTGTTCCATCATAGAATTAAGATAGTCGAAGATTGATAGTCAGTGGAATTAGGGGATAAGTAAACAGCACAGATATATTTAGTCAGAGAATGACAGGAAAGCCGAAGCCAGAGTGTAGAGAATTCAGAAGAATTGAGTTCAGGAACACGAAAGCAAGATAAGTCGTTGCGTATATATACACAACAGCCACCTTTGTCTTTGAAATGAGTATAGAGAAAGTAGGAAGATACAGAAAAGGGTTTGCTGTCAGTTGCCTCAGACAGCTGAGTCTCAGTTAGAAAAAGAAGGTGAGGTTTAGAGGAGGAGAGGTGGTGCTCAACAGAGTGAAAGATAGAGGAAAGGCCTCGGATGTTGCAGAAATGAAGAAGAGAGTCAGACAGTGGTTCCAGGCACCTCGAGTCGTCACCGGGAGAGGGGCGGATGGTGGGGGCATTTATGGTCCCCCCCCGCCCCGGGGACTTCGGATCCGGATTCTTTTTTATGGCAATGGCATAAGCCGAGGTATGCGCTCTCTGAGCGCTTTCTAATTATTATTATTATTATTATTATTATTATTATTATTATTATTATTATTATTACTATTATTGTTATTATTATCACTCAGCACTTTTCACGGCGTGACCGCCAGGGCTAACACTAAGACTATCGTATATTCCAGATTCAGTTAAGAAATGATTGCTTAAAATTTCGAGTGACCGGCAAAGATTACATGGTGTTTGGACAGTACTGGTGGTAGTGGTGATGAAGCTAATTGAGATAAGGCTTTTCAGGTCTTCAATTTTAGACTAGGTTCTAGATCTAATGTAAGGGTCAATTTTTCAAGCTATGAAGGAAGGCTAAGGTAAAACTTCGTGTCGTGTGGATCACGATGAGGAGAAAATTTTGTGGTTAAAATGTTAAAATTTCAAAGATATATTGTCATTGTAATAAAAGACCATTAAGAGTTTAAAAAGACAGTTTAATAAAACATCTAAACTGATTTTTTAAATCCTTCATCTGTGACAGCGAGAAGGGAGAGCTGGAAGAACTTTTGATATAGAGTAAGGGTATATTCATTATGTGGATCAGGGTTGGTTGAAAGCATTATTTTTCTATAGGTGAGAAGCTAGTTCTTTTTCTCCCCCATGATTTCGTTTCGCTAGGGAAAGAATGAAACACATAATCACGAAGGTACGTTTTCTTACCGCATTAAATTGAAACTCTCAGAGGCAACTAAAGGTTTCTCATTCTTGATTTTTAATCCTTATGTTAGTTTAAGAAAATATACGTTATAAAGATTACAAGTATTATTTCTTATCTGCCCTTTTTGCGATTGTTGAATGATGTCGAGTGTCCCTAATATCTGAGGGAGAACAGGCATGAAGGGTGCCGACAAATGGAGGATAAGTATGAGCTGTTGTATGCAGGTGTAGGCAGGTGTGGATAGCGTAGACATGGACAGGTGCCGATGAATGTATTTGTGGGTGTGTGTGTAGGAGTAAGTAATTGTTGGCATACTCGAAGACCTGGGTGTCAGTAGTCATTAATGATTACAGTTAATTATCACTGAGAAGTGTAACAGAAATCGAGAAATTGAAATGGCAGGAACCAAAGAAAAACAATAAAAAAAAATAACGCCGCATGAGAGTGTTGTGATCCGCACGTATAGTGGAAGATGTGTAATCTCGTGAAGAAGCAGGCAAAAGATATTATGAAGAGACAAAGGAACCTAGTGGTACAGATGTGGCCATGTAGAGACAATGGAGAATGAAAGAATAGGGGTTGAGAATACTGTAAGGAAGAGCAGACGACGGAATGACATGGAGGCGATTCGTTAGTAGCCACCCATTCCGTGATTTTGGCGTCAGGCTAGAGAGAGAGAGAGAGAGAGAGAGAGAGGTGGACAGAGATATAGACTGAAGCACCAGTCGAGCAGGGCAGTACTCCCAGGGTGGATGGAAAACTGATGACATTGAGAGCTGGTGCTCTCGTTTCATCAGCTCTCGGGACTAGTTCCTGACCATCCCCCTACGCTGAACTTTTTCAGTGTTTCAGTAACACAGAGAGTAGGCCAGCATGCTCTTCACTACAAGTTTCTCTAACTGTCAACATCAAAGTACATGCACAGTACACACTATACTCTCTTTTCAAAAAAAAAGAAAAAAAGAAAAAAAAGAAAGAAAATGGCGCACCTAGATCATGTCTCGGAGTCCACAGGAGGGAAGACCATAAATAGCTCCACCATCCGCCCCTCTCCCGGTGCCGACTCTATGAGCTGCCTGGAACCACTGTCTGACTCACTTCTTCATTTCTGCAACATTTGAGGGCTTTCCTCTAACTTTTTGTCTATCGAACAACACTGGTCCTCCTCTAAACCTCACCTTCTCTTCCATACCAAGACCAGCTGTCTGAGACAACTGACAGCAAACCTTTTTCTGTATCCGCCTACTTTTTCTATACTCATTCGAAAGTCAAAAGGTGGTTGTGTGTATCTATACGTAACGACCTATCTTGTTGTGTTCCTGAACTTGATTCTTCTGAATTCTCTACTCTCTGGCTTCGGCTGTCCTGACATTCTCTGACTAACTATATCTGCACTGTTTACTTATCTCCAAATTCTACTGTCTATCAAAAAATTCTTCGACTGCCTTACTTCTCCGATGGAACACATTCTGTCCATTTTTCCTTTCTCTGAAATCTCCATTCTAGGAGATTTCAATGTTCACCACCACTTTGGCTCTTCTCTCCTTTGACTGATCCACCAGGTGAACAAGCTTTCATCTTATCTATCCTTAATGACCTAGAGCAGCTTGTACAGCACCCTACCTGTATCCCTGACCACCTTGGAGTGAGCTCCAACATACTTGACCTCTTGCTTACAACTAATCCTTCTGCTTACACTGTTAATCTTTTCTCTCCATTGGGTTCCTCCAATCATAACCTTATTACCTTAACCTGTCCCATCGCTCCAGTGCAACCTGTGGACCCTCATAAGAAACATCATCTGTGGCACTTTGGAGCCACGGACTGGGAGGCCCTCAGGCAGTACTTCTTTGACTTTCCCTGGAATGATTATTGCTTCCATGATCGAGAGCCATCTGAGTGTGCCTTGCATATTACGGAGGTTATTCTCTCGGGCATGGAAGCATACATTCCTTTCTCATATCCTTTCACTAATGCAAGAAAGCCTTGGTTTAATCACGCTTGTTCTAATGCTATTCGCAACAAGGACATGGCCTATAAAAGGTACCAGAGCCAACTCACCCCTGAATCACACCTTGTTTATGTTCTGCCTGGAATCATGCTAGGTCTGTTCATCACTCTGCTAAAATAATTTCATCTGTACAAAATGCTCTTAACTCTCCAACTCGAATAATTCCCGCACCCTCTGCCACCTTGCCAAAAACCTTTCTAACAACTTTACCTCTTCGTCCTTCCCTCCTCTTTTCTTTTCTGATGGCCCTGTAGTTATTTCTTCTACTGATAAAGCGGATCTCATCGCTCAGACTTTCTCCTCCAATTCCACCTTAGACGATTCCAGTGCTGTTCTTCCATCACTTCCTCCCTCTGACTTCTTCATGGCTGACATTAAAATTTCTTCAGTTGATGTATTTTCTGCCATCACTGGCCTTAGTACTAACAAGGCAATTGGGCCTGATGGAGTCCCTCCTGTTGTCATAAAGAACTGTGCTTCTGTACCTACACACTGCCTTGGAAAACTCTTTCACTTTTGTCTTTAAATTGTACCTTTCATTCTTGCTGGAAGTTTGCTCTCATTCAGCCAGTCCCAAAGAAGGGTGACCATTCCCAACCCTCTAACTATCGTCCAATTGCTTTAATATCCTGTCTCAAAAGTTTTTGAGTCTATTCTTTACAGGAAAATTTTAAAGCATCTTTCCTATCACAACATTCTTTCTGATCATCAGTATGGGTTCCGTCAGGGACGCTCCACTGGCGATCTTCTCACCTACCTTTCAGATTCCTGGTCATCCTCCTTTCAGAACTTTGGCGAAAACTTTGTCATTGCATTTGACATCTCAAAGGCTTTCAATCGAGTCTGGCATAATCTTTAATTTCCAAACTGCGGTCTTACGGCTTCTATCCTTCTATCTGTGCCTTCATCTATAGCTTCTTTTCTGGTCGTTCTATAGCCGCTGTTGTAGACGGCCATCGTTCTTCTCCTAGAGACCTAGAACTATCAACAGTGGTGTTCCCCAGGGCTCAGTCCTATCACCAACTCTCTTCTTTTTATTCATCAATGATCTTCTAAGCTGTACATCTAATCCAATCTACTCGTATGCTGATGCTTCCACCCTTCACCTTTTCATTCAATTTCAGCAACGTCCATCTCAGCACTTACGTCAACAAACAAGGGATGAGGGTATGGCACACCTAATGTCTGACTTGGCTCGTATCTCCGACTAGGGTAAAAATAATCTTATTATTATTAATGGATCAATGACTCAGTTTTTACACCTATCAACCCGTCAAAATCTTCCACATGAGTACCCACTAATATTTAATAATATCCAGCTCAATCCTGCATCATCCTTGAACAAGCTTCGGGTTTCATTCGCTCGGGACCTATCTTGGAAAGATCATATTGCATCTCTTGTAATATCTGCTTCTAAGAGATTAAGTGTGCTAGGCCGACTCTGTTCCTTCTTTACCCCTGCACAGTTATTGACTTTATTCACTGGTTTCATTCGCCCCTGTTTAGAGTACAACTCTCATGTGTGGGGAGGCTCTTCTCAATAGGATGGAGTCAAAGGTTTTCCATCTCATCAACTCTCTTCCTCTTACTGGCTCCTTCAACCTCTGTCCCTTCGCCGCACAGTTGCCTCTTTATCTCTTTTCTATAGCTGCTTCAATGATCACTGCTCCTCTGAACTGTCTACTTACGTCCCTCCACCTCTACGACGGGTGTGTGGCACCCGTCTAGCCACAAACTCTCATCCTTTTTCTGTCCAAGTCTCTAATGCAAGAGTTAACCGTTACTCCCAGTCCTTCTTTTATGCAACAGGTCAACTCTGCAATTGTCTCCCTCTGTTTATATTCCCTAATACCTATGATATCCAGTCTTTCAGACGCGGTGTGACCAGGCATCCCGAACTGAATGGATCCTGAATTTGGCTCTCATTTGTCTTGTTTTTGTTTTTTTTTCTTTGAAGGAACTGTTTTGCAGGCTTAGCCTTTGGTTCCCTCTTCATCGAATAAAAAAATAAGTGGATGACTGCAGATAAGTGAGAGAGTGAGATAAATGTAAGTGTGAGTAAATTTAGATAAGTTTTGGTGTGTGTGTGTGTGTGTGTGTGTGTGTGTGTGTGTGTGTGTGTGTGTGTGTGTGTGTGTGTGTGTGTGTGTGTGTGTGTGTGATGGCGTAAGGAAGTGCATGTCAATTATGCAGGTGTAGGTAAATGTCGGTACAAGGAGTAGATGAGTTTGTGTGTTGAGTGGGTATGAATAAGTGGAGGTATTTACAGTGACCAATACACTCATATATATATATATCTATATATATATATATATATATATATATATATATATATATATATATATATATATATATATATATATATATATATATATATATATATATATATATATATATATGTATATATATATATATATATATATATATATATATATATATATATATATATATATATATATATATATATATATATATATATATATATATATATATATATATATATATATATATATATATATATATATATATATATATATATATATATATATATATATATATATATATATATATATATATATATATATATATATATATATATATATATATATATATATGATTTCTAATTAACAGAAATCTTGCAGACAACACTGTTTAATTCAGCAGTGCATCTGACAGAGCAGCAGTGGTTGTAATTAGACTGTGCAAAAAGTATACCCTGGAAGTGATACAAGTATATGCACCAACTTCTCCGAGCTCAGATGAAGAAATTGAAATATTCTATGATGACATCTCCCAGATTATGGAAGAAGAAAAAACCACCTATACTATAATCATGGGAGACTTCAATGCAAAAGTTGGAAAATCAAAAAATGGAGAAGCATGTATGGGAAAATTTGGAGTGGGAGAATGGAACGAAAAGGGAGAAATGTTGGTAAACTTTGCAGAAATGTTTGACATGAGAATAATAAACAAATTCTTTCACAAAAGAACAGGGAGAAAGTGGACCTGGAGAAGCCCAATTGGAGAAACAAAGAATGAAATCGACTTCATTATAGCAAATAAGTATAACACAATCATAAATGTCAGAGTTGTCAACAAAGTAAATATTGGAAGTGACCATAGAATGGTGGGTTGCACAGCAAGATTCAATTTCAAAAGTGAAAGAAAGAAGATGATTAAAACAAAAAGATATGCCCAATAAAAGTCAGCGAAAACAAAGCAGCTTTTCAGTTGGAAATAAGGAACAGATTTCAGGCTCTCAGTAATGCTGAATGTGACACCGATGAGCTAAATGACAAACTAACAAAAGTGCTAAAAGAATCAGCGGAGGTAGTAGGAAAACCTAATACAACCAAAGCCGGGAAGTATTCAGAGAAGACACTTGAGCTTATGAAAAAAAGAAAGGTAATGAAAGTAAAAACAAAGAAAGATGAAATAGAACGAGCGGAATTAAACAAGCTTATCAACAAAAGACAAAGAGAAGAAAAAAGAAAGAGAAACATGGATCAAATCAAAGAAACCATCAAAAAAGGAAAAAGTCTGAAACAGGTCCGAAATAAAATGGCACTTGGAAAGCAACAAAGTACATCACTAAAAGACAAAAACGGTGAAGCCATTAAATGCAGAGATATGATGCTGAAGAGAGTTGAAGAATTTTACAAAGAGATGTATGCATCAAAGACAGTAGTAACAATAGCAAACTTTTCTGTTGACACAAGGTAACACCAGACGAAGTAAAGATTTCTCTTAAAAATATGAAAAGAGGGAAGGCTCCGGGAGAAGATGGAATAGTAGCAGATTTACTGTTGGATGCAGGAGCAGAAGTACAGAATAGGCTTGCTCACTTATTTACCCAATGTATAAAACAGAAGAAAATTCCCAAAACATGGTGTAATGCAATTGTTATTCTACTTTATAAAAAAAGGCGACTCAAAAGACCTTAGTAACTATAGACCCATTAGCTTGCTATCAGTCATTTATAAACTCTTCACTAAAGTCCTTACAAACAGAATACCTACAAATTTGGAGGAAAACCAACCTCGTGAACAAGCAGGATTCCGAAGCGGGTATTCGACTACTGATCATCTGCACACAATGAATCAGCTAATTGAGAAAACTACAGATTATAATAAACCACTGTGCTTAGGTTTTGTTGATTACGAAAAGGCTTTCGACTCAGTGGAGCACATAGCAATTATAAATTCATTGCGAGAACAAGGAGTGAATGAGAACATTGTACAACTGCTCGAAAACATATATAAAGAGGGAACTGCTACAGTTAAATTACATAAGGACTCAGAGAAAATTAAGATTGAGAAGGGCGTGCGTCATGGAGATACAATTTCACCAAAGTTATTTACAGCATGCCTTGAAAGTATTTTCAGAAAGCTAGACTGGGAAAACAAAGGAGTAAACATAGATGGAGAAAAGCTAAACCATTTAAGATTTGCAGATGACATTGTCCTAATCTCAGAAACAGCACAGATATTGCAAGAAATGTTAAATGACCTGAACAAAGAAAGTCTCAAAGTAGGGCTAAAGATGAACCGGAGTAAAACTAATGTTTAATACTCAAACACCAAAGAGCGTCATAAGAATAAGTGGAGAAATTCTTGAAGCTGAGGAGTACAATTACCTGGGACAAATACTAAAATTAACGAAAGATAATGATAGCGAAATAAAAAGACCCATTACAATTGGATGGAAAGTTTTCGGTAAACACAGAGACATTATGAAAAATAGCTTGCCATTTTGTATGAAACGAAAAGTATATAACGAATGTATAATTCCAGCTATGACGTATGGTTGTGAGACTTGGAAACTGACAATATCGATGGAAAATAAATTAATTCGTTCTCAGAGAGCAATGGGAAGGTCAATGTTGGGAATATCTTTAAGAGACAGGAAAAGATCAACTTAGGTGAGACAGCAGACTAAAGTCAAAGATATTATAGAAGTCAAAGATATTATAAAAGAACAGAAATGGAGGTAGGCAGGCCATGTAGGAAGAACAAGGGATAATCGATGGAGCAAGACGTTGACTGACTGGACACCAAGAGATGGTAAGCGTAGCAGAAAAAAGCCAGACAGGAGGTGGTGAGATGAGACAGAGAAATTTGCAGGGAAAACGTGGCAAAGATTGGCTCAGTCAAGAAATTCGTGGAGAAGGTTGGGGGAGGCCTTTGTTCAGCGGTGGACTTGTAATGACTGATGATGATGATGATGAAGATTATATATATATATATCTATCTATATATATATATATATATATATATATATATATATATATATATATATATATATATATATATATATATATATATATATATATACAGTATATATATCATCATCTGTGCCTCCTTTCCCACCCAAGGACAGGGTGAGGAGTGGCAATGTCCAGACAGCACAAACTTGCCCAATCCAAATAGGCCACACTTCCATTCACTCATCATTTAAGCCCCCAGAATCCTGGCTTTACCGGATACGCCAAAATCATTCACCACATTCTGCAGGTTCACACAGCGTATCCGAGTGAGTCAATCCGGACGCTGCCATGCTCACAGGGGTGCCCAATCCCCCGATCACGCACTTCTAACAAAATTCATTCAGCCAGCTCGATCTCTTGTCAGTTCCCTAGCCCCACCGTCTTCCAACCCTCTCTTCCTCACACACTCATCCACAATTTATCTCCACCTTCTCCTTGGCCTCTCTTGCCTCCTCCCTCCTTCAAATTCGCTCAGGTACACGTTTTTTTACCTCTCTATTGTTATCCATTCTTTCCACATGACCATACCATCTCAGGACACTCTCTTCGATTCTGCTGTCCACCGACTTCCTCACTCCACACCTTTCGCGAATCACATTATTTCATATCCTATCCAGCCTCTGTACTCCACATACATTCCTCAGGAGTCCCATGTCCACTGCTCTTACTCTTGACTTTTCATTTTCATACAACACCATAGTCTCACACCCATATGTTAGAGTTGGCACTAACACTCCCACATGTAAGCCTCGTGCAGCAGCAACACTCAAGCCTCTGTTTCTTATCAAGGCCTTCATTGCACCAGCCACTTTTCTTCCTTGTGTCACTCTACTTTCAACTTCTTTTGGACATACTCCTCTCTTTTCTCTCACTTTACCCAAGTATTTGAACTCGCTCACAAAGTCCAGTCTCTCTCCATTCACTGTGACATCACACTGGGAGCCACCTTCTCTCTCAATAACCATTACTTTACTTTTCTCTACATTTACTGTCAAGGCATGACGCTCATAGACATCAGCAAAACTCTGCACTAGCCTACTGAGTTCTTGTCCGATACTTGCAAGCAGTACTACATCATCAGCATACAACAAATTTGAAATATTCCATCTATCACCATTCATTACCAGCGCAATCCCTCTCTCCATTACTCGTGTTTTTACTTCTCTCATCACCCCATCCATATATATATTGAACAACGAAGGGGACATCACACAACTTTGTCGCGCGCCCACACCGATAGTGAACCACTCACTTAGCTGCCCATTAACCCTTACACATGCTTCGCTACCATCATAAAATCTCTTGACAGCACCTAGCAGCTTACCATCTACATCGTACATGTGGAAAGCTATCCACAATCCCTCTCTGTCTACTTTGTCGTATGCTTTTTTCAGATTCATGAATGCCATAAACACCTTATAGTCCTTCTCACAAGTTTTCTCTGCTACCTGTCTCACTGTAAATACTTGATCCACACATCCTCTGTCACTCCTAAAGCATATACGGTATATGTATATATATATATATATATATATATATATATATATATATATATATATATATATATATATATATATATATATATATATATAGATATAGATATATAGATAGATAGATAGATAGATATGGCAAATATCGTTACTATCTAAAATTCCACTTGGTCCTAAAATTGGAACTGATCTTCGTTTCTTTGCCTTATTTTAAAAACTCTTAATCCCGTCACAATTTTTATAGTTCCCCAAACGACTATTTATACCGAAGTGAAATCTCGCTTTGATCCTGCCAAACTTAAGACTGACGACAGTCTCATCAAACTTTTGTTTCAGTAATACCAAGATGTCCAGCAATTACAAGTTTTAGATCACCTTACGAAAGGGAAGGTATCCTCTCCCCCTCCTTAATTCTTTACGAAGAGATGTTGAGGAGGGAGCGGTGGGAGTATGAAAGGTTGTGGAAGGAGGAAGGGGTGAAGAGGGTGGGAGAGAAGTTGGAGTTGTTGAAGAGAGACAGCGGTGAGACAGAGAAGGCTAATAGCAAGAGAACAGAGGAGGTGATGAGAGAAAGAAGTAAATGAGGGAGGGGAATGGTGAGAGAAGGGTAATAGATGGGGGGATATGGAGGGAGAGGTGACTTGAGAGGGAGAGAGGAGTGGGAGTTACGGAAAAAGGGTTTAGGAGAGACAGGAAAGGCTAATAAGGGAGGGAAGAGGTTATGGGAGGAGGAGAGAGGAGTGAGAAATAGGAATGAGAGAGACATGGGGCAGGAAACATATCATTCAAAATTAGAGAATGAGAGTTCGAGAGTGGTGGAAGTTGGAGAAATGGTAGGGAGTGAGTGAATGAGGCAAGTGGCGCCAAGAGAAGCAGTGATAAGAGGGTGGAGGAAGGGAAGTGTGGTGACTAAGATATGAGTTGTGTGTAAGAGAGAGAGAGAGAGAGAGAGAGAGTGGAAAAGCTAAAGAAAAGTGAGCTGGAAATATCACAGTAAACACTTTCATGCTCCATAACCTGTTACTACAAAAAGTCTATTCTGGTCTGAAGAAAATCTTCAAAGCTAGCATGATCAAATGTCAAACACGTCACAGTAATGAAAAAGTTAATGTACTGTGCTTTTTCTCTAATCTCATCAAAGCGAGATATTTCCCAAGCGAAACAGAACTGACTTGCGACAGCGGTTGTAATATGCCATCAAAATAGATTGACCGTATATCTGAATCTTGAAAATTTGATATTTCATATAAATCTTGGCTTCAAGTTTCTTGGAAAGCTCATTCAGTGATATATATATATATATATATATATATATATATATATATATATATATATATATATATATATATATATATGTATATGTATACCTAGGCTGCTTCCTCCAAGGAAATGGAGGTAGCCGAGACAGGACGACATACTCCCAATTTACTCATCCACTCAAACACATTCATTCGCATCTTAGCCCCAAGGGGAGAAGGGACAGATCCTCACCGCACCACACCACACGAGGGTTAACTGCGCAGAGCAATCAGTGACATCCGCAGCAGGGCCCGACAACAGAGCTGGTTTACCCCTGCCACATCATAATAGACCCTTCCCCTTACCCGCACTTGACCTGATCAGCAGATCAGACCAAATGCGGGAGAATATCCCCTCAGGGCTGCGTCATCATTAATTCATTCACAATTTCTCTCCATTTATTTCTGTCACGCACAGCCACTCTTTATGCTCAACAGACGTCCCTCTTGCATCCAATGCTCTTTTCACACTATTCATCCATCCTATTCGTGGTCTTCCTCTCAGCCTTACACCCCTCACATCAGATTTAGTTATCTTTTTCACCAATCGCTCATTATCCATTCTCTACATATGCCCAAACCATCGCAACACCCTCTGCTCAACTCGATCAGCCGTCTCCCGAACAACTCCAGTTCTCCTTCGCACTTCATCATTTCTCACTCGATCCATACACATCACTCCACACATACTCCTCAAACACCTCATCTCCATTACATTCAAACTTTTCCTCTCTGCTACACCAATATTCCATGTTTCAGCCCCATATAATGCAGTCGGTACCACAACACCCTCATACAGCCTTCTCTTTACATCCGTTCTAAACGAACGACATCTAAACACTTTTTTCATTCCTCCCAGGACCTTTCCTACTTCATTCGTTCTAAACTTCAGTTCTGCATCTATTCTTCCATCCACAGTTATTTGTGACCCTAAATACTTAAAACACTCTACCTCCTCAAGTAACTCACCATTCAAAACAATATTCATCCTCCTACTATCTACCGACCTCGTACACTTCATCACTTTACTCTTATTCTCATTTACTTTCAATTTCCTCCTTTCACACACCCTCCCAAACTCCTCTACCAATTGTCTCAATCTCTCCTCTGAATCTGCCACCAGTGCAGTATCATCTGCAAACAGCAGCTGCTTCAGATTTCACTCTCTACCATCAACATTCACCAGACTCATACCTCCACCTAAAACTCTTGCATTCACCTCCCTTACACACCATCCATATAAATATTAAACAACCAAGGCGACATCACACAACCCTGCCGCTGCCCCACTCTCACGGGGAACCAATCACTCACCACTCACAGTTTTTCCCACTCTTACACACGCTCTACTACTTAAATAAAAACTTTTCACCCCTTTTAGTAACCTACTATCAAGTCCATACAATCTTATAGCCTCCCTATCAATTCTATCATATATATATATATATATATATATATATATATATATATATATATATATATATATATATATATATATATATATATATATATATATATATATATATATAGGGCACTTTCTGTTTGTCTCTTTGTTCACGAATTACTTCCTCAGTTTTCATTTTAAGTGGCCTTAACCTTCATATCTGGAATCCTTTTGACCCAAGGAAGGTTTTGGAGAGGTTAAAATTCAGTTCTGGGTCATTTGAGGTCACCGGTTTGAGTGTTAGCCTTTTTGGTCCGGACAATGCCCGGTACCCCTGCAGCCCAATTTTTGGCATGGAGGCTCACATGACCTCCAGTTCGGACATAAGTATGTGAGGTTGACTTCGAGGTCATTTGAGGTCACCGGTCAGAGGTCATTTTAGGTCACCGGTGATAGTAAACAAGTACGCACAAATACTGTGCGTTAGTTTGTGAAAGCTGAAATATAAAGTTCCTGGACCTCTTATAATCCCTCTTCAAAAGCATGAGAGGTACATGGTCTTCCTGGAGTAGAAAGAAAGACTGAACTAGGATAGGACTGGAGTGTTCGTCTTTTTGGTCTTATGACTCAAGGAAGGTTTTAAGATAAAAAAGACCGATGGTTTGAGTGAGAGGGGGCAGAGTAGTAAGAGTCAGATAAATAAGGAGGGGTAGGGGGAACACCTGGTACCACTGCTAATATATATATATATATATATATATATATATATATATATATATATATATATATATATATATATATATATATATATATATATATATATATATATATATATATATATATATATATATATATATATATATATATATATATATATATATATATGTGTGTGTGTGTGTGTGTGTGTGTGTGTGTAAAGGAATTTTGAGAAGTATAATGTGATGGAAGAGAGGATTGACACTGAGTCTGAAGATGATCTGCTTCGACCGTTCTGAGTTAGAGTTCTATATATGTTTATTATAACCTGGCCTGTAATTGTCCACCCTCCATCTTTATTGCTAGGCACTAACATGCGATTAGAAATGACATATGACGCTCGTCGTGATGAAGTACTATGGAAATAAGGAACAGCTGTGGTGTAGTGTTTTTCCGCCATTGACCGCCGTGAAATAGGAAAAAAAATATCAGGCAAAGTTAAGATAAAATGACTATGACGGTTAACTTCTGATATGCAGTATGTGATAACTGTCCATAGGTAAACAAGCAAACGGAAGATGAATTATAGCTCAAAAACTGATTCCCACGGATTGAGATGGATGTCCGATAAAGCATGAAAAAAAAAAAAAAAATCCAGAAAATAATGTTTGGGAATTATGCATAACGAGCGGATTTTCCTTTACTTTCTGCTCTCTGCATAAACCTGCCCCTCCACATAATCCTGTAACGACGACCTTGACAATTTAGTAACGTTTTGACCAAACCATTGGTAATGAGAAAGTACTTTGATTATATGAGGTAGTTGGCGAGTGATACTATTGCCTTACTGACTGTATACATGCAATAAGTAGCCAAAATTATTTTTAAAATGTTATATTTTACAGCGATTAACCAAGTTTTACTAATTTGTTCAGTTCGTTTGTGTCGCCTACAAATCCGTCTTGAAGAGAGCCATTGGTAACACCCCGTTTTATGATCTGAGGCGGATTGTCCAGTGTACATTCGCTACCCAGATTTAAGAGAAATTGTGCCAATCACACAGACTGTGAAGCTCAAGGTGAATACGTCAGATATAATCAACATTGCGTACACAATGTTGTGGGGTCGGTTATACCATTGATTTTTATGTAGTATCGAGTCTGTTATTAATACTTCTTTGATGATAAGGTTACATCTATCTATTTGTCTATCTGTCTGACAGTCTGCCTATTTATCTATCAATCAGTATCTACCTGCCTACCTACCTACCTACCTATCTGTCTGTTTGTCTATTTAGCTGTCTATCTATCTGTCAGCATATTTGTATCAAACTCTCGGTCTATATATGGAGATTTGTTACGAGGAGTAACTAGCAGCTTAACAATGAAGAGAAGGATGAAACTGTAAGACTCGCTGAAAAAGTGAAGGTGTCAGATCTAAGACCATTTGTAGTAAGTACATAACGTGTCTAAACCAAGTAAACGCAGTGAAGGTTCTCTCTGGTAGCTAAGGAGATATATGGCCACAACACGAGACACACCTGAGTGACTAGCATACTTGAACCTTCATTGACAGTTAGGCTTCCTTTTGAGTATTTCTGGAAGTTCTTTTCTTCTAATATAATAAACCGAACTGTAAATCATAGAAATCATTATAAAGCACAAAAAATGCTTTCTTTGTAGCCCTGAATTGTCGTAGTTTTGGGAATATTACAGTGTCATAACTGAAATGTCACTTCAGGCGTTTAGGGGTGCTACCTTATGGTTCAGACTGAGTAGTCGAATATGGGAGGAAATACAAGTCATTGTTCACTTCAGTGGCAGTTATGATCATTTGCTATGAACCGTGCAGTTGCTGACATATGGAAGCCTATTTTTTGACTGATGATTTAAGAAATACATAGGTTTATAATGGCTATTTGGTGAATCCACACAATCTTTCCCTCTCTCATATTTCAAAAATATGTACAGTCATGGAATGTTCCACATTACCTACCTTTCGAAGCACTGCTGTGAGATGGGTGAATGTGACACGGCAGCCAGATCTCACATATCTGGTAACTGTGAGTGTGAAGGAGGGGGAAAGCGGGAGACTGGGGACAGAGGAGGGTTTAGTGATAAGTAGGGATACACTTGTAGGTGTGCAATGTATGACTTGGGCGGTGTGTTTAAGTTAATTTAGTAAGGACAGATGACAATATGATGTAAGCATTTAATGAAAAAAATATGTAGATGTCTCAACGGCTAATGTTGTCTGGAAAGTTATGGTAGGTTAATGGTTCGGACACAGGTTTGAATGATTTCATTCCCTCTCGACTTAGGGCCATTTTCACAGACGTCCCTAACCTTCTGGGCCCGAACGTGTGTCGGGCCCGAACCAAAAGCACCGTTGGATTTCACAGTCACTCCGAATGGCTTTCGGGAGCTTACTAACGTGGGGACGTCTGCCTGTGTTGATGCGGTAGGGTTGGTAGCTCTGGGTGGCGAAAACACTTTCCATATGTAGAGAATATTTAGAAATTGGAATGTAATGAATGTGATGAATAACATGGCTGGAACATCCACTTCACACAATTCTTACTAATATATTCAGGAGTGAAGATACTCGCAAGAATGCAGCAAACATAACGAACAGGAAACGTCATCGGATTGAAGAGCTAACTAACGGCAACCTCACCACACTCCTACTTGAAATCGGAATTAAGCTGAATGCTGATGAATGTTAAGTACTGTAAAAAAAAGGCTTAAGTAAAAATAACCATGAAGTAACATGTTTAACGTCTAATGAGTGATGGTGTGGTTTATTAACGGATATACTATTAATACATGAACATTTTCTTTTCTAAACGGGGTGTTAGCTATATCAACTTTTACGTCGGGCAACAGATATTAGAATTTTCATGAAAATATGCATTAGATAACCATTCTCGTATTTCTTTTGGGTCCGTTTATTGTGGAGCCTCCACCCGTCTGCGAAAGGCAAGCATTCGGATACATAGTAGATAGTCTCAAAAATACACAAACATATTTTTTTTTTTTTTCAGACCGGGTGTGTTTTTTACCCCAGAAATATTACATTGGGTATATAATATTGAAATAATAATGAAAATATGTTACATGTAATTATTCTTTTACTTTTTTACTTTCGGGACTGTCTGTTGGGGAGGCTGCAAGTCCCCCAAGAATGTTCCAGTAATTTGTTCGGGCCGTCCCGAATGCCGTCCCCAACAGAGGCCTCGGAAGGCTGGTTGGGGGCGACTGTGAAAACGAAAAAGTGTGTTCGGAGGCGAGTTGGCCACTGGGGACTGCATTTGGGACGACTGTGAAAACGGCCCTTAAACTTGAGACGTTTCACCAGGAAATATTCATAACGATATTTCATAAGTATACTTATATCTTGTGTTGAAATCAAAGGCACTATATTATATATATTATAAAATATTTATAAACTTATATTTATTTACTTATTTATTCTGTCACCCCATTATAAACATCCGTCTGCAAATATTTTCAGTGTTATTCAGGTAATTATTCATCTCAGACTTTGAGTTTAGGGTTGCGTGTCGTAATAAAAACAGTCTAAATGAGCTATATGTGAAGAGAGCGTTAGTTGCGAGAGGGATGTCCATTGTGCAAGGAGGAGTGGCTGCACGTGATAGGAATGATTGGAGAGATATTGTGAATGAATGCATGATGACGCAGCCCTGAGGGGATATTCTCCCGCATTTGGTCTGATCAGCTGATCAGGTCCGGTGCGGGTAAGGGGGTGGGTCCATTATGCTATGGCAGGGGTAAACCAGCTCTGCTGTCGGGCCCTGCTGTGGATGTCGCGGATTGCACTGTGCAGTTGACCCTGGTGCAGTGAGGTGCAGTGAGGATCTGTCCCTTTTCGCCTTGGGGCTAAGATACGAATAAATGTGTGTACAGTATGTGGATGAGTAAATTGGGAGTGTGTCGTCCTTTCTTGGCTACCTCCCTTTCTTTGGGGGAAGCAGCCTGGGTATATAGATATAGAAAGATATGGGCGATTAATAGGCTTGTCATTTTCCCATGGGTAGAATGATATGAGGAGTCCTTATTGTATATAATATCAGTCTCCGTAACTATCATTCCTGTTGAACATTACAAAACGAAGGCAAAGAAGCATTCCTTTGACAGTAAACATGTATTTTATATAATGTAGAAAGACTCAGAGAACATAATGTGATACCATACAATTATTAAACAACGTACCATGATAGTTATAAATTACAATACTATTTTTTTCGACTCGCCTATTGTCTTTATTGCTACAGTACCTAGTACCCAGTCCATCCGCCTTCCTTCTTAACGACAGCTCGCGGCCTGGCAGGCATAGAGCGGACCAGATTCCGGCAGAGGTGAGGCCTCTCCCTAAGCAAGTCCCAAGCCTCCTGTATGTGAGCAAACAGCAGTCTGGAGGCCCTTTCCCGTCTTTGCATCCATATCTGAACTGTGTGTGCCAGAACGTGCTTAGTGGGGTTTATGTTGGCCCCCTTAATTGGCCAATCCAGCAGCAGTAGGTCTTCACTGGCAGCGAACCACTGCTGCAAGACTCTGGCCGTATGTATGGGAGATCGATCATGAATGAAAATGACAGGCCCAGGAGGAAGTGGGAAATTTCTTTTTCGCAGAGAGGGCAAAAAGAAGTTTTTTTATTTTTTTAATATCAATGAATTTTGTTACTGTGAACCTCCCTTCGCTGCTTGTGACGTCTTCAGCACCATGGGCTGTCATATACTCCCACATGTTACATGTCAAGTGCTCACTTCCTGCCAGCTTGAAGATATGTTGACGATCATACCTGTCCATAATAACAAGGCTGTCAGTTATTAATCTCACGCTGATATGTCAGAAAGAGTTTCATTTGTTTGGGTAGCTATCAGTATGATAATGTTATACTGAAGCTGCGTTTCCTTATATAACTGATGGCCCTGCTTTAATGTGGGACATTTATTACATTCAAATAGTAATGCTAAGTATCATCATTCTTACATGAGTAGACATGGTAAACATATTGCCAACAGGGTTATATAATTTATCTGTTAATGTTGTCAGGTTTGAAAATGCTATTTATTTTACATGACTTATCTAAACCTTGTAACGACACCCATTAAGTGTCAGACACATATGATGGTTAAATCATACATACAATATATCTTCTTAATGTAGAGAAATCGACCATACTGAAATGCCACAATTAATTACCTCATAATGTTTGGTCACCATAGGTGAATTTGTCCATGGGTCATGGATGCACATGATATTTCATCCGAAAAAAACACCCTATCCCAGAACTCGACCCCCTTCTCCACGTGGAGTTGGGCAAAGCAGAGTCTGCCGGCCTGATGTTCATTCGTTAGCAGCTCCTTCACATCTTTGGAGGATGCCTCGCTCATGCAGCCACTTTCTTACAGTCCTGTCTGATACGTGCAAGCCAAGACCAACCTGGATATTGACTGTGGTGATGAAAGGGTTTTCCTGGACTGCGTCCACAATCCTTGCATCATTAGGTGAAGTTACTTGAAGATGGGGGTGCCTCTCTGGGTAATCCAAGTATTACATTATATAATGCAACTGACAGAGCATGTGGCAACCAAGTATATATATATATATATATATATATATATATATATATATATATATATATATATATATATATATATATATATATATATATATATATATATATATATATATATATATATATCTCTTTGTCACTAACGTTATGAGTCTCGGCCCATCTCGTGGTCCACTTCCTCACTGTGGAGATCGAAACACCAAACTCAAGGGCAATCGCTCATATAGAGCGCCTAGCTTGTCGCAGACCAACTGTTCTTTCCCTGAGAGCTACTTACCTTTGTTAATGATCCATTTTTGGGTTACGGCCTCCTACTCAGCTGCATAGCTTTTGCACTTTGAGAAGACATCAGACCGATTATCATTGGGTTTTGATACTGTAGCGTGAGCAACTCTCCAAACCCTCCCATCCCCCACCACCCTCCCTCCCTCTTACAGCTACCAGACATGTGGCGTCTGGCTGCTGCTTCGAGACCATTCGTCTACCACCAATGCTTCGAACAGTGGGTAATGCAGAACATTCCATGACTGTACTTACATGTTCATACTTATAGAATACTAAACACAAGTGTGAGCATATATATATAATCATCATCATCATGATCATCATTATCATTAGCCATTGCAAGTCCACTGCTTAACAAAGGCCTCCCCCAACCTTTTCACGAATTCTTTGAGTGAGCCAATCTCAGCCATGTTTTGTCTTCAAATTTCTCTATCTCATTTCTCCATCTCCTGTGTGGTCTCTTCCTGTTATACTTTCAGTCTCAAAGAGTCCAGTCAGTCACACTCTTGCTCAATCGGTTTTCACTTATTCTTGCTCTATGACCTGTCCACCCCCATTTCTGTTTTTTATAACTTCTAAAATGTATCTAACTTTAGTCTGCTCTCCCCCCCAAGTTGATCTTTTCCTGTCTCTTAAAGATATTTCAAACACTGACCTATTCATTCATTCATCATCGTCATCATCCAGACCTTCTTTCCCACCATAGGGAAGGGTGAGGAGTAGCAACTTCCAGACAGCCCAAATCGGCCCAGTCCAATGGGCCACGCTTCCATTCACTCATCATTCAAGTCCTCGGAATCCTGGCTCTATCTGATACGCAAAAACTTTCACCACATTTCGTAGCTTCACATAAATATATCTGGCAGAGTCAATCTGAACGCTGTCATGTTAAAAAAGGGTGTCAAATCCCTGATCATGCACTTCCTCTCACAACATTCATCCAGCCAGCTCGATCTCTTGTTAGTCTCCTAGCCTCACTGACTTCCATACCTCTCATCCTCAAACACTCATCCGCCATATCCCTTCACCTTCTCCTTGGCCTACCTCGCCTCCCTCCTTCAAATTCACTCAGATATACCTTTTTCATCACATGACCATGCAATCTCAGTACACTCTGTTCGATTCCAGTGTCCACAGACTTCCTCACACCTCATCTTTCACGAATCACATTACTTCATATCCTATCCACCCTCTGTACTCCACAGACATTCCTTGGCAGTCCAAGCTCCACTGCTGTCACTTTTGACTTTTTATTTTCATGCCACACCATAGTCTCACATCCAAATGTTACAGTTGGCACTAACACTCCTTCATGTAAGTCTCACGCAACTGCAACACTCAAGCCTCTATTTTGTATCAAGGCCTTCATAGCACCAGCTACTTTCCTTCCTTGTGTCACTCTACTTTCCACTTCTATTGCACATTTTCCTCCCTTTTCTATCACTGTACCCAGGTATTTGAACTCTCTCTCACCAATTCCAGTGTCTCTTCATTCACTGTAACATTACACTGGAAGTCACCTTCTCTCTCGATTACCATCAGTTTACTCTCTTCTACATTTACTCTCAAGGCACGATGCTCACAGACATCAGCAAAACTCTGCACTAGTCAACTTCTTGTCCAATATTTGCAAGTAGCACTGCACTGTCAGCATACACCAAATTTGAGATATTCCACCCATCCCCATTCATTTCCAACGTCATCCCTCTCTCCATTACTTGTGTTTTTACTTCTCTCATCATCCTATCCATATTTATATATTGAACAACCATGGGGACATCACACAGCCTTATCGTACGGCCACATTGATCTTGAACCATTCAGTTAGATGCCCATTTACCCTTACACATGCCTCGCTACCATCCCAGACACTCTTGACGGCACCTGACAGCTTACTATCTACAACGCACATGCGCAAAAACTTCCACAGGCCTGCTCTGTCTACAATACTTTGTCATATATATATTTTTTTTACGTGTACGACTCTGGATAAAGGCTCAGGGTCTAATTCTTGGGGGCAGTCACTTATCCCAAGGCCCAGTAGTCCTCCTACACCTCCACATGTCACCACTTCGGCGCTAACACCCACCGTCCATACTGAATACATGCTAGGGCTATCTCATACAGGACTGGTGTACTGGTATTAGCGGGAGTACTTTTATGACATGTCGGCGGGTCATCTGGTAGATCAGGAAAGTCTGTTTTTTTAGGAAATTCAAATCCTTAAACTGTTCCCTGCCCCAGCCGGGATTCAATCCTGGGTCCATTGGGACTGCGGGCCGTCTCTCTACCGATTCAGCCACCGCCTCCCCCAGATCCATAAATGCCATAAACACCTTATAATCCTTCTCACAAGCCTTCCCCACTATGTGTCGCACTGCCAATAATTGATCCATACATCCATTGTCACCCCTAAAGCCACCTTGTTCATCACTCACTAGGAATTCTGATATCTCTTTTACTATCTCTTTTACAGTTCTTCCATATACCTTCCCAATGACACTCAGTAAACTTATGCCACGATAATTCTTGCACGCATTTCGCTCATCTTTATTTTTGTACAGGGGTAATGGTGTAATAGATTAGTTCATTTTCCATCGGTTTTGTCAGTTTCCACGTCTCACAACCGTACGCAGTAGGATTATACATTCCTTATATACTTTTCGTTTCACTGATATTGGCAAGCTACGTTTCATGATGTCCTTGTGTTAACCGAAAGCTTTCCATCCAATTGTAATGCACCGTTTTATTTTGTTGTCATGGTCTTTCGTTAGTTTTAGGATTTACCCCAAGTAACTATACTCCTCTACTTCTAGAATTTCTCCGCCTATCCTGATGATGTTTATATTTTGACTAAACATTACTTTAGTTTTACTTCAGTTCATCTTTAGCACTAGTGGGAGACTCTCTGTTTATGTCATTTAACACTTCTTGCAATGTCTCTGCTGTTTGAGATTAGGACAATGTCATCTTCAAATCATATTGTTTAGGTCATCCACATTTATGTTTACTCCCTAGTTCTCCCAGTCTAACTTTCTGAAAATACTTTCTAGGCACGTTGTAAATAATTTGATGATATTGTATCTCCCAGACGAGCGCCCTTCTCAGTCAAAATTTTGTCCGAGTTTTTATATAATTTAACTGTAGCAATTACCTCTTTTACCACCACCAGTAGGTATACATTTTACCCCGCGTTTGTTTGTTTGTTTGTTTGTTGTCTGTCTGTCTGTTCCTCAGTGTGCTAGCAGGAATATTAAAAAAGTTATGAACCGATTGTCATGAATTTTTTTTTTTTTTTGAGGAGTAGGGTATGTTCCAATAAACAATCGATAAGATTTTGGTTGTGATTAGGAATTATTTGTTTGTTTGGTCACACCATACCTCCAAAAGTTCTCAATGAATGTCAGTGATATTTTCTGGAGTGTGGGCCATAGGCCAAGAAAGATTTTAATTTTTAAAAAATTTCGGGAAGGATCCGGATTCGGCATTGGCGGAGGTTATGCGCTCTTTTGTGTGCTGCTTTAGTTATGATTTCGAACAGTTTTGGACTGTTTTCATTTACCCCTTGTTCCCACAGTTCATAAATATTTGCTATTTGCTCCATTGAGTCGAAGTACCTAAGCAAAGTGGTTTATTATAGTCTGTAGTTTACTCAGTTTGCTTACTGATTGTGTGTTGATGATCAGTAGTTGAATACCCGCTTCGGCATCTTCCCTGCTCACAAAATTGTTTTTCTTCCAAATTTGTTTGTTATTCTGTTCGTAAGGACTTTCGTAAAGAGTTTGTAAATAACTGGTAATAAGTTAATGGGTCGATGGTTACTGTGATCTCTTAAGTTGCCTTTATTTTGTAAAACAAAATACCCATTGCGTTACACCATGTCTTCGGAATTTTCCTCTTTATACGCTGAGAAAATATGTGTGCGAGCCTGTTTTGTACTGCTGCTCCTGCATCCGACAATAAATCTGCTACTACTCCATCTTCTCCTGGTGTTTCCTTAGGTATTTTACTTGTGTCAAATCAAAAGTTAGCTGTTGGTATTTGCTGCCTTTGAGGCATTCGTTTCTTTGTAAAATCCTCAAGCCTTTTCATCATCCTATCTCTTCTCTTAAAATGACTGCTGTTTTTGTTTTTTCTTTCAGTATTATAATTTGTTGCTCTCCTAGTGCCATTTTATTTCGGACCTGTTTCAGACTTTTCCTTTTTTTACGAAGCCTTTCATCTGATACATGTTTCTCTTTCTCTTTTCTTCTCTCTGTCTCTTGTAGATAAGCTTATTATCCCACTCCGTGCCAGCTATTTTTAACCCTATGGGTCGCCTCCATGCCCGCCTTTTTTTACTTTTTTTTTGTTTTTTTTGCGTAAATTAATGGATTTTGATGTGAAAACAACGAATTTCTTCATTAAAATACTCACTGAAGCTCGGCAATGGGTTTTATTGAGTCTTGCATACTCGTATACAGGTATTCCTGCTCTCTCGCGCTAACCACTTAGGGGAGAGAAAGCCGTTTTCTATAAAAGGTAGACTCAGGTACTTATGCTGGGAAGGTATAGCAATGTTCAGAACAGTTTTCTAATTACTATTAATTCAACATCTGTCACAATTTGTGTGTCTCTTTCACTGTGAATGTAATGTCCTGAAGCAACCTTTTGGGACCTCCAATGTGACTCCCATTAGGGTAGGCTACCGAGCTCAGCCTTGACTGAGAAATCCAAGCCTAACTGGAGTGATTTAATTCCCCATTTTCTTATATGTCCAAGACAGTTAGTTGAACCGTGACCAAAAGAGGCTCGAATTCCACTTAAGGAGGGTAGCACGAGATTCGGTTGGCTCGGATATATGGGTCCATTACTCCCTAGTACACCATGTGGGCCTCCCACATCGTGCTGGTTGGAGAAGGTAATTGGAAAACCCGAGATAGGATGTTTGCATTTCTTTTAATGATATCTCTAATGTTATCAAAATCCAATTTCTCTATGCTCTGATTACTGATTTCTCTCACAATGATCTACTTTGAATGATCTATTTAACAATAACAAGGTGCCGTCCTCCTTGGTCACAGGTGGACTCGGGAAGGATCGATATTTATCACTGCAACTCTCCACTATTGTACTAAAAATGAGACATTTTCATAAGTCAGTCAGTCCAGATGGTAAGAGGACTCAAAAGTTACAACAGGTTTAGGGAATACAAATTTTCAAACCAAGGGAGTAGTATTATTTTTCATATAAATTGATCAGATTTCATTACTCCACATTTGAATTATAATAATAAAAAAAAACTTCTCAACCCTATATTAATAACAGTCATGCTCTGATACCTCAATGAAATAAGAAAATAAAATCAGTATTGTGTCCAATTACATCTCAGATTAAATCTAGAATTGAAATAAACAAAAGGGAGGGGGGGGGGAAGCGTAAGTTTATGTAAGTGTGACGACGTGGCTGGCGAGATTATGATTTGGTTGGTGTTGAGTGGCCTGTGAATGAGACGGAGAGGAACAGCAATCTCAAATCAAGAATTATGCTAACGATTACAACTGTTACTCATTCTATTCTCCACAACACAGAATATGAAGGGAATGATCAACGTAAATAACAAACTTGATGTAGAAATAAATGTGGGGGGGGGATTATATAAGGCGTACAGGAACTTTAATCTTAATGAAGCCTAAACAAATAGGAATCCGAACAATTTATTACCATGCCGGTCTATGTGCTTATGTGACTGACAACACGATGCCAATAACATGAATTTTGCGCGTCACAAATGACTATCATCAACAATTATATCTCAGACAACTCTCAATCCACGACTACATAGTTCAAAAGGGGAACACTAATAACAGCAACATGTAAATCTCTAGATCAGAGTATGAAGGAAGACATTTGCGATTGTTAATCCCTACTAAAATTTCTGTGGTTATACGCCTTTGCTGAAAACGGCTGGTTCGTATGTATAAAGTTGATCATATTTGCACCACTACTCGACTTAGTACTATCAATATCAGAATCATGCTCACATTATGATTATCAACTAAGACTAAACTTAAATTTCGGACTTAATGGCTAAAACATGAACTGTACAAACTTTATTTACAACAATATCTAAGCTTAAGACTACATTTACTATACTAGCTTATACTAACTCATATTATACTTAAAGTTATGGCACTACACGGGTCCTTCCTCTGGGAAAAAAAAAATTTACATGGAAGTCAACATTCAATCCATTCACCTACATTTCCTAGGGACGTGTGTGCGGAAGGAACAGACTTACCAACTTGACTGCGAGTCCCGTTTTGAACACACCTTTCTTTGTCACTCTCCCCATGATAAGTGGCACCTGTCGGCCCACATAATACCTCGCGTACCCCATGGGGTCGCTTCAACGTCACAAATAAATTTTTACAAAAAAAAAATCCAGTGGAGAAGAGATACCCCAATTAACCTCCTGCCTGAGTAATGACATAGTCACCCAGCAGGTGGACTTGTACTCTCATTATCAAGATCGTCCCAGGGGCGTTTCCCATTCACACTCACAGTCACTCAGTCTCACTCACACTTCTTCCATTCAGTTCTTTTGTTCCCAGCCTTCCACCTGGTGACTGATGAGCACTTGACAGATCTTGAAGTCGCGACCACACCCTAGGCCATGTCATCTGTAATGTGAGGGATAAGTATCTGCCCCTCGAAGTAGAGTTCTCGTAATATCCCCATTGAACTGGGCTGAGCCCAATAAGACGAACCTATTCTCAAACTCTCTCTCCTTGAAACTATAGCACAGATCTTAGAAGTACGAATTATTTTTTAATACTCTAGCCCTTCGGAGTCAGTTGTCAATCAGTCCGACCCGCACACACTTCCCCATCCGTCCCATAAACCATTACACTCTTTAGCCTTCACAGACTTGTCAACATTCTTTGATGAGTCGGCGGGGAAGCTGTATTTCATGGGGTGGCAATTGTTCATCCACCATGTCAGGTGCAAAAGCACTTTCTAGGGGTTCCAACAGCCACTCTTCACTTCCATAATAAGGTTTCACTTGCCCAGCAGCTCTCTGTAAGCATTTTCCCATAAAAACATTTTCCACTACATATATACTTTCGTCCAGCACCATTTCCACTACATGATAAGGACCATCCCATTTCACATTTAACTTTTGACATGTATCTGGCACCACTGTTTCATTTTTGACCCACAGAAACTCCTCCTCACACCGACAGTCTGATTCTTCCTTCTACAATTTGCTGTGTCTCTCTAATGACATGTCATCTTCTGATGGGTTTCCCTCATAAGAGTGTGTGCAGTGGCTAATTCGTCCTCTTCGCTGTCGACCGAGGAAAGTTGGGCATTCTCAAGCCTGGGAGGTTGGCGGGAGAAGAAAGCAAAGTAGGGCTGCTGTCCCATTGAGGTGTGGATAGCCTGATTCATCACAATCTGACATGGATGGAGCAGTTGGGGCCATCGAAGGGGGTGTCCTTGGCATAGGGCAAAGAGAACGGATTTAAGTTTACGATGCATCCTCTCCGTGACACTGTTGCCTTGTGGATGTAGGGGGTCATGTAGCAGAGGGTGATCTGATGTTGCTGGCAGAACTTCTGGAAGTCACTACTGGTGAACTGGCTTCCATTATCCAGGACAATACTGCGAGGTGACCCGTAATCTGCCATGTATTGCCACAGTTTGTCTGTTATGTGTGTGGAGTGTTTGGTCTTCAGGGGGAAGAACCTAACAAAACGGCTGTAATGGTCTACTACTGTAAGGACATATCAGTAACCCAGGATTCCAGCAACCATATCAATATGATCTATCCCAATTCTCTCCAATGGCTTATTCACTGGAGGTAACTCCTTCCATTGTTGCTGCAATCCAGTGTCCCCTTTAAACCTTTGGCAAGTCATACATTTCTTAACATACTCACATACATCAACTCTGAAAATCTGCCATTAGTATAACTCTACTGCTTCCTTGATCGTTCTTTTGCCCGAGATGACCTGACAATTCATTTGCGTGCTAGAGCGCCTGTTTAACTAGAGCATGAGGGACTATGAGACTGTAATATAGGCTTCCATCTACCTTCTCTCATACAAAATATAACACCTCGTATACAAGAGCAGACTGATCTAAAGTGGCTTCGGGTAGATGTTTGGTCGGAACTCCACCACCTTCGAGATGTTGTGCAAGTTCTCCCCATGCAGGTTCTTCTCTTTGCCTGACTTTTATCTGTTGCTGACTTAACCCGAGCCAGGTGGCTTCAGGTGGACGCACTATTACTCTAACTGGGTGTGACAAATGATCTGCTACGAAATTATACTTGCCCTTCAGATACTGTATTTCATAAATGTATTCTCGCATCTCCAAGATCCATCGATTCACCTGGGGGGACTTAGTCTTTCGTTTGAATATACTGGTAAGAGGTTGATGAGTATTGCTCACATCCTTAGTGAGGATGAAGGGCTGATTAACCTGAGCTCTAGCCAAGATGGGGGTATTCATAAGGCAAGTTTTCAGATGTTCGAAAGCTTTCTGACATTCATCCATCCATGTGAAGGTAACTCAAGACTTAGTTAAGTTAGTGAGAGGCATGGCAATTTTGGCAAAAGAGGGGACATGTTTCCTATAAGACCCACAAATGCCTAGGAATTGACATACTTCCTTCTGGGGGAGGCAGTGGCTGAATCGGTAGAGAGGCGGCCTGCAGTCCTAACGGACCTGGGATCGAATCCCGACTGGGGCAGGGAACAGTTTAAGGATTTGAATTTCCTAAAAAGCCGTCTTTCCTGATCTACCAGATGACCCGCCGACATGTTGTAAAAATACCCCCTCTAATACCAGTACACCAGTCCTGTATGAGACAGCCCTAGCATGTATTCAGCATGGATGGTGGCTGTTAGTGCCGAAGTGGTGACATGTGGAGATGTAGGAGGACTACTGGGCCTTGGGATAGGTCACTGCCCCCAAGAAATAGGCCTTGAAGCCTTTGCCCAGAGTCGGACACGTAAAAAAAAAAAAAAAAAAAAAAAAACACAGTGGGTGGTTTCATCTTTGCAATCCCCTCTACATTCTTCGGGTCTGCTTTACTTCCGTCTGCTGAGATTTTGTGACCCAGGAAAGTAACCTCTTTAAGACCAAATGTGCACTTACTAAGATTCAATTTTACCCCATTTTCAGCAAGTAACTGGAAAAGCTGCCTCAGGCAGTCTAGTAAAGTAGGGAAGTCTGGAGCCCAAAGAATCAAATCGTCTAGGTAATTTCTGACCCACTCCTCCTGGAGGAGGGGTGCCATTACTGAAGCCATCTGCCTGGAAAAGATCGTAGGGGAGTAACTAAGTCGGAATGGGAGTCATCTGCATCTATACAGGGTAACCCCATCGCTAAAAGTGTTGACGTCATGGCTCTCTTCATCTAACATGATTTGAAGGTAAGCCTCTCACATATCAAGAGTGACATAGTATTGATGGCTGGCCGCTTGTTCAACTACTTCTTCCAACCGGGGAAGGGGATAAATATCAGTGGCAAGATGTTTGTTGACGTGCCAGTACTCTAAGCACATCTGCTTACTACAATCAGGTTTATTCACGAGCATTATAGGCGATAACCAGGCCGCTGTTGATCGTTCTATAATCTCCTGGTCTTCCATATCTTTGAGCATATTGGAAATGATCTGTTTGGCCTGTTCAGGATAACGGTACATTGGTCCATGACTGGGCTGGGGATCAGCCACCTTAATGTGAGCGGGAGGGCCACTGACAGATCCTAACTCACTCTCGTCAAGGATGAAAAGGGGGTCATGACTGGGTATTAGTTGCGTCAGGTCTTCTCACTGAGTCTTGGTGAGATGTTGCCACTTTTGTCTCTCGATAAGGTCTTTTAACCTTTGAACACGCATCCCGCTCTCTCACTTGATTATTTTGCCGCAGCAAGTCGTTATGGATTTGGGTGGTGGTGTTAATTTTACAGGTGGGGTTGTCGATTTTCTCGTAAGACCCAACAATTGTACCCTTCTTATATGCCTTTTCCTGCTTAGTGGCACTAGTGAGCAGTAGGTAGATGGTGTTTTCTAAACTTACTTGGACTAGATATGGGTGACTGTTAAGACTGAATTTGGCTTGCGGGTGAACGATCAAGTTAGTACCTAGATCTTCTCTTGTATGGATGGACACGAGTTTAGATTGATAGGGACTAAGCCTTACCACTGTAAGGAGGTTAATTTTGTGATGGATTCGTGACCACTACCGGGTTCACCTTTTACTCTCTCAACATTGTTCTTCTGGTTGGGAATGTGATTTACTACATAAGGGACCATATCCACCTGTCTTCGGCTGGCAAAATCAGTACGTCAGACTCCGTGGAATCGAGTATAGTTCGTTTCTCTGTAGATTGGATGTAAATTTAATTTCCTCAAGCATTTTAACAGAATACTGGTTAGTATGATTGGTCAGTAGTTTGATGGGTCCTCTCTATTTCCTTTTGAGTGTGTGTGTGTGTGTGTGTGTGTGTGTGTGTGTGTGTGTGTGTGTGTGTGTGTGTTACGTAACAGAATTCGAAGAAAAATGTTTCCCAGAAATGTAATGAAGCTGTCGTGACAGCAAAAAGGAGGTTGAGATTCATTAATCGAAATTTCACGCCTGAAAATGCAGACATTATCTCATTACACGCGTTGTGTAATTCCCCATTTGAAAAATGCGTATAATTTTAAGCTGAATTATTCTGCTGGTACAGATTAGGGTCACTTGTTTTGATGCCTTCAATTGGTTGATCATATAGCTGGAGCTGAGCTAAAGGGAGTCATGTCACAAAGCATGATTTATAGGCTGCTACAGACAATTTATGCATGGTCAAGAAGTGTGGAAACTTGTTTGTCTTTGCTATAAATGTAAGTAATGTATATATAACATGTAATTTTAAACGCAACATGTAACATGCAAATAATGTATGTATAACTTGTAATTTTTACACAGGTTATACTCCTCTGGCCAATCACATTCCTTTCGGTATCAAAAAGGTGATTGAAGTCTGTGTTGGTGAGGTGGAAAAAGTAATAAAACTTGCTAGTAGACACCTTCTTTTAAAAATTGTGCACTTGGACCATTTTGTTGAACTTAGGATCCTGTATATTTGCCTAATTAGCTGGGTGTCCATTGCACCTCTCAACTACTATATTCATTAACTAGTGTAGATGGTGACCACGTCTGTCAAACCCTAAGAACAAGATAATTAAATGAAAGAAAAATCCACCGACATTTGTCAATCCCCAGGTTCATAAAAGAAGGAGACACTGAGCAACTCCCAGGCATGCAGAGAAGTTATCCCCCCCCCCAAAAAAAAAAAAAGTCTCATAAATCATGTCCTAGAGCAAAATTGAGCAACACCAAACCCTATCTGAATGTAATCCATCCAACTTCTACCTCCTCTATACATTCTTAAAGGTTAACCACGAAATTCTCATAATTACAAAACATATGTTCCTTTTCAACGAAAAACGAACCCCGCATTATGACAACATAGATTGACCCCGTGGTGTTCTGCTAATAGATTCCTCAGTTGTGTAGTTATTTATATTCAAGACCCTACGCCTGGGATTGTCTGGTATCTATCCACCAACCTATCTTGACATTTCTGTCCCACAGTCGCTGCGTCTTGGCGATGTGACGTCGTCTTGGTTGACCCTGGTACCTGAAGCCAGTGACCACGGTGCCACCCTCACTTGCCAGGCCCACAACCCACACATTCCAGGACACGCAGCTACCACATCCACCGTCCTGCAGATTACGTGTATGTACAGTTTTTGCAAGTGTGTGTGTGTGTGTGTGTGTTGTTCATCGGTGTGTGGAGTCTTCGGCCAGGATTATTAGGCGATTTGCTTCACATTAATGACATATTTTGTGATTATTCTGGTTAACGAATAAACGATTATATGCTAGTTAGGAAAGACATGTTGTATGAAACGGAATAATGAACCCCTTTTCTGACCCCAATGAGAAAAAGACAATAATAGACTAGAGATTTTTTAATAGCCTTCAGAAAGCTAGAAGAGAAAATGAACTTAGAATCACTGTGACTGATGCTTAATAGCACAAAAAAGAACATTGGAGAGAGAGAGAGAGAGAGAGAGAGAGAGAGAGAGAGAGGGGGGGGGGCAGGAAAGAGAGGTAATGGAAAGAAAGATGATATGGAATAGGAAGGGGATGAGGAGAGAGTAAAGTAAATGAACTGAAGATAAGAGCTGAGAAGGGGGATGGGGAGAAAAGAGGAGGGTAAGGAGTAAAAAGGAGACAGGGAAAGAACGAGAAGCAAAAATTAGGAAAAGAAGCAAAGAGATACTGTGAGGCACAAATGAGAAAGAGAGAGTGTCAGGAAACGATGGAGGAAGATCAGGAAAGTAGTAAAGAGAAAGTAGGTCAGTGAAGAGTAGGAAACTGACGAGAAGAGGTGAGGAAAGTGGGGGAGAGAGGGCGGGAAAGAGGCGAAGAAAGAGTAGGAAAGTGGTGAAGAGAGGGTGGTAAAGTAGTGATGAGAGAGTAGGAAAGTAATGTAGAGAGGGCGATAAAATGATGGAGAGAGGGCAGGAAAGTGGCGAAGAGAGAGAGGAAAGTGGTGAAGAGAGAGTGGAAGAGTGATGGAGAGAGAGAGTAGGAAAATGGTGGAGTGAGAGTGGGGAAAGAGAGGGTGAGAAAGTGGTAGAGAGAGGTTAGGAAAGTGGTGGAAAGAGGGTGGGAAATTTGTGAGGGGAGAGTAGGTAAGTGAGGAGAGGGCAGTGAAGTGATGTTGAGTGGGTCGGGAAGTAGAGTGAGGAAAGGACAGTGATCGGTAGAGGGAAAACTAACGAAGAAGTGGTGGTTAGTTGTGGAGAGAGTGCAGAATGGACGATAAAGGGTAGGAAACGATTAAGGGAGCAGAAAAGTTTGGATAGACACAGAAACCATAAACCCAAACAAAGAAACAAGAAAAGGAAAGAAACTGATTAAGGAAAAGAGACGATTAAAGAGATAAAGGAATAAAAAAGAAGTTGAATGAGAAAAGAGTAAAGAACAGAGAAAGAGAAGGTGCAAGGCAGAGGAAAAAAAATACAGCAGAAGTCTATCCATGTATCTATTGCCAGACCCCTCAATCCCGTAAGTGGTGGCCACAAACAAATAGCCTCCATGTCGCCCTGCACAACGCCATTTCACTTCTCTGCTCCCAGCTCACACCTCGTTCTCTCATATACCTCTCCACTCCAACCCTCCATTTCATTTCGGACTCCCCCTCCCTCTTCCCCCTTCCACCTCACTCGCATACACTCTCCTCGTTAGTCTCTTCCTCTGCATCCTCTCCAGATGGCCAAATCACCTCAGTATATTTCTCATGACGCTTTCTTTCACATCCACATCGACACCACAACGCTCTTTCACTACCTCATTATTTTGTCAATTTGTCTCTCGACTTAACTCCACATGCCCCACTCAAATAACTCATTGTCAGAGGTAAAAGAAGTAGGTCCTAAAAGAAAAAATATAAAAGTAGAGTTAAAAAGAGGGGCAAAACACAGGTAGGTCATTACCCCCATCTTGATATTGATTACCTTGTCACAGATCAGTTAAGGGCAGATCAAAGGGCAAAGGACACGGTAGAACTAGATGACTGAAAACTACCAGTCGCCTTCTGGAGGTTTATACTTAAACGCATGAACCTTATTGTATTGGTCCCAGCTGGAGAGGAATACGAGTTGGAGGAAGGAAGTAAATGAGATAAGTAGGGGAAAGAAAGGAGAATTAGAGAAAGAGTTATTTGGAAAATGCTAAAAACAGAACGGACGGGGAGAGAGAGAGAGAGAGAGAGAGAGAGAGAGAGAGAAAGGATCCTTTCTTGCCTGTACTACATTTCTCTCCTCCTTTCCACCGCTATTCCACTTTCGTTTTGCCACTGTTTTGATACACTTGTAAGATTTCCTTTGCCTAATGGAGATATTTTGATCTTGAGAGGGTTAGGTATGGCTCTCATAAATCTAACCCCAGTAATAGGTTTCCCTGTGTGTTTTGATATGATGTTAATGTTGTTCTGTCTGGAAATTTGAAATGCATTAATGAAGTGTGGCTTTTGTAGGTTGACCTATGGTATTATTTATATTTATTTCAGCCAACGGAGTTGGAAGAAATTATGCATTCACCCGTGTTTGTCCGTGTGTTTGTTTTTTCCAAAAGAGACCTAAAAAAATGATGAATGGATTTCAATGAAATTTTGTGGATATCTGGGCCACGGGCCAAAGAAGAGTTGATTAGAATAATTTTAGTAGTGATCTGAGTTTGAGTTCCGATTCTGGACTGTTTTTGTTTGTTTGTTTAAAGATACCTATAAAACTTTTTGGTGGATTTTCTTGAATTTTTCTGGATATGTGGGTCATGAGCCATGGAAGAGTTGTTTAAGTTTTGGAGGTGATGTGAGTTGTCTGGTATACTCGTTGGAGGAGGTATGCGCTCTCCGAGTGTGATATCTAGTTTAAGATACTTCCGTTAATGAACCATCAGTCAGGGCACAGGAATTTTAGAAAATTGTTTTTTAAATACTCGATTCTGGACATAGACTGGATAATTTGCTCCCCGAGGCTCACCAATCCTTGATTTTATGGTGCAGGAAAAGACAGACTACTGCTTGACGAATAAAAAGTTGTGTGGATAATATTATTATTAGCTTCTAGGTATTTGACTTCTGCTGATGTGTACCCCTTTCCTGTTTTGGTGGCTTATCCTTTCCAATAAATATCTGACGCCGAATTGGACTACTTCCCTCGCTGAACAGACTTTCTTGGGTGCTACATCCATCTAATATGCTATCTGAATAAAGTGTGTGTGTGTGTGTGTGTGTGTGTGTGTGTGTGTGTGTGTGTGTGTGTGTGTGTGTGTGTGTGTGTGTGTGTGTGTGTGTGTGTGTGTGTCAAAACACTCTGAAACTGATCGTTTAAATCCGACGAAATTCGGTGTCCACAGACGTTGGGTTCCCAGTAAGTGTAAAATGAAATCTCATCAGTGAGGTTTCACTTGGGGGTCAGTCTCAGGCTGTTTTGTGTCCCCATTGGATTATATTGAGAGGTCGATCCTCGAAAAGTTGGCATACCTGCTTCAAACTGGACGTTAACAATCGAACAAAAGTGCAGACAGTCCTCATGCAATTTCCGATATCGGCCCCCCCCCTTCCAAGTGTTCTATTTTAATTGGTGAGTTTCTGTTGAGGTAACTCATTTTTATCAAACTGGCGTGGAAGCTTAGTTAACAGCGTTGACGGCATTTTGCAAAAATCTTGAGCATTGTTTGAATTTCATTGTAGAAAAATAAATTTCGTTAGTAAACATCACCTAAGTCATCTGAGCATTTCAGCATACCTAGCAAGAAATTTGCAACAATTCACGTTCAAGAAACCGCGATTGGGCAGCGATTTTAGTGGCGTGTCACATGAGTCTAAAGTAATAAGTGCTGGGACGCTGTCGTCGGGAGCAGTTTCATCTTGATCCCAGTATCACCATTGTTTGCAACTTCTTCATTATGCATACCAACTTCTGCATCGCTTTCATCGTCGTATGCTACTTCATATGCACCAACTTCAATGCCCATCAACGCCCGAGTTCAAAAGGCCCTCCATACGAGCAAGCAGGCCACGGAGCGAAGGGCTGGAAGTGCTTGTATCCATTATTGATAAGTATCTCCCTAACAGCAATAATGATTAAAGTAAAATAGCAAAAGTTGCATTTATACTTCAAAAGTTCATTTTTGACATTATTTGACATATTAGCCTAGTTGCATAATCTTCAATAAAATTTCCTTCAAGCATATCAGTCTTACAGTCCTCGAAATTTCAGCTTTTCAAGTTTAACTTTCTGTTTCGTTACGCAAAACATTTCTTCTTCACAAGAGTTGAAAATATATCAATCAAACCATCTTGCAGTGCAGTAAGTTGTAATACATTATTGACGCTGAACTTATTTCTAATCCCTAGTTAAACATGTTAATCCCTGTATAATACAATTTTGATATATATATATATATATATATATATATATATATATATATATATATATATATATATATATATATATACCCCATGGGGGTAGGTTTTTTGTTTTTTATTTCAAGAATACTCCCCCAGTATCCCTGCTTGTCGTAAAAGGCGACTAAAAGGGTTGGCGGAGGGTATGTGCCCCTCCCCGGAAAACACCTAACTAAAAAGACAAACAATAAGCCTCGGACAAGGACTGACCAGACGATGACAACCAAGGACCGGACAAAGGACATGATTATCGGAACGTGGAATGTAAGGGGAGCGAATGATGAGGTGAAAGAGAGAGAGATTGTCCAGGTGCTTGAGGGTGCGAAAGTTGATGTATGCGGAATAACTGAAACGAAATGGAAAGGTGAGAGTGAGAGAATGGGAGTATGGATGGGGTATATGTGCATGGGTAGGTGAGAATGAGAGGGCAAAAGAAGGAGTATGTATAGTTGTGAGTAAAAGATGCAAGAAGAGCATAAGAGAGTATGGATCAGTTGGGTCAAGGATTGTGTGGGTAAGATTGAAAGTTGGAGTGTGTATGCGCCAACGCAAGATCGTGCAAGCAGAGTGAGAGAAGAGTTCTGGACAAATGTGGAAGTGTGCATGGAAAAGTTTGGAAGGAATGAGAGAGTGTTTTTGATCAGTGATGTGAATGGTATAGTAGGGATTGTGAAGGTGGATGGAATAGTTGGTGAGTGGGGTGTGCCTGCTGAGATAGATGAGAATGACAGTGTGTTAGTGGACATTTGTGCTGGGAGGTGGTTGGTTATAGCCAAATTGATCCACAGGTAAGCATGGCGAGTGATGAGAAGGGTGGGTGGTAAACTGAATGAAAGGAAGGCAATGATTGATTATGTGTGTGTGGATGAAAGGATGCGAAAATGTGTAATGGATGCAAGAGCTTATAGAGGTTGGGGGAGTGGACTTTCTTACCACTGCTTGGTGGTGGCCAGAATCAAGATCCAATTAGGATGGAGAAATAGAAGAAGGGAAGGACGGGAAGAAGGAGTATTTGTAAGGAGAGTGGAAAGGTTACAGGAGGATGAGAAAAAGGCAGAGTATAAGAGAGAAGTGGAGGAACAATTGGACAAATATGAATTGGAGCAGATGGGGGACGTGGAAGGTGTGTGCAGGATATTTACAGAAGAAATATGTGCAGCATGTGATGTGGTGTGTGGGATGAAGAGAAGACGGAGGGGTGTGCAAGGAACAGCGTGGTGGAATGAAGAGGTGAGACAGGCTGTGGCACAAAAGAAGAAAGCATACAATGAATGGATGAGAAATAGGGGCGTGGAAGAAGATGAGAGGCGAAAGAGAGAGATACATGTAGAAAGAAAGAGAGAGGTGAAACGATTAGTAAGAGAGAGTAAGAAGAGAGCGGATGAGGAATTTGGAAGGAACTTGAGTGTAAAGTGGAGGGACTGTAAGAAAATGTTCTGGAATGAGGTGAAAAGAGTAAGACAGGGTGGAAGTGAGGTTAGCAGGGGAGTGAAAGATAAAAATGGTAGATTACTAGTGGAGAAGGGAGAAAAAGTGAGCGGATGGAGAGAACACTTTAAGGAATTGTTGAACATAGAGGATGGAAGTATAAGTGGCTGGGGAATGGCTGGGAGAAGGAGGGAGGTGAGAAGACAGGAAGATATCAGTAGGATAGAAGTTGTGGAAGCAATGAAGAAAGTTAGATTGGGGAAACCCCAGGAATAGATGGAGTGTGTGGTGAAATGCTGAAATATGGGGGAGGGATAGTAGTAGAATGGATGTGGAAAATGTGCAGATTGGCCAGGGCGGAAGGTAGTGTCCCACAGGATTGGAAGTCAGGTATAATTATTCCCTTGTACAAAGGAAAAGGGGAAAAAGAAGTGTATGGTAATCAGGGAGGTATCTGTCTTCTTAGTATAATAGGAAAAGTGTATGGTAGGATACTTATTGACAGAGTTAGAGAAAGAACAGATGAATTAGTTGGAGAAGAACAGGGAGGCTTTGGGAAGGGAAGAGGTTGTGTAGGTCAGATAATCATTGTTAGATCTTTAGTGGAAAAGTTTCTAGAGAAGGGAAAGAAGTTGTATGCAGCTTTCATGGATTTGGAGAAAGCATATGACAGGGTCGATAGACAAGGATTATGGAAAGTATTAAGAATATATGAAGTAGATGGGATGTTGTTGAATGCTTTGAAGAGTATGTATGATGGTGCTAAGGCTGCAGTGCGTGTGGATGGTGAACTGAGTGAATTTTTCTCTTTGAAGGTTGTGTTGAAACAGGGATGTGTCATGTCTCCATGGTTGTTCAATCTGTACATGGATGGGATAATAAAAGAGATAAAAGGTAGGGTAGTGGATGTTGGAGTGGCCCTGGTGAGAGAGGGTAGTGTTTGGAAACTCCCTGTACTGTTGTTTGCAGATGATACTGTGTTGTTGAGTGAAGACGAAGGAGAGCTGCAAGGCTTGGTGGATGAGTTTGGGAGAGTGTGTAAGAAACGGAATCTAAAGGTGAATATAGGGAAGAGTAAAGTGATGGTCTTTGAGAGAGGATAAGTCAGTGAATGTACAACGAGGTTGGATGGTGAGGAATTGGAAAATGTGAGTACGTTTAAGTACTAGGGTAGTGTGATGAGTAAGGATGGAGGTTTGGAGGGTGAAGTGCTTGAAAGGGTACAGCAGGGAAGAAAGGTTGCTGGTTCCTTGAAAGCAGTGATAAGAAGTAGGGAAGTGAGCATGGAAGTGAAAAAGTTAGTACATGACAGTATTGTGATACCAACTCTAACGTATGGAAGTGAAGCTTGAACGTTGCTGGAAGGACACAAGTCAAGAGTGAGAGCAGTGGAAATGAGTTATTTAAGAGGAGCCTGTGGAGTCACATGGAGAGACTGGCTGACAAATGAGGATATAAAGGAGCGTTGTGGTGTGGATGTGGATGTGATATATATATATATATATATATATATATATATATATATATGTGGATGTACATATATATATATATATATATATATATATATATATATATATATATATATATATATATATATATATATAACACAGGGCATGGTGGTCAAAATTACGGAGTATCGTTATTTACAATATTGACTTTAGGTTACTTTTTCTAACAGGATCAGATAATTTAAAATATGTATTCCATAAATTTTTCCTCGTCATATATCCGGAGAATTTCTGGCTGTATGGTTATCATTTTTACTACTCTCTGAGATGCTGCTGGAGACCTCAGTGGGCTGGGGAAGCCTCCATGCTTTGATGTTCTTCTCTCCCTCTCTCCCTGTCTCTGTCTCTGTCTCTGTCTGTCTGTCTGTCTCTCCCTCTCTCTCTCTCTCTCTCTCTCTCTCTCATCCATTAACGTCTTTCCACCCGCAGTCGCGCCCCGTGTGACGCTGAAGAGAGGGTACAGCCAAGTCCAGCGTCCGGTGACGGAGGGAGAGGATGTGTTCTTCGAGTGTGAGGTGGCCAGCAACCCTCCCCCTGACACCATCACCTGGTTTAAGGATGTCAGTAATTACCTCTCTGACACTTTTTTTATTTACATTTTCATCTGGCTTCCACATATTCTATGAATTTTCTACTAATGTGCAGTACCTGCGTTACATCTGTAACATGCAAATTTCTTTAGCAATTATGCCTGCTTTTTTTTTTCCGAGTCATACATGTGTTTCTCTATTGTGCCTGGTTAGTTATTTTCATGTTTATACTCTTTTCATGTTATACCTGCTCTTTTGATATACCCGTAAGTTTGTCATACATGTTATAAATCAGTTTTGTATGTGTTATACCTGTTTTATACCTACCTGCTAATACTTGTTTAAAAACTGCATTGTACTGTACATTGTATATCTCTTTCAAGTCTGCTTTTTTAATGTTATATAAGCATTTACTTTCTTCATGCAGGTGTGACACTTGTGTCAGACCTGTTTTAAGCTTACTTTCATCAGTTTTTACCTGTTTAATTTGTGTTTTTGCCTACATATCTTTAACTTGTCTTATACATATTTTATTCATGCTAATTCTGTATCATATATTTGCTTTAATTTATATACTAGTGCTCCGCGACCCTACCGGGACGCTGAACATTTGAACCCTGCAGAGGGCTGTCGGGCTTCACTCTTGAATTTCACTCGTTTACAGCAACACCGAACTCTAACTGATGAGTGGTTGGAGATGAGGCGAAAAAGAAAAAAGGATTTGATTTTGGATAAAATCAGTCAGCAGTCAAGATCGCAGACGAATGTAAAGGGCTTAGGTTACAGGGTAAGGTCAGCTCAAAGAGTTATGATCTGATTTGAAGTGGAAGGCTTAATGGTCTGGCAAGGAAAAAGAGATTAAGTCTTGGGCCAAAGGTCAAAGTCATAAAACAAGGACAGTTTTTTACTTATTTGAACCAGACTTGGTGGATGAGTTGAGGATCACTCAAAAAATTGCGCTATTGATTATTAGAAGAATACAAGTTCATGTGGAGGACACTCTGACTTCGCCCTCCAGTCTCAGTCATTTGCAACTGCACAGGTTCGGTTTCAATTATCTTGCAATTGCAACAGAGTGGCTCAGTGTATGGAAAATCTGTTTACACAACAAGATGCACTACATGGCATCGGTGCCAATGACGCCCATCTTCATATATAAAATTCAGGTGCGACAACTGTGTGTTGAAGATGATCAGTTTTCAGGGATTTTTATTTAATCCCAGCCTGCCAGGAGTGTCTTCATTTCCATGGGTCTAGATAAAGATTAGATGCATTTTTTGCAATAATTTTTGCACCATCATATGCACAATTGTATGTTGATGTCAGTGATGTACTTTTTGTTGATGAAACCATGATTTTGTGTGATATTTGACTATCTAAATAGGTCCGTTTTTCAACCGTGCCTCCCACTGCTCAAAACCACGTAATAGCTGCTTCAACGTTGGTCAAATCTCGCGCGGCGCATTCCTCACAAAGTCAGTGGGGACAGTTACTAGATTAAAAAAAAAAAAAACTCGATCGACATGACACTGAAATGGACCCATCTGTGACTCCGTTGTAACCATCCTGCCAAGTTTCACAGCAGTATTCTTTACAGTTTTGGTTGTACTATACACACAGAGACAGATACACAGCAAAGATTGTAGTATATTAAAAACCTGTATCATTCATATCATTCTGAAACTTGCCTCACTCACACTTCCTTCACTCACTCTTGCGTTATTAATTCTTGCCTCCCTCACACCTGTTTGGCTCAAACTTGCCTCACTTGTAATTACCTCACTGATACCTGACTCATTCACGACTGCCTCACTCATCCTATCTGAAATTGCATTTTTCTTTTCGTAATTTTCGCATAAACTCACTCTTACTATCTCGTTCTTCACACAACTAAATTTCTCACAACATAGAACGATGATGTCCATCCTTTATCAGTCATGGGAGGCAGGACTGTATTTTTTTTGTTTCGGCACTTCGCCGTATACCATTATGCGAGATTCAACCCGTGTGTGTGTGTGTGTGTGTGTGTGTGTGTGTGTGTGTGTGTGTGTGTGTGTGTGTGTGTGTGTGTGTGTGTGTGTGTGTGTGTGTGTGTGTGTGTGTGTGTGTGTGTGTGTGTGTTTGTGTGTATGCTTTAATTCCTCATAGTCTATTTGGTGGATCTGAATATAACTTGACAGATGAGTTTGTCAGGTTACTGGAAAGGTCTTCCACTATGCAGTACACAATTATCTGACCATGATTTTTAGGGTGATCAGCTCACCACACCAAATGAAAAATTATCAGAAATTGTGAAAGGAGGGCAGATATGGCTTTGATATCAGAGGACATGTTGTACAATAGATTAATCAGATATCCGATATTTGAAGAGAATGACCGCCCATTGATTCCTGGGAGGGTCATTCTCTCCCAAAAACAAAAATGATCATAAATAGGGGAAGTGAGCTCATGGATTTCCACGAAACATCACTAATAAGTTCGTCTGGATTCTTGGTAATGTCATTCACTTTATATAATTTTCCACCATTATTTACAAAATAAGAAGGAGGACGGATGTCTCTTTGATATCTCATTACTTGTTGAACAATGGACTCTCACCCGTAATGCGGTATTCAGGGAGGCTGACCCTCAGTGATTCCTTGAGCGGTCAGCTTCCCTTCCAGAAACTGAAATGAACAGAAATATGGGAAAGATTTAACAGAGATTTCCCAGGTGAATTTATCTGGTTACTGCGAAGATCTTCCACTACTTACAATTTTCCAACCATGATTTTCGGTAGGTCAGCACCTAGTTACCAGATTAAGTTTCTCGGAAATGGTGAATAGAGGGCCGATATGGATTCGACATCTTGGTATATTTTGTACAATGGAGTTATGCAACATTTGGGGAGCGTGAACTTCCCAGTGATTCTTGGGGTTCAGCCTCCCTCCCCTCCGATAAAGAAATGATCAGAAGCAGGGTAAAGTGAGCACATGGACGTCTACTAAATCGGAATGCATATCGCCGGATAGAGTATGCAGTTCCCATGTTATCACTGAATGCACAGGAAGAATATGCACATCTGCTTTACTCAGTTTACCAGTTGCTGCATGGTTTCTGCAGTCCTCACATTATGTTGCAAAGCTTTTATAAATTTGTGTCTACTTTTGATAACCCCCCACTCCCATCTCTCTGACTGTCTGTCTGTCTGTCTGTCTGTCTCTCTCTCTCTCTCTCTCTCTCTCTCTCTCTCTCTCTCTCTCTCTCTCTCTCTCTCTCTCTCTCTCTCGTTTTATATGACTCGTGTTATTTATCAGAATAATCATACCACCCCCATCACATGTTTACCTCCACTTTTAAGTCTTTAATCACATCTCATTCATCTGATGTCATCATAGTTCCACCTGCCCAACTCATCTGTAATTATTTACATCTCATATTTATGTTTCCACACTCCTCTGTGGTTCATGTGGTTTCGCTTTGACATATCTCTTTTTTTTATTCAAGTCTATCTCATTCGTCTCTTGTATTTGCACTTGTTTAAGTGGTTGGTGTGGACGCTCACCATCCACTCACTTGATGTAGTGCTGCTCTCGGGTGCCTGCCCTTTCCTCTTATCCTTCTTTCCATCCGTCCTCTGTTGTCTTTCTTTCCTTCATTCTTTCCTCTTCCTTCTGTCAACGGGTGACTCTACACTGGTGACAAGCCAAATGGCTTCCTGTACACCAGGAAACCATTTTCACACTGGGTAGTAACCATATAACCAAATTATGGCGCCTGGTGATTTAGTGGGCAATTATAGCTCTCCAATCTGATTGAGTCGGTGCAGATTTATATCCAAAGGATGGTTGGGGTTTACTGCTCAGGCAATGCCACTGAGGAATGTGTGATGCTGGTCGCTCTCATCTTAAATGTCAGGACCAACTTGCCCAGCCCCGGGCTTCTACACTCCTCATGGGGCAACACTGGATTAGATGATGAATGAATGAATGAATGTCTTTTTTACATTATCATACACACCTTTCTTATTCGTCCGTTATATCCCACTGGTCGCCTGTCTATATTGACTAGGTATTTGTTATTCATCTATCATCTTTTCACCAGCATGAGTCATGTTATATTTACATTCGTCTCATTCACCTTTAATCCAGAACCCTCATTCGTTTTTAGTTATACCTCGCCAATCATGTTCAGCTTATACCTGTCTCATTCGTTTACTTATTTACGCCTGCCTCAATGTCTGTTTTTGGACACAGCTTTTATATTGGTCGTCTTCTGAAAATTCGGACAAATCCCACAACAATTTTGAATAATCCACAAGCAATGGCTTTCTGGAAACTTAAGTTAGCAGGGAAGAAAGAGCCCATGAATACAGACATACATTAAGCATGTTTGGTTGCTTAAACAGATTCGTTGTCAGTTCCCTTGAAGAGTCAGTATCAGGTGTAAAGCAGACCATTATTTTTTATTGTTATCGGTACTGATTTATATGAGCGAAAATTTGAATGTTATAGAATACACACCACAAATTCTTTTGTAATTTGTCCAATCTACTGAACTGTTCAAGGACAACCAGATAGCTAAAAAATCTTATAAGCTGTCTTCAAATGTTCTGTTCTGGAGCTAATCTCACTCCATTTCCTTTACTGGCACCGGAACTAAGATTAATCCCGACTTCGTCACATTCCCAGCAGTGATAATATTCTGATTTTTCTACACCAAGGTTTAGGAAAATAATAAGAGAAAAATATATATTGTGCACTTCTTTACAAGCAAGCACGAATCAGGCATCTCATATTCTTATCAGAAAATATAATTCACGACTATGCATTAAATATAACCCAACATTTCAGCCACAGGAGCTGCACAATGTATATTTCAGCCATTAGAGTTGCAGTATATATATACATACATGTATCTATTTCTCTCTGTCTCTCTCTGTCTCTCTCTCTCTCTCTCTGTAAGATGTTTAAGCGAGTTGAGGAATTTTACAAAGACCTGTGTGCATCAAAGACTATAGTACCAATAGCTAATTATCAGGTGACACAAGTGAAATACATGAGGTAACACCAGATGAAGTAAATATTTCTCTTAAAAATATGAAAAGAGGGAAAACTCAAGGAAAAAATGGAATAGTAGCAGGTTTACTGTTGGAGGCAGGAGTACAAGTACCAAGTAGGCTTGCTCACTTATTTACTCAATGTATAAAAAAGAAGAAAATTCGCAATACATGATGTAATGCAATAGTTATTTTACTTTACAAAAAAGGTGACTCAAAAGATCTTAGTAACTATCGACCCATTAGCTCATCATCAGTCATTTACACACTCTTCACTAAAGTCCTTACGAACAGAATAACTACAAACCTGAGGGAAAACCAACCTCGTGAACAGGCTGGCTTCCGAAGCGGATATTCGACTACTGATTATCTACACACAATGAATCAGTTAATTGAGAAAACTACAGAATATGATAAACCACTCTGCTTAGGTTTTGTTGATTACGAAGAGGCTTTCGACTCAGTGGAGTACATAGATATTATAAATTCACTGCGAGAACAAGGAGTGAATGAGAACATTGTAAACCTGCTCAAAAACATATATAAAGAAGGAACTGCTACAGTTAAATTACTTAAAGACTCAGAAAAAATATGGATTGAGAAGGGCGTGCGTCAGGGAGATATGATTTCACCAAAATTATTTACAGCATGCCTAGAAAGTATTATTAGAAAGCTAGACTGGGAAAAGAAAGGAGTGAACATAGATGGAGAAAAGCTTCACCATTTAAGATTTGCAGATGACATTGTCCTAGTCTCAGAAACAGCAGAGACATTGCAAGAAATGTTAAATGACCTGAACAGAGAAAGTCTCAAAGTAGTGCTAAAGATAAACAGGAGTAAAACTAAACCAAAGTTTAATCCACAATCACCAAAGAGCGTCATCACAATAAGTGGAGAAATTCTTGAAGGAGTCGAGGAGTACAATTACTTGGGACAAATACTAAAATTGATGAAAGATAATGACACCGAAATAAAAAGACGCATTACAATTGGATGGAAAGCAGAATTCACAAGAGATGCATTGTGATCTTTCTGAGATAAGTCCCGAGTGATTGAAACCCCAAGCATGTTCAAGGATGATTCAGGATTGAGTGTGTCGGGTTGATAGGTGTAAAAATTGAGTTTTTGATGCATTAAAAACAAAATTAATTTTACCCCAGTCAAAGACACGAGCCAAGTCAGACATTAGGTGTGCCATAGCCTCATCCCTTGTTTGTTGAAGTAACTGCTGAGATGGACGTTGCGAGAACCATAGGGGAAGGTGAAGGGTGAAATCATGAGCATACGAGTGGAAGGGTTAGATGTGCAGTTTAGAAGGTCATTAATGAATAAAAGGAAGAGAGTTGGTGATAGGACAGAGCCCTGAGGAACCCCATTGTTGATAGATCTAGGAGACGAACGATGGGCATCTACAACAGCGGCTATAGAACGACCAGAAAGGAAGCTGTAGATGAAGGCACAGATACAAAGATAAAAACCGTAAGTGGGGCAGTTTGGAAATTAAAGATTTATGCCTTTGAGATGTCAAGTGCAATGGCAAAGCTTTCGCCAAAGTCCCGAAAGGAGGATGACCAGGAGTCTGAAAGGTACGTGAGAAGATCGCCAGTGGAGCATCCCTGATGGAACCCATACTGATGATCAGAAAGGTTGTGATAGGAAAGATGCTTTAAAATTTTTCTGTTAAGAACTGACTCGAAAACTTTTGAGACACAGGATGTTAAAGCAATTGGAAGATAGTTAGAGGATTGGGAATGGTCACTCTTCTTTGGGACTGGCTGAATGAGAGCAAACTTCCAGCAAGAAGGAAAGGTACAAGTTGAAAGACAAAGGCGAAAAAGTTTACCTAGGCAGAATGTAAGAACAGAAACACAGTTCTTGAGGACAACAAGAGGGACTCCATCAGGCCCATATGCCTTGTTAGTATTAAGGCCAGTGATGGTGGAAAATACATCAACTGAAGAAATTTTAATATCAGCCATGAGGAATTCAGAGGGGGGAAAGTGATAGAGGAACAGCACTGGAATCATCGAAGGTGGAACTGGAGGAGAAAGTCTGAGCAAAGAGATCTGCTTTATCAGTAGAAGATATAGCTACAGAGCCATCAGAAAAGAATAGAGGAGGGAAGGATGATGAGGTAAAGTTGTTAGAAAGGTTTTTGGCAAGGTGCCAGAAGGAGCGGGAATAATTCGAGTTGGAGAGTTGAGAGCATTTAGTATGGATGAAATCATTTTTAGCAGAGTGAAGAACAGACTTAGCATGATTCCGGGCAGAAACATATACAAGATGTGATTCAGGGGTGGGTTGGCTCTGGTACCTTTTATAGGTCCTCTCCTTGTTGCAGACAGCATTTGAACAAGCTTGATTAACCCGCCCCGTCCCGGAGACGTGAATTCACGTCCTCACATGATGTGCACTCATATCCCGGAGACGTAAATTAACGCAGCAACGTTGCAAGGTCCCTAATTTGCACAATTTTCAATTTTCGCGAGTGATTTCGCGAGTGATTTTTGGCACGTATACACGGGACACCTTCCTCTATTCCTCTACAAGATGCCAAGCAGGGACAATGCCTTACACCGCATAACCTCTCCCCCCCCCCTGCACGCCATTGTCTCGGCAATTCACCTGTTACCAGTGACCTGGCCAATAAAGACATTCAGGGCCAGAGTGATTCCCCAATTGATGACAATGTGGAGGACAAAGTTTATATAGCATTAGAGGAAGAAACAGTCAGAAATGATGATCAGGTAATGTGGGAAAAAAAGGTCATGAATGGTGATGAGTTAGTGAGTGAAACAATGCTTATAATGCCTATATTACTGTTTGAAAACCAATATACTCTTGTACTACATATAAATTGGTACCAAGTAAATAAATAAATACTGTTTATGAGTGGATAAAATAGTTACCCTCCAATAGAACTCGTTTTCTTTGGTGCCAGCCTGTTAGAAAACCCAGTCAGGTAAGGAGGTACTCGTACCTGGATTGATTATTTTAAACCTCAGGTGAGCGATTTCTCTATGAATTTTCGATGTTTCTCACCAAAAGAGAGTGTTTGAGCCTAAAAAAAAAAAGGTCCAAAAATGTCGGGACTGGGGCGTACCACTTCCCACAAAACGTCGGGATGGGGCGGGTTAAACAAGTCTTTCTTGTATTAGTCAAAGGATATGAAAGGGGAATGTATGCTTCCATGCCCGAGACAAAAACCTCCGTAATGGGCAAAGCACACTCAGATGGCTGCCAGCCATGGAAGCAATAATCATTCCATTGAAAATTAAAGAATTACTGCCTGAGGGCCTCCCAATCCGCGACTCCAAAGTGCCACAGTCGACATTTCTTTGAGGGGTCCACAGGCCATACTGGAGCGATAGGACAGGTCAAAGTAATAAGGTTGTGATCGGAGGAGTCCAACAGAGAAGAAAGATTAACAGCATATACAAAAGGATTCGCTGCAAGTATGTTGGAGCTCTCTCCAAGGCAGTCAGGTATACAGGTAGGGTGCTGTACAAGCTGCTTTAGGTCATAATGGATAGAAAAGATGTAGGCTTGTTCACCAGGCAGATCAGTGAAAGGAGAGGAGAGCCAAAGGTGGTGGTGAACATTGAAATCTCCTAGAATGGAGATTTCAGAGAAAGGAGAAATGGATAGAATGTGGTACATCGTGGAAGTACGATTGCCGAAGAATTTTTCATAGTCAGTAGAATTAGGAGATAAGTAAACAGCACAGATATATTTAGTCAGAGAATGACAGGAAAGCCAAAGCCAGAGAGTAGAAAATTCAGAAGATTCAAGTTCAGGAACACAAGAGAGCAAGATAAGTCGTTACATATATATATATATACACAACAGCCACCTTTGGCTTTGAAATGAGTATAAAGAAAGTAGAAGGAAACAGAAAAGGGTTTGCTGTCAGCTGCCTTAGACAGCTGAGTCCCTATCAGGATGAGAAGGTGAGGTTTAGAGGAGGAAAGGTGGTGTTTGACAGAGAGAAAATTAGAGGAAAGGCCGCGAATGTTGCAGAAATGAAGTAGTGAGTCAGAGAGTGGTTCCAGGCATCTCGCTGAATCATCACTGGGAGAGAGGCGGATGGGGGCATTTATGGTCCCTTCCCCTGGGGACTCCGAGGCCTGGTTATTGTGTGGAATTTTTTTTTTAATTTTGAAATGGAAGTGTAGTGTGGACTGTGCCTGTAGATTGGTGTTGACAGTTAGAGAAACTTGTACTGGAGAGCATGCTGGCCTACTCTCTGTGTTACTGAAACACTGAAAACTTCAGCAAAGGGGGATGTCAGGAACTAGTCCCAAGGGCTGATGAAACGGGAGGTCCAGCTCCCTCTGTCATCAGCTTTCCATCCACCTTGGGAGTACTGCCCTGCTCGACTGGAGCTACAGTCTACTCCTCCTTACATATATATATATATATATATATATATATATATATATATATATATATATATATATATAGATATATATATAAACCATTTAATTTTGTTTTTTAATTACTAGATACACATCCTGACCTTTTAACCCATTTCGTCCAGTGATGTATTTGCAGTACATTTCATTTCTAAATGCTCTAGTTTTATTTAGCCCCTCTTGACATTGAAGGCCCATCCTCCTTGCTGAGGGATCCTTGTATGTAGCATGTGTTAAGACTGTAATGCTGTATAGCGGTGACTGATGGGCAGTAAAACTGGAGGATTTTCGACGGCTTAAATATTTTGAGATGACAATAATAAGCACTGCATCCTCGAATGACAGGCCTCGAAGGGACAGGACTGCGAATGAAGAGCTGGCAAAAAGGATGGGACGGGAATGTATTTGTAAGGAGTTTCTCATACTGATGCCCTCCAGAATTTCGCGCTTTGCATTTTCTGATTAAAGGGGTTGGTGCAAGACTCCAGATAAAAAAATAATAATCTCGATCCGAGAACTTCCTTTGTTGAAAAAGAGACTTGGCCTATTTGTGCTTCAAACTATCCAGAGGGTGAAAGCGGAAGTTCCGACAGACTCGCCTTTTGGAAGAAATTAGGCCCTGGAGATTGGAGAGGGTTGGGATGGAGGGGAAAAATTTGAGAGTTGGGGGTTTGAGAGGGTTCTGGAAGGTGGGTGGTAAGGAGCGACTGGGGTTGGGGACACTGCAACATTTCTCCCATCAATTTCACCTTCTCTTCTTCTTTCCTTCGTTCATCTTTCGTACCAGGTCTTTTTCGGTCTCCGTTTCGCAGCCCTACCCCTAGTTTTCACACTTCTCACTTTCAACACTCAAGTCATCCCCCATCCTCTCCACATGCCCAAACCTTCTCAGTCTACCCCTCCTCGTTACAAAACAAATACACTCCAATCCCATTCCTATCTCTTAACTCTTCCATCATAAGTCTATCCCTCTTAGGCCTCGCATTCAATGCCGCACTGCATATCCACGTAATCATTGTCATTTCTGCTCGTTTGAGCCTGGGAATATCCTCTTCCATTACCTTACAACATTACACTCCTAACTCATGCTGTAAAGATCCCTTAGCACTGAGGGAGAGACCTCTCATTGTCAGGAGAGGTAACAGCTCCCTCATCTGCTCATTCCAGTTAAAGAGCTAGCTCCATCTCCATCTCCAGCACATATCATGTTTTCCAAGTAAGAAAACTCTTCCACACACTCAAGAGACTTGCCAGCAAGATCAGTCCTATCACGCCTGACAATTTCCACATGCTCTCCCTGACACACCGCACACAGGAAATCAGTATTACTTCGCAGTCCACCTCTAATATCACTACAGTACATCTCTTATGCTCCCACTTATCACAAATACTGCACGAGATGGAATTACCTTTCACACCCTTGTGGCAAACCGCACATGGCCACCCTCCCTCTTCTTTGATGGTACTGCAACAAACCTTAGATGCCGTCACCTTTGTTTTATCTGCATTTACTATCAAGCTCATTTGTCCCATACCATCATTCCATTTCCTAAATCTTTCCTCCACCTCCCTTTCATCCTCTGCAATCAGCACCAAATAATCAGCATACAACAATTCCCACCGGAGTCCATTTCTGGAGTCGCGTAAGAAGGCTTCAAATCAACATGATAAAGCCTTGATGCACACCAACATTCACGGAAAACTTGTCACTCAAATCTCCATTCAGTCTCACCTGGGTGTGAGCACCCACATACATAACCATAACTATTCTAACCAGCCACTCCTTGATCCGAAGCTTTCTCATTGCCCACTTCACCACCTCCTTAGGGACTCTATCAAAGGCCTTCTTCAAATCAAGAAAAACAAAATACTGATTCCTTTCCTTTCCTATATATTTTTCCTGAAACTGTAGAACACTGGCTATAGCATCAGGTGTCCCTTTGCCTGGCATCAACCCAAACTGCACCTCATAAATAATCGCTCTCATACGATACCTTCTAGAACTCTCTCCATTACCTTCATTATCTAGTCCAAAAGTTTAATGCCTTTATAATTTCCTCTTTCTAGAGCATCACTCTTTCTCCTGTATACATTTACAGTCTCACTCCTCAGCCAATCATCAGAGACAACACGCTCATGCATAATTTTATTTATCAAGTCATCAGTTAACCCCACTGCTATATTTCCTAAGGTTCTCATCATTTCAACAGTTAACACAAATACACCTGTTGCCTTCTCCTCCAGCATCCTTCCTGCATCTATTCTTTCTTCTTTACTTCCTTTGCCTTTTCTTCGTCTTTGTACAATCCTTCCTTCACCATTCCGTAATCCCTACATCTTCTTTCCTTCATCTTTTCATCTGTCGTCGTTCCTCGTACTTCATCTTTTCTCCCGTAATTTTTCTCATTGCTCCGTCTTTCCCTCATCATTCCCACATCTTTTCCTCGTCTTTACTTTGCCTATCCATGGCCTTCGTCATTCTCTTCCTTCCTTCCATCATCCCTTCCTTCTTTTCCTCTCATTCTTTCCTTTGAATCTCTTCTTGAAGTTCCATAATTCTGCCTCTCTTGTTATCATCTCATCCTGCAACCAGTTATTTCCTCACCCACATTTTGGTTCATAGATTATTCCTCCCTACTTCTTTCTTTTCCATCCTTTGGGACTCTACCTTCCTCTCATTCCTGATTCCTCCATCATTTTATTTATTTTATTGATTTTCCATTCCTTTCTCCCTCCTCTTTATTCCCACTCATTACTCTTTCATTCCTTGCTCACAAACCCCCTCTTTCATGTCCCTTCACTATCTATTCCTTATTACACCTTCTATTTCAGATCTTGAGTTTTCACTCATTCCCTGCTATCCTTTCTTTTTTCTCCGGTTGTTCTCTTCCTTCGATCTCCCTTTCTTTCTTTCCCTCCCTCTGCAACATCTATTCTCCTGCCAGTATTCTTTTCCCGTTTTATTTGTCGGTTTTCCCGTCTTTTCCTGCTTTTGCCCATCTTTTTCTGTTTCATTTCTCGCTTTTCTCCTGCATATCATTCCCTTATAATAAATAATTTACGATGATATTTTTTCACTTCTGTTTTTTCTCATTGAATTCCCCTCCTTCCTTTCCTTCTTTATTCCTGGTTCATTTAACTTGCCTTTGTTTTTTTCAGTCTTTCCACATTTCCATTCCTCTATCGTTAAGCTCCTCACATTATTTTTTTTTTTCCCATTCAGACCTCCTATATTTTCCTTCTCCCACATTTTCTCTCCTTGATTTCTAGATACCTTTCCTCTCTTCCTCCTTCCCACCATTGCACGCTTGCTCCTTTTCCCCTTTCATTTCTCTTTCTTTAATTTTCATTTTTTTTTTTACCTTTTCACCCTTTCCTCCCATTCATTTCTTTATCATTCGTCCATCTCTTCCTCCTACAATTCTCTTCTTTCGCCCACCTTCGGCCCACATTCTAGATTATCAGCCCTCATTTTCTTCCCTCTTTTCCTTCCTCCACCTTGGTATCCCCTTCCTTCCTTCGTTTATTCTCTTTTATTTTCCCTTCCTTCCTCCTTTTTCCCCCTCCCTCTCTTACTTTTCCTTCCAATTCTTGCTTTTTCACTTTATCTCCCCTACTCTCCTTCGCCCGTACCTATTTTTTTCCCCAATCTTTCCTCAGTTGTCTCTCACTTTTTATCTCCTCCGCCTCATTATTTAATCCTTTTTACAGTTTCAGTTTTTGTTTTGCCACTCTCATTCTTCTCCCTTTCATCTCCTTCTTCACCCTCCTTTACACTTTTTTACTCCGTTTTCTCTCTCTCTCTCTCTCTCTCTCTCTCTCTCTCTTTCTTTCCTCCCTAATTTTCATTTTCCCAGCCTCTTTACACCGTCCAAACCGTCCAAATGTTAATTCTGAGGATCGAGAAGACATTTCTTTCTGAAACACAATGTCGTTAGTATCGTTCACAGTTCGAAACAGTTAAGATTTTCTTAAACTAAATGACAGAGACTGCATGAAATTACTGCTTATGCATTGTTAGCTTAGACAGGCTGAGGTCAGAGAGGAGAAGGCGAGAGCAGATCCAATGGTAAAAATAATTCAGTCAGTTTCTAACTTTGGGGAGTACTTACTACGCCTAAACAGAACTAGAATTTTTAGGGTAGCCTAAAGATATGAATGACGTAGTTTATGATTTTCCTCTGGATAAAGACGCCCTAATGTATCAGTTCTGTGATACAATATAGACTGAGATGATCTGAGTATGTGGAGAGGATGGAGGATGACAGCTGGGTACGGAGGGTGAAAGGTGTTATTGCTGAGGATAAAGTTCGAGACGTAGGCCGAAAAAGACTTGTGCCGAGGTCATAGAATGTGGCCTCAGATTATGGGACTGAATAAAGGGGCTGCTTAAGATCGAGCAGCGTGACGAACCGCCATTAGGTGACCAAGGTCGGCTCATGCAAGCATACTGGAGACTAATAAACGATACAGTATGATAATCAAACGAGTAATTGCAGTTGTGAGAATACTTGATTTTCAACAACCGTTTGCAGAAAGCAATAATAAAATATACTTGTAAACTATGTTATCGATTGAAGAAGTTAGTCTCGCTGTATGTGGTAATCCATTGTTTAAAAAAAAAAAGTGTTTAGTGCCATTTAACTACCATCTCCTTTGTCATACAGGGTACTAAAGTAAGCCACGACCAACGTGCTGGAGTGCTGGTGTCTGGCAACAACCTTGTGTTGCAGATGGTCCGCCGCACCTCAGCAGGCAACTACACCTGCCAAGCCACCAACACACTCGCCACCACCACTAGCAACACACTCGTCCTCAACATTAAATGTGAGTATTGACAGACTACATTAGACAGAGTCTGTGTGTTGGCTATGGGGTGAAGGATTATTACAGGCGAGCGAGCGATGTTTGCCCCTAGTTCGGAAATGAGCAGCACGGCCCGACCAGACCGTCACTCTAATCAGAAGATAATAACTTCACTCGTATGTGAAGTACTGTTGAAATTCTTTCCCCACGTGTTGAATTCATTCAATAAATTTTGTTATCGGTTAAAAGCGTAGGAACACCTTGGAATCTCGAGATATCCAAGGGAGTGTTCAGATGTATTTGTGAACCGCCCAACTACGAAATCAAATTTAAAAAGATTTTCCGTCGAAACAGTGTTTTTTTTTAATCAGTTCTAGGAATTAAACTTGAGAGATTCCGCCTATAATTTTATATCAGAGAGAAATTCTAATAAAATGGCGCTCGCTCGCTTGTCGCGCGCTCACAAACTGCCATTCACTGGTATATGTAAGGGTGTAGGTTGTCGATTGTGTGGGTTTGGGGTTTAAGGAGCAGGATTTCATGATTAGGAATTTGTGTGAGTTGGTGCATGTTTGAGGGTGTACGATGTTTGTTTGGGCGTAAGGTTTGGGGAATAGGATGTAGATTGTTTGGGTGTCGCATATCGGGTTTAAGATGATATTTGGGTAAGTATATAAAGCAGAGTATGCGATGCTTGTGTTTGTCTTGGGTTTATGTGTATTTTGTTGTTTTTGTGGGTGTGGGGTTTTATGAACTAGCTATAGTTTATGTGGATATGGGCTTGAGTCTACAAGACGGTGATTGTTTCCATGTGCTGGTTAGGATGTTGGATTTTATTTGTTAGGATATGGGATTTCGGGTGTACAAAGTTTTATGTGTACTGTAAGTGTAGGGGTTGATCTGGGTACAGTCCGTAAGATAGGGTGTCGGTGTACCGGGAAAAAAACAGACATTGATATACAGTGTATCTGTCGTTCAGAGGATGTTATGGTTTGCAGAAAACTGATGAATAAAGTGTCAGGATGGACTTAGATATCGAATGTGGGTGGTGGTGGGTGGATGTGCATATAGGGTGTGGACATTCTTGTGAAATGTTGATGTAAAGTGTTAATTGTAATGTATGTGTGAGTTACTATAGCATTAAACGATGCTTAGTAAGGATAAAAATGTATTTATTCTGCAAATCGGTATATCTATCTGTCTATCTATCTAACTATCTATATTATATCTATCTATCTATCAATCTATCTATCTCTCTATCTCTCAATCTATCTATCTATCTATCTATCTATCTCTCTATCTATATATATATATATATATATATATATATATATATATATATATATATATATGGTAAATGCGGGCGCTCACCATCCACTCACGCAACGTAGTCTGCTCTCAGGTGTCTGCCCTTTCCTCTCCTCTATCCTTCTTTCCTTCCATCCCCTTCTGTCTTTCTTTCCTTCATTCTTTTCTCGTCCTTCTGCCTACGGGTGACTTTACACTCCCTATTCTGTTTCTTTCCTGCATTCTTTCCTCTTCCTTCTGCCTGTGGGTGGCTCTACACTGAGTGACAAGCCAAATGTTTCCTGTACATCCAAAAACCATTTACTAAGCTGGGTGGTAACCATATAAGCAGATTTTGGCGCCTGGTGGTTTGAAAGTGGGTAATTGCGACGCTCCAATCGGACTGAGCCGGTGAAGGATTATTTCCAAGGGGTGGTTGGGGTTTATTGCTCACGTAATGCCACTCAGGGATGAGTGAACCTGGTCACTCTGATCTTTAATGTCAGGACCAACATGCCTAGCCCCGGGCTCCAACGCTCCTCATGGGGCAACGTATGACTGGGTGATGGATGGATGGATATATATATATATATATATACATATAGATATTTATATATATATATATATATATATATATATATATATATATATATATATATATATATATATATATGCAAACTAAGCACAGGAGAAATGAAAGGAGCGACAGTGAGTACTTTCTTATATTACATCTTCAGACAGAGTGAGACAGTAACGTAAAGGGTAGAGGTCTTTTATGCACACCCGCAGCAGGTAGTGGGACACAGAACAATGGATGACCTGAATTTTTACCTGCGGCCTAACTTATGGTCACCTGCAGTAGGAAGCGGAACACAACAAAGGATAACATGAATCTAATAATGCACGTGACAAAGGAGGAGGGAGTAGGAGGGGAGGAAAGGGGAGTGGGAGGGAGGGGGAGGGGGGAGGGGAGGAGGGGAAGGGGGAAGGGGAGAGGGGGGAGGGAGGAGGGGATAAATACTGCTGCCAAACTTAAGACCTAGAGGATTAATGCTTGGTGTGTCCCACACAGGTGTGACTACACTACCAGGAGATGACAGGGAACAATCACTTGTTAGTCTGGGGGATACTGCTTTAAAATTAATTCACTTAACAATTTATCACACTTAAAATGACCATAGCTCATGTTTACATTCTTTTCATATGTGCCAGAAATTAGACAAGATTCTATTACATTCCTTTCATCTAAGCTTTTTGATCTTGCTAGAATCTTGGAGCCTGTCCAGTCAATATGGTGATCACTGGATGCTTTGTGCTGAAATAAACCACTACTCTGTTGGGCTGTTCTTACACTGTATTTATGTTGTGAGATTCTAGTTTCCAAATCTTTTCCAGATTGTCCTATGTAAAATTTGTTACAGCTTTTACACGGGATTTTGTAAACAACGCCTGAATTACTGAAAGGGCTGTTCTTGGTGAGGGTTTTTTTGATGGTGTTCTCATATTTGAATACTACTTGTACATTGAGTTTCCTCAAGCATCCAGTGATCACCATATTGACTGGACAGGCTCCAAGATTCAAGCAAGATCAAAAAGCTTAGATGAAAGAAATGTAATAGAATCTTGTCTAATTTCTCGTACATATGAAAAGAATGTAAACATGAGCTATGGTCATTTTAAGTGTGATAAATTGTTAACTGAATTAATTTGATTGCAGTATCCCCCAGACTAACACGTGATTGTTCCCTGTCATCTCCTGGTGGTGTAGTCACACCTGTGTGGGACACACCAAACATTTATCCTCTAGGTCTTAAGTTAAGCAGCAGTATTTATCCCCTCCTCCCTCCCCCTCTCCCCTTCCCCCTTCCCCTCCTCCCGTCCCCCTTCCCCCTTCCTCCCACTCCCCTTTCCTCCCCTCCTACTCCCTCCTCCTTTGTCACGTGCATTTTTAGATTCAGGTCATCCTTTGTTGTGTTCCACTCTCTGCTGCAGGTGACCATAAGTTAGGCCGCAGGTAAAAATTCAGGTCATCCATTGTTCTGTGTGCCACTACCTGCTGCGGGTGTGCATAAAAGACCTCTACCCTTTACGTTACTGTCTCACTCTGTCTGAAGATGTAATATACGACAGTACTTACTGTCGCTCCTTTCATTTCTCCTGTGGTTAGTTTGCATATATATCTTCACGGTGAATTGAAGTCTCTGCATATACTATATATATATATATATATATATATATATATATATATATATATATATATATATATATATATATATATATATATATATATATATATATATATATTAAATAACAGAACAGAAGAAGGAAAAACAAATGAATTAAAAAAATAATCCATACACCAGATTACTGGCGTCCTTCATTAATAAAATATCTGTAACAGTTGGACTTGAACAGCTGCAGGTTGAAGTTTGGGAGGAAACAACTCCGGAGAGGCGAGTTCCAGAGAGATGCAGTTCGGGGAATAAAATAATTCTGATAGGCAGAAGTTCTGCAGTATGGCTGTTTGACATTTCAGGCATGAGCGCTATATTACCAAATGCCCGTGTAGCACGAGGGAAGGCATGGAGAGGTGGCACAATGGATGCAGCTTCGTCTGAGCATTTACCATAAAAATATCTGCAGAATAATGCAAGGCAGACAACATTCCTTCTTACTTGCAGGGGAAGTAGTTTATTTGTAATAGCAAGCATATTAATAATTCCAACAGCTTTGTTCTGAATTTTGTCTAGTTGTTTTAGTGCAACATCACATCCATTCCACAAGGGTGAGCAATATTCAGGCTGAGAAAGCACATGTCTCTTATAAATTATAGCTAACTGCTCGTCAGTGAAGATGTTACGGATTCTGTACAATAATCCAAGTTTCTTTGAGGCGGTTTTAGCAAGTGATCTGACATGAGAGGTCCAACTGAGGGCATTGTTTAGTGAGACATGGAGAATTTCAATACTTTTGGAGATGGGAATATTAGTAGCACTGAAGATAATATACGAATCGGGCAGTATCTGTGTATCAGTAAATTGTATATATCGGGTTTTACTAGCATTAAATGAGACAAGGTTGTTATGTCCCCATTCATTGATCTTAGATGTTTTGATTTATGGAGATGGCTGTATTGAGTTGAGAGTTAGAGATATTAGAATCTGCAGATGGGTGTTTCTTCTAGCTAAATTGATCAGACCCTGCATACGTACTTCTTCATTATCTAATTCTTGGAAAGAAACCAATATCCACTCAATTCCAAAGTAAGGAACTTCCTCTGATCCCTCTCATTACAGACCAATAGCTATCACATCTTCTCTTGGTATTGTATTTGAGATTGTAATTTATAAGCACATTGCTAAGCATCTTCAATCGAACAACTTGAATAGTGACAGAGAGCATGGTTTTTGCCACGAAAGATCCACTGTTGATATACTCAGTCTCTTGACTTATACCATCCATCAGTCAGCTGACCAACATGAAGAAACTTAAGCAACAACCCTTGATAATTCTTAAGCTTTTGACAGAGTGTGGCGCCGTTTCCTACCATCCAGAATTCCTTGCTATGGTCTATCATCGTTTGTCCCACTGATTTCCTCATATCTCAGTGAAAGATAAAAGTTGATGATGTACATTCCAATTTCCACTCGATTAATGCCGGCATGCCACAAGGTTCAGTCCTGTCTCCAACCCTATTCCTAATTCTTGTTTATGGTCTCTTCTCTGTCACTCATAATCCCATTCACTCATATGCAGATGACTCAACATCTAACAAATCCTTCATACTAAAACACCAATTTACAAAGTTTTATATCTGTATTTCCCAACTCAGTACAGCAAAATATATAAATCAAGATTTGTCTAAGATCAATGACTGTGGACAAAATAACATAGTCTTATTTAACGCTAGGTGAACCGAATACATGCAATTTGCTAATAGACTGATTTTGCCTGATTCCGATATTACCATCAGTGCAACCAACATTCCTACCTATAAACGTATTGAAATTCTCGGTGATTCACTTAACAATATCATCAGTTGGACCTTTCATATGAGATCACTTGCTAAAACTTCTTCAAAGAAACTTGGATTATTGTACTGAATCCGTAATTTTCTTCATAGACAAGCAGTTCTATATAAGTTACAAGAGTCATATGCTCTCTCATCAGGAATTTTGCTGAACCTTGTGGCGTGGATGTGGAGTGGTTGCACTAAAACAACAGGTTAAAATTCAGAACAAAGATATAAGAACCATTAATAACCCTCTAAGTAGAAATGACCTACCTCCGCTGCGGTTAAGAAGGAATGTTGCTTCCCTTCCAATATTTTACAGATACTTTTATGGTAAATGCTCAGACGAAGCTGCATCATTTGTGCCACCTTCCGACCCCTTCCAACGTGCTACACAGGCATCTGGTAATGCTCATGACTGGACTGTCAGACCGCCATATTGCCGAATTTCTACCCATTATTTATTCCCCGACTTGTATCTCTCTGGAGCTCACCTGCCTAGAAAAATTTTACCCCCAAACTTTAACCTACAGCGGATCTAGAGTAACTGTTATAAATTTTTTCATGACTGGGGGTCACGTGTATTCTGGTGTATGGATTATTTTTTATTTAATTCCTTATTCCTTCGTCTACTCATCTTCTGTAAAAATAGAAAATAAAAAAAGAAATGGGCTTATTGTCAATATGTTATTTACCATTTAGTCCGATCAAAAAAAATAAATAAATAAAAAGTAGAGAACATTGTCCAGGAAGATTTTTTGGTCCAACTGTTTGTCCCATGACAGAGCACACACACACACACACACACACACACACACACACACACACACACACACAGTAGTTGCACACATACATCTTCTTTTCCTTTCATTGTTTCCCAGTTTCATATGGGATCAATGTGTTTGGTATTGGATTTGGCCGGTTTTTATGGCCAGATACCTTACCGGACGCCAACCCTCTTCGTTTATCCGGGCTTGGTACCAGCACTGAGTTGGCCTGCCTTGCCAGCTCATTGGTTGGGGGGAGTGATTTTAGTCAGGCATACATATATCAAAACACACACACACACACACACACACACACACACATTATATTCATGCATCCCGATTTACAAATTCTGTCATTTTAATCCTAGGGCTTGGCTACCCAATTCCGATACTTGATGTAAGGGTGACCATTCTTGGTACCGAATAATTGGCATTTGTGAGCAGAAAACTCCAAGCACCCCTCCTATATAACCCTCATAGTCCTCTGTCGTTGGAAATGATTGTACCTATTCAATGACTAGGCCTCATTTGCTGATATAGTCACCGCCTAACTTGCTAAATGACTTCATGGGTTACATTAAACTATTTGTTTTGTCACTCAGAATAGAGCCATGTGCAGGAATCACCACACTGAGTAAGTATATGGTGAGTGACCACACCTATCACACGCGATTACAACTCTTGCTACTACTACTACAATTCCCACTATTATTAATACTACTAGTAGTAATTCTACTTCTACTACTGCTACTGCTACTACTACTACTACTCTACTACTGCTGCTGCTGCTGCTGCTATTACCGTACCACTAAATAAAATAATAATACACTCGCCCATGCATTCGGGACACATTCCAAGTCTACATATATATCAACACCCACGCTCACAACCCTGTCCAAACATACTAACATAGCCTCACCTATTCCAATACCCAGACTATCACACACATCCACACCGACAGACTCTCCGTACCTCTGAATTACTGTACATACGCTCTCCCTCTTCCAACATATACTGTAAGACTACAGCCACACCAACACCCATAACCATATCACCTTTCGCCCATCCTACAACTTCATCCATACTCTCACCCACACCTGCACTTAGACCTATACCAACACTCACACTCACACGCACACGCACACGCAAGCCAGTACCCATGCCTAAGTTACACAGACACAATCACCCACTCTCATATATATAGCCATCCCCTCACAACACACAAACATCCAACTCCACACCTGTATCCACACATTTATCTACACTTACCCACGACCACAGTGCGCATAAACCTATACGTACACCCTCACCCGTACCAACGCGTACACCTGCACCCATATTAGCACACACACATTCACATACCCACACATGAACCCCCACACCCTAACAATCTCTACAAACACTCGCTCGCCCGGCTAATCCGAGCAAACACACACACACACACACACACACACACACACACACACACACACACACACACACACACACACCTAATCCAACAGCCACAGCCACATTCAGATACACTACCAAAGTTACACACCTAAATACAAACTAATTCACGCCAAAACCCAGATGTACAGTCACTTTCACACCCATACCTTCTCGAACACCCACAATCACTCCCACACCCCTGGTCATGTCCACACCCACAGCTACATCCACAGCTAAAAATATCTCCTACACACACACACACACACACACACACACACACACACACACACACACCATCTCTACAGCTGCATCGACCCCTACACATCCGCACCAAAACCTATACACCTACACCTATGGCATTCCCATCCACATCCACACACCCATACCTACACACATAACACCCTCACCCGCATCCATACACCTATATCTTTACCCATATCAACACCCCCCACCCACACCAAAGACCAATATCCAACGCTCAGTTTCCAAATTAACGAAGGTCCACATCCACGCATCTGTACCGACACCTATAATTAACGCCCATTTCAAATTTTCACCCACATCCACAACCACACACCAACGTTCAGCATCTTTCAGACCTCAACCCATACCACACACCCACACCCACATCCACACCCACTCCCGCGACCTGACACCAGGTCCCAAACTTGCTTTCACACTCAGGGAGGGTGGCTTTCATTTATCTCCAGGACGTGAGAGTGAGAGAGAGAGAGAGAGAGAGAGAGAGAGAGAGAGAGAGAGAGAGAGAATGACAGAGAAGATGAGAAACGGCAGGAGACAGAAAGACAGAGATGGAGAGAGACGGAGGAGGCAGACAGAAAGGGAAACCAGTTAAGATAGAAAGGGGGAGAGAGGGGGAGATAAGGAAGGGTGTGTACATTGAAGGTGAAGGTATGATTCCTGGTAACAGAAATTAACGTAAAACAGACGAGCACACGAAAACTGGAGGGAAGACAAAATACTAATTAGAGAGAGATGAAACAGCAGACACTGAGTGCCTGAGTATTTATGGGAAAGGAAAATTAAATGGGAGAGAGAGAGAGAGAGAGAATCAGAGTTTGGGCGAGTGCTATCCGTTAAGGAGGAACAGTGTTCACCTCCCACCTTTTCTCTCTCTCTCACCTCTTCCATTTTACCCCTTTTTTGCCTAACATTTTTCTTTTTCTCACACTTTCTTATTTTCACATTTTATATTCGCTGTTAAGTTTTTCGTCATTTATTTAATTGTTTTCTGCCATTTTATCTTCCCTTACCACATTTCTGAGCCTAAGTGGCTCAGTGATTATCGTCTTCGTCATGACTTAAGACTGCGTTCGAATCCAACCATGACGGAAATTATAATGATACCAAGCTAACCTTTCATATGCTGGTGCATGTTTGTACTCTGCCGGTAGTTGCAGTTTACATATAAAGGCAAAACTAAGTTGGTACTACACCCCGACTTCAATTATACGCGTACACGGCCTCCCTCGTTCACATTGACCAATTTGAGGATGAATAATTATTGAGCATCACTCTCCCTCCAGGGGCAAAGTCTGCTCTTGCAGTGAACTCTTATGGAATGATACATATGCAGATATTCTGCCCTTAGACTGTTGGTATGAGCTTGTGTTGCATTCTCTGAGAGATCCTTCATCTATCTATCTATCTATTGCCAGACGCCTCAATCCCGTTTGGGGTGGCCACAAACAAATCGCCTCCAAGTCGCCCTGTCCCCCGCCATTTCACTGCCCTGCTTCCAACTCACACCCCCCTCTCTCATATACCTCTCCACCCCATCCCTCCATCTCATCCTCGGCCTCCCCCTCCCTCTTCCCCCCTCTACCTCACTCACATACACTCACTTCTTCAGTCTTTCACCCTCCATCCTCTCCACATGGCCAAACCACCTCAGTGTGTTCCTCATAGCGCTTCCTATCACATCCACATCCACACCACAACGCTCCTTTATATCCTCATTCGTCAGTCTCTCCACGTGACTCCACAGGCTCCTCTTAAATAACTCATTTCCACTGCTCTCACTCTTGACTTGTGTCCTTCCAACAATGTCCAAGCTTCACTTCCGTACGTAAATTGCTGACAAGGTGGTGAGTGGGACTACGGTAACCCACCATCTTCCTTTCATATCCTCTGAAAGGGATAATGTAGAGCTAGTTGTTACCGTTTTGTGCAAGCTTCTTTAGATTAATCTCTCTCTCTCTCTCTCTCTCTCTCTCTCTCTCTCTCTCTCTCTCTCCACTAGCCGCGAGAATTATGATGTAGACCTTAGAGCAAGTGTAGCTAGGAATTTCATAGTGGAAAGAAAGATGGGAAGAATACTTCACCATTTTCTGTTCATTCGTTTTCTATATTGTCTATTCCTCGTCTTACTCCTATATTAGCCCGTTACATTCCCATGTAACGCTAGCCACACCATCGACGACTGCATGTTTGCCTGGATGGCTTCAGCAATAATCAAGGACGACGAAGTTGTTAGTGTCCACTTTATATCTATTCCTCTCCTCCATAAGTTTACATTAAACCAGATCCCTGGCTAAAACAACACTTTGCCTCACTCCCTCCTACACCTACACCCCGCGACGCCTAACTTCTGCCTACATCAGTACTTGTCTTAGCTCTTGGTTGACTCATCCGTGATTTCTTTAGTCCGAGAGCTCTCTTCAAAGCTGAATCAAGTCAATTAGCGGTAACAAGAATAGAACACAAACTAGGCCATCATGCTAAACAGGTCGAAGAGGTGATGGTGAGAGCAAATGGAAGTGTATTGTACATTAGGTCCGCAGATGACCAAGAGGTCATTGGGCAAGAACTCTTTAATTTAGTTTGCTTCACCAAGAAATGAAACATGGACTTAGATTTTAATCGACGGTTGCATGTCGTAATGCTGGGGGATAATTGATGCGTGATTATCCATGTCAGGCACGATGAAGTTAACAGTGACTTTTCAAACCTTGGTCCTACCCCTTCCCCCAGACCTGCCTGTGTGCCTGGATGGTCCTCAGACGGTGATCGTGGCTGAGGGCGAGGACGTGCGCCTGACGTGCCGGGTGGACGCCAAGCCAGAGGAGGACCTGCGCTTCACCTGGTACTTCAACAACACCCTGGACACTGTGGAGGTCGAGCGTCACCGCGTCCAGGTTCGCGTCGGCCTCTCATACCTCGACTACACACCCAGGTAATGCCACGTCGGATTTAATTACGTATAATTCAGGTGATGAATTCTGTTCGATCAAAGAAACTCTCTAGTAACTTCTCCTTACCAGTTTATTGATGTATATTGTATCTTAATATTCTCTGCACATTGTTTATGTAATCCATGTTGAAATTAATAAGATATGCATATCGCACAAGGTACAACACGCAAAATAAATCGCAAAGAGAGGGCGCAAGGGAACTTTCTCAGTTGATGAGAATACGGGCAAAAGACCCTGATGCGTAAACAAACTTACTATTAATTCCCTCTAGTAAATCAGATTATGATTTCAAAAAGAACAAAATACATAGGAAATTGCTGCAGTCTCTTATCCTCCTCCTTCAAGGATAACTTATTATAAGTTACAAGATAATTTTAATCTCGCTTATAATATTTGTTTTAGAAAGAAGAACAACATGGATAAGTTCTACACTCTCCTTTTCTCCTTCGTGCGAAGAGAAAAATCCTAGATACGTCAGGGAATTGATCATAACTTTGTGAAACTGAGTGCAGGTCAGTAGGTCCTTATTTGTACATGTGCAGTTTTAAGCTTTTAACTGCACTATAATCCTTGGATGATGTTCCCTCCCTAACACTAGACAGATTTATTCTATAAAAAAAAAAAAAAAAAACGTATGTAGTCAGTGGGTTAAGAATATCCTGATATTCCATACTTAGTGGTGGTACATGAGAGGTATCTCTTCTTAGTTATTCCTGAGTACTAAATTCCGCTGAGAAATTCGACGCTGTCAAAGTGGTATGCTAGACTTTAACTGTAATAATTAAAACTTTCTAGATGTGAAAGTTCTAAATAGTTTTTGACGAGATTTAAAGAGTGTGTAAAAACATTAATGATCCCATCTGTTTTTTTATGAGGATCGGTTAGACTGGGTTCAACAGACCAGATTAGAGTAGGTTAAGGTAGCTTTCGTCAAGTTTCATTAGAAAATTTTTTGGAATTGGCTCGTCTGGTTAAGTTAGGTTAGTTTGTTTTGCTTTAGACGGTTTCTGTAAGTGTGTAGTAGGTAATTTGGTTTTGGTAAGATTAGGGTAAAATGGGGAAGATCAGGCTGTGCTAGGTTTTGCTTGCTTATGTCAGGGTACGGTGGTTTTTACTCGGTTGGGTATGGTTTGGGAATATAAACTGAGGTGGTTAACTTAGGTTAAGTTTAAACAAAGTATTTTAGCCTAGATTTGGTTGTGGTAGTCTGTGATAAAGTTTATTTAGATATTGGGTCATGTGTAGGTCCAGGTATGTTAGATGATGCAAGATTAGCTCTTGCCCAGATTATGATGTGCTCGTGAGGATACCAGGCTGCGTAGTTACAGATGTTTATGGTTCCACGAGTTTGATATAGGCATGCTTTCAAAGAGTCATATGCTTTATCCCAGCGTTTCTCGACCAGGCGTATGAAAACCCCGTGAGGGCCGCAGACAACTGCCGGGGAGTCCGTGAAATGGCTGAGGAAACTAATTGAATCTGTTCTGTTTACTTGCATCTTTTGTCTCTTTCACCTGCGCTGAATAATCGAATAATTTTAAATTATTGTTAATATTCATAGTTAACAGCCTTATAGGAAAGCCAAGTAATTTATAATTCATTTTGCTATCTTCTACTATTAGCACATTAGCAATGTCATCTGGGAAACGTCTGTAACCATTGTTTTTGGACAATGCTGACAAACGGTTCTTCCTTGGCAAGCTGTATGATGGGAACTGAAACTTCTGATGCAGCTAAAATTAACTGCAGATTATAATCAATTAGAACTGATTATAATCTGCAGTTAATATAAATTATGTGTAAGCTAAGGGTGGATGTGTAAGAAATGTGATATCGAACAACAAGAATCAGGTTTTGGACGATGTCTCGCTAGCCTGCCATAATAACTTCATCACAGATCGGAGTATGGCTAAGTAGTGAGTGCAAAGTACACCTTAGCCATCAGTCATTCAGGTGAATTAGTCTTGCCCTGATTCATGTATGTATATATAGATCACAGTAGTTTACGTTCACTGACAAAAAAATAATTATAAAAAGGAGATCAGTAGTAGCATGTACGTACCTATAAAAAATGAGAAGAGGTGATTAACTTATTATATCAGACCTTTAGTCTTCTAAACTATAAAAAACTGTGCTGATAAATACATCTAGAAAATAATACGATTAAAACATTTTTTTATAGTTTAAAGTGTCAGAATATTTTTAGTTCATATTTAAGAGAAACGAAACATGCTTGTTTTTGAGCCAATAAACAATATCGTTTGGTCTCTTCCAGTGCTTTCAAATCCCACTTAACCTCATATGATTTTTTCGTATAAGGGCTCATCTCTCATTAAGCATGTAACATTTTCAAGTTCAGTTTTCTCATTTCTGATTTACATCTTATTTTCTTGAGTGAGACGTCTATCCGTAACTTCTGTAAGCTGGATTAACGTTATGATGCAATGTGTTTTGATATGTTTGTTAAATAATTAATGGAACTATACAAACAGACAGTACGTTATCTATAATAGATTTTGAAAAAGGAATTCCCAAAATTTTATGTGTCCATTGGCTCATTTTTCTCATCTTCACTAACAAATATCTTAAAACCCCGGAGCCAGTATTTCCTTAACCGATGGTCTGTAGCGGAGCTAACTGGCGGATTCCATAAACTGAACCACAATTTTGGCTTGGTTATTAGCAAAGAAAGTATATTTTGATATCAGCATGAATATGACAATATCCCTGGGGTGGGCAAGAAATTTTTTTTGTACTAATGTCACTGCCTGTTAAACGAAAAAAAATGTGAAAAGGGGCGCGAGTTGAGGATAAAGCCTCATTTTCTTGTACTGGCATAATGATGCACCAGCCCCACCGGCCAGCAGTAGTATCGCAGGCAAAGCTGCCTCATACTTTTCACGAAATAAAAAATGGGGAAAATGTTTATTGGCGTCTCGCTCATCTTCTGGTACATGTACCTATTTAAATGAAATACAGGTACCTTGCTCCAGATTTCCTCGCACCATGTGAATATGGAAAAGTAGCAGGGAGAATTTTGAAGACTGCGGAAATACCATTCCTTTGATTTTCCATACTGAAACACACACACACACGCACACACACACACACACACACACACACACACACACACACACACACACACACACACACACACACACACACACACACACACACACACACACACACACACACACACACACACCATCTGGGGCTCATTGCCCGAGGTTGCACACTCCTGGTCCAGACCCAAACACCTTGGCCGATGAAGTCCCTGGAATACTTTCCTGGACACAGAGGATCAGAGAACGGACTATGGTTGAGAACCACTGCTCAAACACACACACACACACACACACACACACACACACACACACACACACACACACACACACACACACACACACACACACACACACACACACACACACACACACACACACACACACACCATTTGGGGCTCATTTCCCACAATATGAATTCAAATATGATCTCCCAGTAGAATATACATCACCTGGACACATTTTGCTGCAACACAAATTCAATCAGTATCACTGAAAGCAGGTATCACAAATAAATTTTTTCCACACGATACTTCCGTGCACGTTACACTGTGAGCACATACCCATGATTGTAGCAGAAATACGCATACACTTGGAAAGCCAAACATGCAGACTGACACTATACACCATGATGCATATATATAACTACATATGCACACATACATGTAGACACAACCAGGAAAACACACACACACACACACACGCATGTTCTTACTCACTAGAGAGGTTCCCAGTTTTTTCTTGGTCATTCCACATATTTGTCGGAAAATGATTGATGATTTTGCCCTCCATAATGGTGTCCCCTCCCTCTGCCACTTTGGAAGATATTTTTAATAACCGTCGATTCTAGATTTATTCGCCTCCATTTAGCATTATTTTTTATCATGCAGTGGAGCGAAAAATAGAGGTACTATAGGAATTTTTACGGAGGCTTGGGAATATTTTAAATATTTTGTAATTTTTTGTTGCATGCATGACCTTGCACTTAAAAGCACAAATTAAAAGTCAAAGAGCATTTAACCATAAGAACACAACATCTATAACCAAATACCGGTGCATAGCAAATAGGTTACGGTGGCCATTGTGCCTATACCTGTTTTCTCCCCCTCCCATCAAAATGTCAACTATTCGTCTTGAGGGACTTCCCATCCCATTTGGGAACCTCTGTTCCGGAACTCATCAGCCGCGTTCGCACTTCCAAATCCCCTCGCTTCACACTCACACCCCCACCCACCCACACCCCGACACCCACCGATCAACCCACAAATTCACACACACACACACACACACACACACACACACACACACACACACACACACACACACACACACACACACACACACACACACACACACACACACACACACACACACACACACACACACACACACACACACACTTGAGTCTCCACTCTCACATTCCAAAACTCTCGCTGCATATTCCCACATAAACACATTTGCACTCCCACTTCCAACACACTTCTTTTCCCTGATCAACTCATTTACTCTACACTCCCACTCCGGCATTCCCACACTTGCTGAGACACACACATACCTCCACTGTCGCACGCGCACACGCACACATCCGCAGGCACACGGACGCACCTCCCCTCACAGCCCAATTAGCCCAAGAGTAAAGTGGACCGAGCCTAAAGTAAACACGCGGGGATACAAATAGTTGTCAATCGTGCACAGATTGTATAGGGTGGAACGGAAGTCAGTGGGCGAAATTTTTCATCTGTCATTTTGTTTTCTCTCCCTATATTCCCCTTCATAAATTTTACCGACCTTTTATAGCTTTTCTTCCTTTATCCTCCCCATTGCCTGTTTTTTTCTTTCCTTTCTCTACATTGTAGTTTTTATTCCTGTCTCCTTCTGATTTCCCCGTCTCTCCGTAACTATGCCTGTCTTTTCCTAAATTTTAATACCTTCCCTAAATTGTACTAACTTTTTCTAACATTTTCATATCTTTTCCTATCTTTGCCCTACGCACTTTACTTTTCCTGCATTTATTATTTTTTTTCTTCAGCCTCCCTGAATTACTTCTTAACTCTCTCTTCCTTTTTTTTTCCGCTCTCATGCCGTCATATCCTTTGTCCTGCCGTCTGCTGTCCTTCTTTTCATTCCCTCTTAACTTTCTTCTGATTCTGTGAGCGGTTTGCCTTTCTCTCTTTGCCTATCCCTACTTTCTCTTTCCTCCCCCAGTCCTATTCCAGTTTTGTCTCTCCTGTTTTCCGCTGACTATTTTTCCATTTCGTTGGTATGTGCTTTTTTTCTCTCCCCCCCCCCCTTAATGTGATATTCCCGTCTTTTCCCAACATTTTCAGTTCCACAGTTTTCCTTTTTTTTTTTTTTTGTTGTCCCTCCCGACTTTTCGCTTTCTCTTTTGCCATCAGTGCTTCTACATCCGTCATCTCTTACCCTCCCCCCCCAACCCCGGCATTGATAGGGCTTTTTCTGCCCTTTTCATGTTATCTCTCTCTCTCTCTCTCTCTCTCTCTCTCTCTTGCCTTCCTTAGCCTCCTTTTCTGTTGCCCTCAGCTTCCTCTCCTTGATATCCTTTTCCTTCCCACATTTCTTTCCCATCTCACTCAATCTGGCTTTCTGTCACCTTTGCCTCGGTTTGCTGGTCCTTCCTCGTCTCGTATATTCATAATTTATTACGTCTTTCTATTCACCTTCCTCTACCTGCTTTCCTACCCATCCCTCACTAACTTCTTGCTATTTCCCTTCTTCCAGACTCTCTTTAACCTCCTAACATTTTCTGACTTCCAATTTTCTCCCAGCCTTTCTTTGTCAGTCCGTCACTTGGATTTCCTGATGTCCTGCTCACTACCTAAGCTTCCCTTCCCCCTTTTTCTCTCTCAATCTGATGGTGTCTCCTTTACTCCACACATGTGCGTTTTACTGCCTCTCCCAATCCCTCCTATTATTTCCTTTTCTTCCTCAGTTAAGTTTTTTTCTGTCTGACCCTCCCTGATCTTCGCTGATTCTGTTTGCGGGCCTTCTGCTTGGCCTGCCTCAGTTTTCTCGTACATTCTGTTTCACTATGATTGCTCTTTATTTATCTGCGTTACCCTGCCCTCTGCTTAACCCTGCATACCTTTTGTGAGTCCCCTCGAAATACAGTTCTATTTTATTCAGACGTTGTCCTCCTTTCCCGTTCATTGCCCACCTTTTCCTAACCATTTCTGCTTCTCAGTCATACATACATCTGCCTTTTTATCTCTTTTAGGATTATTTAACCCGACCAGACTACTACATTCACCTGCCTGCCACTCTTATATCTGCCATCAACCTCTTAATTATATCATTTTTTTTCCCCCTTCCTGTCTAGTACTATCTTGCTCAGCCCCGACATGTCTTGTCGTGCCGTATCCTGTCCTGTTTTTCCTCACCCTGCCTGCCCCGTCCTGCACTTCGCTTTCCGTCCCTGCCTTGCTTTCCCTGCCGTGCCCTGCTTTGCCTTAGTTAGCCTAACCTTTCTTGCCGCGTATTGCCCATTCTAGAGTTCTTGCAGACTTCCTTTTTCTATACACTGTGCCTATCCTACTTTCATTCTCCTTATACCACTCTCTTCTTTCTGCTTTTGTCCTACCCTTTTCTTGCTCCTATCTTTTATTTACATCTCGAGGTCAACTAAAGGAAATAAAAGTCTAAGTTATTTGTCTGATCGCTCACGTTCCTCTGTAATCGTCTAACTCCCTTCTCTCTTCTATACATTGTTCCATTTCTTTCTCAGTCCAGCAGTCACTACGATGTTGCTACTTCTGTCTACAGTTCAGTTTTACCCCCAAAACATCCTCTACACCCACTCTACCTCACATTATCCTCCATCACTGCTGTCTCCCCCATAATGTTTATCCTGTTTATACAAATTTTTTCAAGAACCTACGTATTTGTTCAATGCAAATTCGAGAAACCCCCATACCCATTTCTTTTTATACCTTGCCTCAAACGCCCACGGCATTTTGCACTATCTTTTATGCTTTACACACATCCTTACTCTTTTTTGTGTTAGTGTGCCACACATTTAAACACATCTTTCTAACCCTTTTCCACATAATCTCCCAACATCCATCTTCCTCGCCTCCTCCCGCCCATCTCAACACCCCTTGCACGCCTCCCCACACACCAAAGCGGCCTAAACACCATACGCTTCCTGCTTTCCCCTCCCTGACACCTATCACATTTAGATACGCTTCAGCTCAATACCACCAAAATCTTGCCCCCTCTCCAGCACCTCTTCACATCCTCTTCACACATCCCCCACCTCTCCCAGTTCCATACACACTCCTCAAACACCTCACATCTGTCGACACATCTTTATGTCCCTCCCCAGTTGACCCAATAATCACACCCATTAGTCAGTCCATGCTGTTATTCTGTACAATAATCAATGTACATTTAACACTCGCTTCATTCTCTCGATCCTTTACATTCTCCTCCGGTTACATTGTGGCTCACACATTTATGCTGACTTCATAGACATTTCAGTGACCCTACACACCCATCTTGCGCATCCCCACAACCCGTCTCACCCCTTTCACATATTTCGTAACCTGTGCTCATATCTCACTCAACTACACAACTCCATCTCACACCTCTCATTCATTCCCACATCCCAACTAACCCCCTCCCATACATTCCCTCATTTCTTTTTACCTCTCGCACACAATGCCACATAGCTCCTTACCTCTCATACTCATCCCCACACCCCCCTCACCCCTCTCGCACATCACCACATCCATCCCCATGCCTGTACTACATCCACACACCCTCATCACCTCTTCCACAACCCCACACCACTGCTCACTTTCACACATCCCCATATCCCTCCTGAACCATCTCACAAATCCCCACAATTAATCCACACAATATATCCACGCACATCCTCACACCCCTCTTCGCCTCTCATACCCCACCATTCAAAATCATCGGTCATCCGTTCAACCGTACCGTACACAAATGCACTGTTTACGCCCGTGCCTCGCGTCACCCTCGCTCTCGTGTTCTGCGTTGAACAAAATGCGAAGATTTTTCGCAGCGCCCCATTACACAGCGTTTTGTTACCGGCGCTGGCCTAATGGACTGGATGGGAGAAATGGTGCTGTCGGTGCCTGTTTGTCAGTCGTTTGTGATGTCTTTTTGTTTGTCATAGGCATTGTTACTGGTGAACTGCTAATAGGTGTTGGGCGCTGTGGTGTCTGCGCTTATGATTCAGCATACATAGGGGTACATAAGAAATAAAATAACAGGTGGCCTGTTGGCCCATAACGGGGTTATCTGGTAGGTACACACTGTCTGTGGATCTAACCAACCAGTATAAGAAAAGAACAAAAACTAAGAAATTGGAAGAATAATATAGAAATAGAGGAAAATAACACAAAGCGATCAATTGAGATACAGAGGTCGGAAACGGATGATAAATGACAAGATGACGAGTTGCAGTGTAATGAAACAATTTTTTTTTTAATTCTTTGTGCAACTGTTTAAAATGACGGCAGTATTGGTCGTTTCTGGTACTAGTGATTTTATCATATATGGTTTTAGGTGCTGCCACATACAAATGACATTTGTGAAGTTTCTTATTACTGAAGTTATTTGAGAGTAGATTTATTTGTTAAGAGAAGTTACTACAAACAAATGTTTTAGAGTGTGGAGTTTTAACTGAAATATTTATCAGTGGAGTTATTTGGTGGTGCAGATACATGTAATGAAGTCAACGATTAGCCGAATATCATAATTATGCACTATAGTGATACTGGTAATATTCAAGCTGTATGTTAACAAAGGCACCAGTGACTTACTCTTTGGTGAATAATAACGTCTGGCATTACCAGGAATAGAATAATAGAACTCTTCTGAGGATGAAGGTGTAAATGGTGAAGTATTGCTGTCAGGTTTCAATGACTCGCTCAGCTGAATAAAATCATCTGATATTACCAGACGTAGAATACAGGAGTTTTACCGTATAATGAGATAATTAATGAAAATTGTTATGGTTGCCATTATTTGGCTTCTTTTTTTATCATGATTTATTTGTAAATAATAATATTTGCTGAAAGCTTTACTTTATTTATTAGGGCTTCCATTGTTGCAACTGATATTTCCGTAATGATAATAGTTCCTCCCATCATTTTGATAATATATATTTTTTCTTATTACTGTGGCCGCCAGGCTGATCACATTCATTTTAGGAAAAGCTTTGAAGTGGATAGGTCAGATTATAGCATTCATTACCTTAAACTTCACGAACGGAATCTCTGAAGGTGATCGTTATCATGTGATGGTAGGACAGCAAAAGAAATAAAAAGGACCTCATTGTAGAGGATGAGTTAATCACTTTTTTTCAGTTGTTCCCAATATCATTTTTTTTCTCTGAGTTGCTATCATGGTGCTCATAGTACTCACTTCATTGCTATATACAGTAACTCCCTGCTCAGTGGGAAAAACACTTCCTCTACAATACTGACTTCCAATATGTAAGGTTTTTTAGGTTTATGCTTGCAGTGAGCTGATATTAACAGTACTAGGTAAAACGCACACACACACACACACACACACACACACACACACACACACACACACACACACACACACACACACCGAAAGAGCCCATTACTGCAATTTATTTTAGTGTATTTGTAAAATTACCCCAATATGATTAATGTGTATACTTTTCTCTGTGTATGTGTGTGTTTTTGTATATCCGGTTTATCTGTATGTATGTTATATGATGTGTGTGTGTGTGTGTGTGTGTGTGTGTGTGTGTGTGTGTGTGTGTGTGTTTGCAGGTCGTCGCGGGACTACGGCAGCCTGGCCTGCTGGGCGACCAACACGGTGGGCACCCAGGCGGACCCCTGCCAGTTCACAGTCCTCGAGGCAGGTCAGCTCACACAATTCTCACCCCAGTTCACAACACTTCATATAAGATCACCTCACATCATCACCTTTAATGTTCCTCACCTAATCTCATCTTACCTAACCTCAGTACAACTCAGCTCTTCTCAGCTCAGCATCATTTAATCTTACCTTAAAATCCCTTCATATCACTGCAGATCTCATAGCTAAGAGTTAGGAGAAGGCATGTTAGCTTGTCACTCTAGTTCACGTTATGACACACTGCTCTCACCTCATCTCACCTTTTCTTATGTCGATCACCACTGGATAGGGGAAGACGAAGCAGTTTAAGTTCTGGTAGTATTTAAGCTAAAAATTTTTCTTTCTGTTTGGCATCATTAATTAGTCTGCGTTATGGCATCTGAATTTTACTTTCAGTACAGTACACACGTATAATGTCTAGTGTTGTTAACAATAAAACATGTTTACACAGGTATGTTTACGATAATTAGGAAGTGCGGTATTCCAGGTGAAGATATGTATTTATGTACCTATCGCTTAACGCTGCAGAAGATGGAAGACAGCCTCTATAAAATTTTCTCCAAGTAGTATCTCAATACTCAATGACGACTTTTTCTTTTTTTTTCCGAAATGCAATACTCCTCTTCTCCAAGTAGTATCTCTTAATACTCAGTAACGACCTCTTTTTTTTTTTTTTTTTTTCGAAATGCAATACTCCTCTTCATTACTGTGCCTTACCAAAGTGACGTATCCCCATAGACGATGACGATCAAGGAATACCAATACTTTCTTTTCTAAAACCAATTGCAGTAAGCTGCTTGCTGCCCATTCCCCTCCCACAGATTTGATTATTCCATCCATGACCTTAAGTTTGCTTTCCTGTGCACTTCTTTCGGGTATTCTTCCAGTCATACTCTGGCTTTCAAGTTGCCCTCTTCACGTAACATGGCCAAAAAAAAAGGCGTTTGTCTCTTTCTATACTTCATCCCCCTATATCTCTACCAATTCCCATCTTCTCCATAACTTATTCATTTGGCTTCCCCTTCATCTATGAAATTTTCAGCACTCTCTTCCAAATCCGCAGTTCCAATGCCTCAAATAATCCCTCCATCATCCTGCCGGTAGTTCTAGCGTCCTTACTGCGGAGCAGCCTGAACCTAACACATTTTCTCTGCTCGTCTGCATGTACCAGTGGATACCTATACTCGTACGTCAATAAATGCTTTATCTTTCAAGCGTCTCTTTGCCTCTTCAGATCTTATTTCGCCATCGCACCTGGCATGACCTCTGATATAATCTCCTGGATAATAAAGCTTCTCCTCTGCTTTTATTCTTTCCTCAGTGTTCCTGGCATTTCTCGCTACTAATCTCGACACAGATGTGTGAAACCTACCTCTGACCGAGCATATGTCTGTTACTGGCACTGTCCGCCACTAATCTGGGCATGGACGTGTTAAACCTCTGTGACCGTGCAAAGGCTGTTTGGGGGGAATCAGTCTATATGAATGCTGACCTAAGCCACAGTGTCAATCCGTATCGAATTACAAGGAGAGAAAGGAGGTGGAACTAAACTAAAGTGATCAGGACTGCCCCCCATAGCTGTAACTGCACCAGCCAACTCCAGCAGAATAACCTGATGTCACCTCCTCTCGAAGAGATTTTGGCAAGAGAAATTTTTCTGACACCAGATAAATCAGCGGAGGAAAAGAGGCGTGGCTGCTTGGATATATTAAGAAAGGCTCGAGGTTAGCACTACTACCCTCTCACCTCCAGTCTCCCCCAAGTTTCTCTAACTGTCAACACCAGACTACATGCACAGTACACACAACACTACCTTTTCAAAATTTAAAAAAAAAAACTGTGTCGATGAATCATGCCTCGGAGTCCCCGGGCGAGGGGGGCATAAATTCCCCCACTATCTGTCCCTCAGCCGGTGACGACTCAGAGAGGTGCCTGGAACCACTGTCTGACACACTTCATTTCTGCAACATTCGCGGCCTTTCTTCTAACTTTCTCTCTGTCCAACACCACCTTGCCTGTCTAAACCTCACCTTCTCTTCTTGACAGAGACTTAGCTGTCTGAGGCAACTGAAAGTAAACCCATTTCTGTTTCCTCCTACTTTCTCTATATTCATTTCAAAGCCAAAGGTGGCTGTTGTGTATATGTATGCAACGATTTATCTTGCTCTCGTGTTCCTGAACCTGATTCTTCTGAATTCTCTACTCTCTGACTTCGGCTTTCTTGTCATTCTCTGACTAAATATATCTGCGCTATTTACTTATCTCCCAATTCTACTGACTATGAAGAATTCTTCGACTGTCTTACTTCTACGATGGAACACATTCTAGCCATTTCTCCTCTCCTGAAATGTCCATTCTATGAGATTTCAATGTTCACCACCAACTTTTTTCTCTCCTCTCCTTTCACTGATCCGCCTGGTGAACAAGCCTACATCTTTTCTATCTTTAATGGCCTAGAGCAGCTTGTACAGCACCCTTCCTGTATCCCTGACTGCCTTGGAGAGAGCTCCAACATACTTGACCTCTTCCTTACAACTAATCCTTCTGCTTACACTATTATCATTCCTCTCCATTGGGCTCCTCCATTCAGAACCTTATTACCTTAACCTGTCCTATCGCTCCGGTACGGCCTGCAGACCCTCCAAAGAAACGTCGGCTGTGGCACTTTGGAGCTGCAGATTGGGAGGCCCTCAGGCAGTACTTCTTTGATTTTTCATGGAATGATTATTGCTTCCATGGTCGGGAGCCACCTGAGTGAGCCTTGCGCATTATGGAGGTTTTCTCTTGGGCATGGAAGCATACATTCCCTCCTCATATCCTTTGACTAATGCAAGAAAGCCTTGGTTTAATCACGCATGTTCAAATGCTGTCCATAACAAGGAGCAGGCCTATAAAAGGTACCAGAGCCAACCCACCCCTGAATCACACCTTGTTTATGTTCTGCCCGGAATTGTGCTAAGACTGTTTTTTGCTCTGCTAAAATAATTTCATCCGTAACAAATGATCTCAACTCTGCAACTCGAATTCTTCCTGCTTCTTCCGGCACCTTGCCAAAAACCTTTCTAACATCTTTATCTCATCATCCTTCCCTCCCCTTTTCTATTTTGATGACTCTGTAGCTATTTCTTCTAATGATAAAACAAATCTCTTTGCACAGACTTTCTCCTCCAATTCCACCTTAGATGATTCTGATGCTGTTCCTCCATCACTTCCCCCCTCTGACTTCCTCATGGCTGACATTAAAATTTCCTCAGCTGATGTATTTTCTGCCATCACTTGTCTCAATACTAACAAGGCATATGGGCCTGATGGAGTCCTTCCTGTTGTTCTCAAGAACTGTGCTTCTGTGCTTACACCCTACCTAGGTAAACTCTTTTGTCTTTGTCTGTCAACTTATACCTTTCCTTCTTGCTGGAAGTTTGCTCTCATTCAGCCAGTCCGAAAGAAGGGTGACCAATCCCAACCCTCTAACTATCGTCCAATTGCTTTAACATCCTGTGTCTCAAAAGTTTTTGAGTCAATTCTTAACAGAACAATTTTAGAGCATCTTTCCAATCCCAACCTTCTTCCTGATCGTCAGTATGGGTTCCGTCAGGGGTGCTCCACTGGCGATCTTAGAACCTTCCTTTCAGACAGCTGGTCATCCTCCTTTCGGGACTTACGAGAAAGCTTTGCCATTGCACTTGACAGCTCAAAGGCTTTCGATCGAGTCTGGCATAAATCCTTAATTTCCAAACTACCCTCTTACGGTTTCTATCCTACTATCTGTGCCTTCATCTATAGCTTTCTTTCTGGTCGTTCTATAACAGCTGTTGTAGACGGCCATCGTTCTTCTCCTAGATCTATCAACAGTGGTGTTCCTAAGGGCTCTGTCGTATCACCAACTCTCTTCCTTTTATTCATCAATGACCTAAGCTGTACATCTAACCCTATCCACTTGTATGCTGATGATTCCACCCTTCACCTTTCCATTCGGTTTTTGCAACGTCCATCTCAGCAGTTACTTCAACAGAAAAGGGATGAGGCTATGGCATACCTAATGTCTGACTTGGCTCGTATCTCTGACTGGGGTAAAAATAATCTTGTTGTTTTTAATGCATCAAAAACTCAGTTTTTTCACCTATCAACTCGACACACTCTTCCACAGGAGTACCCACTAATGTTTAATAATATCCAGCTCAATCCTGCATCATCCTTGAAGATGCTTGGGGTTACAATCACTCGGGAATTATCTTTGAAAGATCATATTGCATCTCTTGCAAAATCTGCTTCTAAGAGATTAGGTGTGCTAACCCGACTCCGTACCTCATTTACCCCTGCACAGTTGTTGACTTTATACACAGGTTTTATTTGCCCCTGTTTAGAGTACAATTCTGATGTGTGGGGAGGCTCCCCACATATAGCTCTTCTCAATAGGGTGGAGTCAAAGGCCTTTCTTCTTATCAACTCTCCTCCTCTTACTGGCTCCCTTCAATCTCTGTCTTTTCGCGGTAGTGTTGCATCTTTGTCTCTTTTCTATCGTTACTTCCATTGTCGCTGCTCCTCTGAACTGTCTGCTTGCATCCCTCCACCTCTATGACGGGTGCGTAGCACCCATCTAGCAACAAACGGACATCTCTTTTTTGTCCAGCAGTCTAATGCGAGAGTTAACCGTTACTCCCAGTTCTTCATTTATGCAACAGGGCAACTCTGGAACTGTCTCCCTCTGTCTGTATTTCTTGCTAGCTATGATCTCTCCAGTCTTTCAAACGCAGTGTGTCTGGGCATCTCGAAATGAACGGATCTTGAATTTGACTCTTTTTGGTATTGTTTTTGTTTTTTCTTGGAAAGAACAGTTTGCGGGTTCCTGGCCTTTGGTTCCTTCTTGCTTGCATAAAAAAAAAAAAAGTCCCTCTCCTTGTTTTGTGGTATACAGTAGTGAAATAAGTGCTCCAAGACCTCGAGTCGTAAGTTAAGAATTTGCATATAATCTGACTGATATTGTTTAAGTAGGTTTGTTAGTATTCTAAGTAGGTTAGACGTATGCCGGCAGAAATCTCCCTGCACGGTCCATGACAGAAATAAAATGGCAGCCTCTGCTAGGATAGCACAATGATTTGCTTTTGAGCCGAATTTTAAAGTTATCTGTCAGGAAGCTGACGAATTTTGATGACTTAAGAGCATTTTCGCACACTGAGGCTAGACAGTCTGATTTGGAAAGTCATTCCAAATCTGAGTTCAACCTTGCTCAAGTAACCTGAAAAATTTACCCTACCCAAGGTAACCTGGGGTCTGGCCGACCCTAATACTTAAAAAATTCACTAAATATACTTACAATATCTTTACTGAAACAAACACTCGTACAGAAGTTTTCTAGCCCTTTCTCTTCAATTTTGACGTTAAATGTATGAAATTATGAATGGAAAAATTTTGTATGGGAAATTTACAAGCAAAAATTGTGAAGAATTTTATAACCACTGAAATTAGTGGCTGCCATACCAAAACTGAAATGTTCCACCAGTTTTATATCAGTGCCTGCTGTAGGCCAATGGCCAAAGAACAGTCGCGTTCATGAGTTCCAAAACACATGTAGTCGTGTTGTCTGCTGTTGTGTTCACTGCTGGTAGGATGTTGAATTATTTCACTTGCTATCCAGTCAAATTATTTTCAGTGCATCAGGCAGTAAGTGCAGTGGTCCCATATTCCAAAAGTAGAGAACACTACAATAGACAACACACCCACATGTGTGTCGGGACTCATGAATGCGACTGTACATGTAAAAAACGAGAAGCACATGTCATGATTACGTTTAGGAAATATAGGCTAATACGACAAAAACACACACACACACACACACACACACACACACACACACACACACACACAACTTAGGTAACCTGGGGTCTCTGTGACCCCAAAGCCCCTTTAGCACGAAAATAGGCCAGATCCCGAAATGACCCCATCACCTCCTTAAACGACTCTACCAGTCAGGAAGGTAGAGGGAAAACCAGATCCCAAGACTTTGTAGTATTATATAAATAACACTAAAAAAAAGTAACCTAGGGTCTGACTGACCCCAAGTTACCTGAGGAGGATGAAGCTTATGGCTCATGTCCTAAAGAGAGAAATTTCCCAGCAATACTTATAAGCCAAATTTAATTAGCCTGACTCAGGAGACAATGTTTAGGGTGAGTGATGTACCTGCTGTTCACAATGATGATACTGATCAGAATCTCGAGATTTTGGAACCAGAACCACCCATTCTCCTATGAAGTAGCAATTTCAGTGCACAATTTGAATCAGTCCAAATTCATTTGCAAATGAGAAAACTTCAAGTACAAGAGGAACAATTCGAACTAGATCGTGAGTACAAACTGAGGCAGCGTACCTGTTGGCCAAATCCTTGAGGTACCTCGGTTTGTGACTCTTGATGTTGCCAAGAACATTAAGTTAGTCCCTCCCTTTAGCGAGCAAGAAGTCATTAAGTACTTCCAAATGTTTGAGGAGGTGGTAGGCCATCTTCCCTAGTCTAGGGACTCTTGGTCGATATTACTGCAGAATGTAAGGTATAGCACAAAAGGCCTATATTACAAAAGGCCTATATTGTTTCATCAGTTGATCAGTATGCTTATTGTGAGAAAATAAGGGATGCAATTCTTCGGGCTTATGAATTTGTACCAGATTACATCAAGTTATTTTTATTCAATGGCTGGACACTAAAAAAAAGATTAGTAAAATTTTTTGCTAAGTTGAGAGAACTCAAAATTTTGGAAACTTCACTAGGAATATTGACAAGGATGTTGCCACTCAGTTGAGATCGCGGTGGATACCCTTGTTGATGCACCTGTTGTGGCAGGTAGTTCTAGTATTATTCATAAATATAATTCTAGGCCTCATTCATTTGGTAGATATAAATGAAGGAACCAAACAGACTGTAAACCCATCCTCTTACAAACCAGTTAAGAAAAAATCAATTGAATACAGAGAATACAGTAACTCGCAGCATGTTAGTTCCACCAAAGAGAGTGGGGACAGCTTTACCAAATGACCAGTAAGAAGTTGTATGTGTTGTCAGTTTTGAAATAGGAACGGTCATGTAGAGGAAGAGTGGTAGGAAAAAGATAAAAGGGCTATAGAGCTAAATTTATAGCTCAGATAAATTCTTGAGGAATTGTTAATTCTGAAACATAACAACCACAAAGAGATAGGCTGAGCAGTAGTCATACACAACCTCAGCAAGTGCTTAGTGAGTCGATGCCAGGATGGAGCAGTCAGTGGTTGATGGTGAGACCCCTGTAAAGTTATCACTGGACATATTGAGACTGGGATGGTACAGCCGTTTGGAATTAGTGAAGGTGGTAATAAGACTACATTAGAGCATCCTCCCTCAGACAGAAAGCATAGTGGTTCCCCCCAAGACACCCTGTTAGCCACTTTCATTTCAAAAGGATCAGTGTCAAATGAAGTTGAAAATACTAAAGTTGCTAAACACCAAGACACAGGTGCCTCACGATCTCATGCTGAAAGGGATATCAGATGCAGCTGGTGAATGTGTTTTACTACTGTGAATAGCCGATTATGTGTCTACCTCTCTGGCTGAAGTGAAACTCCAGCCAGAATTAGTTACAGGTCCATTATATGTGGCCACCGTGAACCATTTACCAGTGAAAGAAGTCGCTTTCCTTTTGGGTAATGACTTAGCCGGAGGACAAGTGAGTGCAGGTGCCTGTGAATTTAAAAAAATCCTATAAGTAAGGAGAGGACAAAAGAACTGGAGGTACAATGTCCTACCTGTTCTCTGCCTGTGCTGTAACTGAGCCATGATGGCAAAATCCTGTCCTAATAGTGGTAATGTTATTACTGATGTTGTACGAGATGTTATTTATCTTGCTGATACTTTCTTTGCCCAGTTGACTGACTATGAGGTTGAGGGCCCCCCCACATAGTGCAGGTCTAGGATTGACCAAGATGCAGAGATCTGATTCAGTGATTGCAGTCTTGACTGACTGCAGTGAGTGAAAAAGTATGTGAGATTGAGTTGTCTTAGAGTTTCTATCATCCTCAGAGTCAGGGTTCACAGGAGAGATATCATCTGACCCTTAAAAAAAATTAAAGTATTGTATTACTCATGGGAAGGATTGGGACAAAGATCTTCCCTTTCTGTTTTTTGCAACCAGAGAAACGCCAAATGAATCCTTAGGCTACTTCCCATTTGAGGTGATTTTTGGTCACGATCTGAGAGGTCCATTAAATTTGCTGAAGGAATAATGGGTCCATGATGATGGCCATGTTAATCTGTTAACCTATGTCTCAGATTTCGAAGAAAGAATAATTCATAATTCAGAAGTAGCAAAAGCAAATTTGGAATCTGCTCAAAGGAAGTCAAAGAGTTGGTATGATAAAAGCAAGCAGGATAGGAACAGTGTTTCACCTAGGAGAAAAAGTGCTTGTATTGCTCCTTGTTCGTGGACAGCCATTACAGGCCAGTTTCTCAGCCCCCTGCAGTAGACAAATTGGTAGGTGATGCTAACTGTCATTAACACCTCAACCGGATGAAGTAGACAAAAGTATGGCTGATGATAGCTGTCATTAACACTCGAAACTGGAAGAAGTAGAGAAGAAGATAGGTGATGCTAACTGTCATGAACACTCCAAACTGGGGAACGGCAAGAAGGTTCCGCCATTTCAATATGATGAAGGAGTACCACGAGTAAGAGGGCGCTGGATCTTTAGTGCTTCATTTGTGGTGTCAGCTGCTGAAAAGGTGGATGACCTGGGCTGCCCCGTGGCATTGAACCAGACTTTCTGTTGGACAGGGAACCAGGAGGCATGGACTGAGTTAACTGTTAAACTCTCAACAGCTGAACGAAGTGCTGATCTGACTGGCCTTTTGGGGAAGTATCCTGATGTATTCCAGAACACACCTCGGCTGACTGATATCCAGTACAGTATACAGCAGGAGCTGACCTACGTATTGCAGCAGGGGTTGAATGAGCTGGGCTAAACCGAGTGGTGCTCCCCAGTCACCTTAGTTTCAAAATCATGCGGGTCCTATCGTTTTTGCAGAAATTACTGTAGGATCAATTCCCTCATTAAGACTGACACCTACCCACTTCCTAGAGTAGATGATTGCATTGACAATATAAGCAGTACAAAGTTCATTAAATACCAAAATTGAATTGCTGAAGGGATATTGGCCAGTCCCACTTACAGAATGGGCTAAAAAAAATTCCTGTCTCATGTCTGGTGATTGTAATTATGAATGCAAACCCATGCCATATGGTACCGGTATGAGAAATTCTCTAGCCACGCTCCTCAGAATAAGGAACAAACTTACTAGTGATGTCAAGGGACGAGTCACATACATTAATGATTTGGTTTTATTCAGTAATTCCTGGGAAAAACACCTAAGCCAGCTACATGCCTTGCAGCAGAGACTGTCATCTGCTAACTTAGTAATTAAGTAACCACTTTGCTAATATGCAAAGGTCCATGATCAGTACTTGAATACATGGTATGACTGTGTAATGTAAGCCCGCCTAATGCTAAAGTTGAGGCCATTGTTAACTTCAGGCAACCCTGAAGAAAACAAATGCCGATTTTCTTGGATATGGTGGGTTACTATTGGAGGTTTGTCTTAAATTTCCCTGATGCAGTAGCTCTCCTCACAGAACTCTAAATCATAGGTGCCAAAGATGAGTGCTAGTAAGATTGTGAGGAGGAACTGTCAAAGTTTAAGGAAGTCTGTCTAGAAAGCTTGTGCTCCAAGCCCCAATTTCAGTAACCCTTTCAAATTAACAGTTGGTGCTAGGGATGTTGGTGATAGTAGAGTCCTGTTATAAGAGGAAGACCATGTTGTTGTGTTACCTGTTCATTACTTTAGCATAAAGTTTAAGGTTGTTCAGAATGATTTCTCCACTTGTGATAGGGAACTTCTTGCACTCATACTTGTCTTTCAACATTTTCCATTGTAAGTTATGTCAGGCCTAACTCCTATTGCTGAGTATACCCAAAACCACCTCTTGAAAGTCTTAGCAAAATATAGAGATAGAAAGGTTAACCCACTGAGCTCTATTCCTTCAACAGTATTCAATGGAAGTCCATCACATCAACGAAAAAAGAAATGTTGTAGCTGACTGTTTGTCTGGCATGTAAACTTGAGCAGTGTACAGACATTTTCTTTGTAAGTTTCTTTCTTCAAGAAGGGTAATGTTACTGACACTGCCCTCCATTAATCTGGGCATGGACTTGTGAATCTTACCTCTGACAGTGCAAAGGCTGTCACCGGTGCTGTGCCCTACTAATCTGGGCATGGACGTGTGAAGCCTGCCTTTGACTGAAGCATATTTGATGAGATCTAGTCCATGTGAATGTTGATCTTAGCCAAAACTTATCTGCTGACCTCTGTTGTTGGCACAGCTGCAACTCAGTTTGGAGCACAGTGTATCAGTGATTATAAGAGTCAGCCAGTGTTGAATTACTAGAAGTGGAAAAAGGTGTTGCTGAACCGAAGAGATGAGGACTGCCCCCATAGGATGCACCAGCCAACCCCCCGCTGAATAACCTATTGTGACCACCCGCTCAAAGAGATTATTGGCCAAAGATGCGTTCCAAGTGTCTGACAGGCAAGTGGAGGAACAGAGACATGGCTGTTGAGATTTAACAACTGAGGTTCATTCGAGATAGAGCACTACTACTCTCCCACCTCCAGCCTCCTCCACGTCCCTCTCTAAGTTTAATAATACAGTGCAAGAAGTGCTCCAAGATGTAAGTTACGAATTTATATATTATTTTTTTTAATGAGGAAGAAGGAACCAAGGGCTGAGCCAGCAAGAAAAAAAAAACAATACAAAAGAGAGCCAAATTCAAGATCCATTCATTTTGAGATGCCTCGAGACACTGCGTTTGAAAGACTGGAGATCATAGGAAGTAGGGAATACAGACAGAGGGAGACAGTTCCAGAGTTGACCTGTTGCATAAATGAAGGACTGGGAGTAGCGGTTAACTCTTGCATTAGAGAGTTGGACAACAAAGGGATGAGAGTTTGTTGCTAGACGGGTGCTACACCTCCGCCGTAGAGGTGAAGGGATGCAAGAAGACAATTCAGAGGAGCAGTGACCATTGAAGTAGCGATAGAAAAGAGATAAAGAGGCATCTATTCAATATGGACGGTGGGTGTTAGCGCCGAAGTGGTGACATGTAGAGGTGTATGATATGTAGGAGGACTACAGGGCCATGGGAGCAGGCTGTGAAAGCCTATGCCCAGAGTTGAGCAAATAAAAAAAAACAACAACAGTGCAGCGAAGAGATAGAGGTTGAAGGGAGTCAGTAAGAGGAGGAGAATTGATGAGACGAATAGCCTTTGACTCCACCCTATTGAGAAGAGGTGTATGTGGGGAGCCTCCCCACACATGAGAGTTGTACTCGAAACAGGGGGCAATAAAACCCGTGTATAAAGTCAAAAACTGTGCAGGGGTAAAGAAGGCACGGAGTCAGTTTAGCACACTTAATCTCTTGGAAGTAGATAATACAAGAGATGCAATATGATCTTTCCAAGATAAGTCCCGTGTGAATGGAACCACAAGCATGTTCAAGGATGATGCAGGATTGAGCTGCATATTATTAAACGTTAGTGGGTACTCCTGTGAAGATATTGACGGGTTGATAGGTGTAAAAATTGATCTTTAATTCATTAAAAACAACAAGATTATTTTTACTCCAGTCAGAGATACGAGCCAAGTCAAACATTAGCTGTGCCGTAGCCTCATCTCTTGGTTGTTGAAGTAACTGCTGAGATGGACGTTGCGGAAACCAAATGGAAAGGTGAAGCGTGGAATGAGTGGATAGGATTAGATGTACAACTCAGAAGATCATTGATGAATAAAAGGAAGAGAGTTGGTGACAGGACAGAGCGCTGAAGGACACCACTGTTGATAGACCTAGGAGATAAACGATGGCCGTCTACAACAGCAGCTACAGAACGACCAGGAAGGAAGCTATAGATGATGGCACAGATAGAAAGATAGAAACCGTAAGAGGGCAGTTTGGAAATTAAAGATTGATGCCAGACTCGATCGAAAGCCTTTTGAGATGTCAATTGCAATGGCATTGCTTTTGCCAAAGTCCCGAAAGGAGGATGACCGGGAGTCTGAAAGGTAGGTGAGAAGATCGCCAGTGGAGCGTCCCTGACGGAACCCATACTGACGATCAGAAAGAATGTTGTGATAGGAAAGATGCTTTAAAAGTTTTCTGTTAAGAATTGACTCGAAAACTTTTGAGACACAGGATGTTAAAGCAATTCGACGGTAGTTAAAGGGTTAGGAATGGTCACATGTACAAAGTAATATAACTGTTCCCATTTTGGACTCAATTTAGCTTATATGTCTGAGTAAGCGTGAGTAGGTCTGTAAGTGGTTCTATGTAGGGTAAACGTGACCAGTTGTCCACCTGTTTATTATATAAAAGAACATATATCTGTGATGTATTGTGTAGAAATTTCGTAAAAAAAAAGTATTTTTTTGTTTGTTTGTTTGTTTAAGCGTCATTGCCTTCTATTTGTCCCTCAGAGTCTGAAATCTCTATCCATAGTTCTTAATTACATCAATAAGTGCTACACACTGAGGTAAATTTTCCGTCTATTCGATAAGCACTTTTTTTTTTTTTTTTTGCATTGATCTTCAAGTCCTGGTCTCTTTCTCCTCCTCACAGCGGTCAAAATTATTGGAGATTTTTTCCTGCAAGTCTTCAATTAGCACCGTACCATGGGCGTATCTAATGTAAATATTCCTTCCTCCCACACCGGAGCCCTCAATTCCGTTAGCTGCTTTCATATTTTGTTAACCATTCAAAGAATATAGTATCTGGTGACATCAAACACCCCTGTCTCACTTCTATTATTATTATTATTATTTCTACTTTAATCACTTCGTCCAGTGGCAACTTTTATGGCAGTTCTCAGATTTCACTACAAATTGGATATCAACATTAGATTCTTTCCATCGGCTCGTATTCAACCAAATATTGAAATTAACTGAGTATGTTTAACTTTATCAAACACTTTTTCATAACGTTTATTAGACACACACATACATCTTTCGCCTTCATACCCTCTCTTATTTGTAGGTCTTCTTTCCAGCAGTACACTCTCTATCTGTATTTCCACTTACCTACTGTAGCTTTCACTCTGCCTTTTATTCCAATTTCCTTAATGATCACAAGGCATATGTGTTTCACACCAAATTGTGCTATACTTGTGAAAGCAATAAAAATAAAAGTCGAAGGAACCATGATGGAAATGAATATGGAGAACAATCTGCAACGATATAGAAGAGGAGTAATTAAGGAGGGACGAGCTTGGTGTGTTCGGAAAACATGGTAGCCTATTATAGTGAGTTGCAGTAAAGGACTACAATGTGTTTTTGCGACAGACATTAATAAAAAAAAATTGATAGTTGGCGTCTGGTAAAAGAGATATGAATGAAACGGCAGAGAGGTGCATATGGTTACCCTATCAAGAAAATCGCAAGTGTGTATGTGTGTGTGTGTGTGTGTGTGTGTGTGTGTGTGTGTGTGTGTGTGTGTGTGTGTGTGTGTGTGTGTGTGTGTGTGTGTGTGTGTGTGTGTGTAATCTAGACAGCCATTACTTTTTCAGTGCAGATAATAATCTCCCAGTAAAACAACGAAATATAATAAGCTTCAGATACTCGTATACATAAACGACGTTATGATAAGTCAAACAGATGATCCTGCTAAATGTATAAGTACCCGGTTTGGGGGAAAATAGCATTTAGTCTTCCTCATCCCATTTCATAGGCACCAGATGCTCCTTACAAACAGACCCTAAGGTACCTTTTTGTGTAACTTCAACAAGGAATCTGACAAAGGTTTTGAAGAACGCATGTGTCTGTTACTGTTTCTTACAATGACCTGGATTTCATTGAGGAGTTTGGATTTTTATTCTATCAGCAATGGCCAATGCCAGGACACAAAAGTTGGGTCCTTCAGTTTCCTTGTGCAGTCTTCGATTCTCCTGGAATTGTTGCAAGACTCTGAGGCAAGAATAATCATAACAACATTGGTGAAAACAGTAATCTCTACCTACGGGGTAGGTGAAGATTAATAATAAAATCAAAAACAATAGTGTCCACCTATGTAGTAGGAGAAAACTAACAGACAGAACTCTGTAACTGTCCTGTGAACAGTCACTAGTCTCCACTTACTGTTTCTTACTATGACCTTGATCCAACTGGGGAGTTTGGGGATTTCTAACATAAAACTAAATTAACTTAGGAATCTGCCAAGTTTCATTTTCAGATTACTTGTTCAGGTCCGGTTGAAATCTGTAGTAGACATGACCATCATATCTTTTTCACTCATAATACTGATATGTCTCCTTCTGTCACTGCACACAAATGATTTGGATTTTTTTTACCAGCAATGACCCATGCCTGGACACATAACCTTGGCCCTCCAGCTTCCTTCTGCAGCTTCCAGTTCTCCTGGAATTGTTGCGAGACTCTGAGGCTGGAATAATAATAATACCAAGAAAAGCAATAGTGTCCACCAATGCAGTAGGTGGAGACTAAATAGAACTATGTAACTGTCCTGTGGACAGTCACTGGTCCACTACTGTTTCTTACAATGACCTTGACCTGCTTAGGGGAGTGTTAGACCTTGTGTACCAGAACGAATGAACTCAGGAACTGGTCTGCTAACTTTCATTTTGAGATTACTTGCTCAGGTCCCATTAAATACTCCAATAGACATGACCACATTATCTCTTTCACTCATAATACTTATATGACTCTTTCTGCCATTGCATGGAAAGAATTTGGATTTTTTTTTCTACTACCAATAGTCTATGCCAGGACACAGTACTTCGGCACTTCAGTTTCCTTCTGCAGCCTCAGGCTCTCCTGAAATCGCCCAGAGACTCTGAGGTAGGATTAACAATAATACAGTACCAGCAAAAACATTAGCCTCCACCTATGAAACAGGTGGAGACTAATGATAGCAGTGAGAACAATAGTTTCCACTTGTACAATCTAGTAAATGGAGATTAATAATACCAGCAAAAACATTAGTTTCCACCTATGTTTTAGGAGACTACTAATGAAACTGAATAAACTCTTGGGAAAATGTCCGCCAAGTTACGTTTATTGTCCTCTGGACAGTCACTAGTATTCTCCTACTGTTTCTAACAATGACCTTGACCCCACTGGGGAGATTTGGATATATTTTATATCAGCAATGGCCCATTCCATGATACATAACTTCGGCCAATGAGATTCCTTGTGCAGTCTCAAGTTTTTCTGGAATCATTGTCAGACTCTGAGGTGAGAAAATAAACCCGTCACGTCCCGAGGTTTTCCGCACCTCAGACATCCCCCAGTCCCGAGGTATTTTCGAAAAAAAATTTTTTGGCTAAAACCTCCGCTTTTGGTGAGAAACATCGAAAATTCATAGAGAAATCGCTCACCTGAGGTTTAAAATACTCAATCCAGGTAGGAGTTCCTCCTTACCTGACTAGGATTTCTAACATGCTGACACCAAAGAAAACGAGTTCTATGGGAGGGTAACTATTTTATCCACTCATAAATGGTATTTATTTATTTACTTGGTAAGAATTTATATGTAGTATGAGAGTATATTGGTTTTCAAGCAGTAATATAGGCATTATAAGCATTGTTTCACTCACTAATTAATCACCATTCATGACCTTTTTTTCCCACATTACCTGATCATCATTTCTGACTGTTTCTTCCTCTAATGCTATGTAAACCTTGTCCTCCACATTGTCATCGATTGGGAAATCACTCTGGCCCTGAATGTCTTTATTGGCCAGGTCACTGGTAACAGGTGAATTGCCGAGACAATGGCGTGAGGGGGGAGGGGGGAGGTTATGCGGTGTAAGGCATTGTCCCTGCTTGGCATCTTGTAGAGGAATAGAGGAAGGTGTCCCGTGTCCCAACCGGAGCCGGCCAACAGCTTGCCCCCACACTCTTGGGACGCCATCTCAACATGGAGGAAGCCTATGAAGCAAATCATCTTTGTCTCCCCGACCTCCTCGGGGAACAACCACTGACACTTTTTTTGCTGTGCGTACACAGGGCAGTCCCCCTCAGTGACTGGAACCTGGCCTGGATTTGAAACTGCATGGCATTCTTCACCACAAGAATGGAATGTTTCTGCATGGCCATAGATGAGGCCTTCTCATAGAAGACTGGAAAAACTTCCACGACAGCCTTGGCCTGACATCATCAGACTGACTGTGAGAAAAGAAGCCAGAATATGTCACAGGCAGCTCTTGTAACTCTCCCTGATTTTGAGTGAGAACGCTTCGGACATGGTCAAGCCATCACTTTTCAAGGACACTTGCACGAGGGTTTGCAGTACACACTGACAGGGCTGTACCATCTTGCATTGGTGGTGGAGTTATTTCCCCAGCATAATCATCAACGTAAGGCACAACAAAGAATTCTTCTGGAAGTTTGATTGAGGCATCTTCCAGGTCAGTGAGTGACAGAGGAGGTGGGTTTACTCCCAGGTTATTGGCAGTGAGGTGGTTTGTGAGAGAGATTGCAGTGCCATGTAGCTCTACACGACCTGATTCGTCTATGTTATCAACCCCACCTGTAATGAACACACTTTCTTGATGTTCAAGGGCACCACTACGCCATCCTCAGACAAGCGCTTTGACACTGCAAGGGCTATCCTCTTCCTGACCTCCATGACCCGTTCATAAGAAACAGACACCACAAGGGAATGAAACGTGTTAATCATACCTTTCTGTCTGTTACTTGCATGGAGTTTCAATCCCACATACAAAGGAAATGGAGTCTCTCTTTCCTTCCTCTGATACAGTGTGAGGGTGCCACTTGCTCTCCTTGCAGCATTGCTGCATATCAGCTGTGAAATGGTACAAGCCACTTTAACTCTACCACTGACACTAGCCTGATCTTCTTCAATTTTCTCATCAGTGGAACTCGACCCTTCAAGTAAGACATTCATAAAGGTCAGAAGAGGTTTTGCCACTGGTTCACTTAGACAATGTGAGGAAAATGAACCATCAAAGGGCATATGCTGCAGCAAGACATTCTTGCGAAGTATAAGACCTACTTCTACAATCTTCATTGCCTCATCATCTGTAACTTGCAGCCTGGCAGTTTCAGCCATTGCAGCACCGACCTTCTTCTTGTGCGAGATGTAAACATCACGTCCAACTGAAAAGTCAGACCACTCAGACCCCAGCTTTTCGAACAGGTTGTCTTTGAACCTCGCTGGGTGAACAAATACTCCAAGCCAGTCAGAACCAAGCTGGTCCAGCTGATTGTCGTAGAGCTTTCTGAGATCAGCCAACTTGAAGACAGCCTGGCTGACCTTCATGTGAGTCACAATCTGAGCAATTATAAGAGGATCATAGGTTTGGTTTGGAGAACTGTTGTCATTTGCTTCCTTTGCCATGGCTGCTCTGGCTTCATTTTTTAGCTTCGTGTAACAGGATACATGGTAGTGGATGTCTGCAGCCTCTGCATCATCAGGGTTGATGGCAGTGCTCAGGCGTGCAACAACGACCCAGTTCTTTGATTCTGTGGCCCATTTATGTAAATTCTTTCCACAATTAACACTTCTGGCCCTGAACAATCGCTCCTCTTCCTCCTCCTCAAACCCTTCACAGCCGACACACTGTCTTTTATCTCTATCAAGTGAGGCACTGAAACTTGACCTTGTCTTTTTAGGACTAACCATGTCCTCTTCATCAGATTTATCATCCCGTGCCCTCTTTTCCAACTCTCTCTGTACCACATGGGAGCGAAATCCACTTCTGCACCCATTGTGATATTTGGCCTCATTTTTCAACAAAGTGCTTGCAACTCCAGAACCATCATCAAGACAGTTCAAGGTAACACCAAGTGGCAGCGGAATATCATTCTCAGCAAAATTGAGGAGATCCCTCTCATAAGACTTGTACGCCTCATGATGACATTCTTTCTTGAATGGACAGCGCAAATCCTTTTTAGATTTGCTTTGGCACAGGCAACACAATACCCAGTCTTTAGTCCTTCTTCCTGCACTGGATTGATCTTCACTCATGTTGATACGGATGCAGTTACATCAGGTTCACAGGAACAACTTTCACCTTGAAACTCTGAAAAAGAAACAACATTAAGTTACAAAACAACACCAGAAACACATTTTCCATCATCAGAAATGTTGAAAAAGAGGTATTACACATGAATTTAGAACAAATAGTGACTGTGATATGACGTTTTTCTTTTTTCATGGTGGCCATATTGGATTTTGCACATACCGGCTACCAGGGGGCAGTCTCACTTTGTATGTGATGGTTTTTGAAATCTCCTAGGTCATATCTACCATCATGCCAAATTTCAAAAACTTGTCACAAAGTGCTCAATTTTGACAAATCCCCTCCCCGCTATTCAGATTCCTTGTGCAGTCTCCAGTTCTCTTGGAAACCTTGCGAGACTCTGAGGCCAGAATAATAATAATAATAATAATAATAATAATACCAACAAAAACAACAGCCTCCACCTAGGTGATAGGTGGAGACTAACTAGAACTCTGCAAATGTCCTGTGGACAGCCACTAGGCTCCACCTGTTGTTTCTTACAGTGACCTTGACCCCCTTTGGGAGATTTGGATTCTTTCTTAAATAAAATGAAATAAACTCTTACGAATCAGTCCATCAAGTTTCAATTTCAGATTACTTGCTCAAGTTCTGTTGAAAACTCCAGTAGACTTGACCTCCTTATCTCGTTCACTGATAATTCTGATAAATTATGACTCTATTCCACTGCAAGTAAAGGAGTTGGATTTATATATATATATATATATATATATATATATATATATATATATATATATATATATATATATATATATATATATATATATACAGTATATCAACAACGGCCAATGCTAGGACACATACCCTAGGCCCCTCCGATTTCTTTCTCAGCCTTCGATTCTCCAGCAGTCTTCACGAGACCATGAGGCCGGAATAATAATAATACCAAAGAACACAATATTTTGCATCTACGTATTAGGTGGAGACTAGCAATACCTATGTAGTAGGTGGAGACTAACTAGTTCTCTGTAACTGTCCCACAGACAGTCGCTAGTCTGCATGTACTGTTTCTTACAATGACCTTGACTTTACTAGGAAGATTTGGATTTTTTCTATCAGCAATGGCCCATACCAGGACACATAACTTGGTCCATTGAGATTCCTTGTGCAGGTTGTATTTGAACCTCCAGTAGACACTACCAAATTATTTACAACATAATACCGGTACTGGCATTACTCTTTCTTACACCCTCTGCCACTGCGTGTTAAGTATTTGATTTTTTTTTTCTATCAACAATGGCCAGTGCCAGGGCAGATAACCTGGGCCCTTCATATTCCTCGCAGAGTCTGCGGTTCTTTTGGAATTGTTGCAAGGCTCTGAAGCAAGAATAATAATAATACCAGCAAAAACAATTTCTCCACATATGTACGAGTAATAGGTGGAAAGTATAGTAACTAGAACACTGTAAATGTTCCTTGGAGAGTCACAAATCTCCACCTACTGTTTTTTTAGTGACTGGAACCTCACTGGGGGAGATTTGGGTTTTTTAAAAGTCAGCAGTGGCCCATGCCGGGACACATAATCTGGGCATTTTAGATTTTTTGCGCGGTCTTCGGCTTTTCCTTAATTGTCTGGAGGCTCTGAGGCCAGAAAAATAATAATTAGCTATGTATTTTGATTGTAGAGCCAAAATAAGGAAGGTCTGGCATGCAGTAGACTATGCCTTATCTAAACAATATCTGAAGACCCTAAGGAAACTTCTTGTGTAACATCAACGAGGGATCTGACAAATATGTCAAAGAATGCATGTGTCTACTACTGCTTCTTACATTGGCCTTGGCCACATTGGTGACATTTGGACTTTTTTTTTTCTACCGGCAGTGGCACATGCCCGGACACATAACCATGTCCCTTGAGATTCCTTGCATAGTCTCCGGTTCTCCTGGAATCGCAGCGAGAGTCCGAAGCGAAAATAGTAATAATATTGATGCCAATATAAACAACAGTTTCCACCTACTACTTAAGTGTCGACTAGCAACAACAGCAGCAGTATGGTACTGATGTTTTGTCATTATCATTGTGATCTCCTTTTCCCACTCAAAGATGCTTGAGATAGGACCCAGAAAACGAGAAAAGTGAAAACATGACAATTGGAGAGCTATTAATATGGCCGATGAAGTTATATATATACCTTCATTCACCCACCATTCAGTTCCCCCTACACATGTTTCCATCTCACATACATAACTACCTCCACACAGGCACTGCACAATATTCCCCATTCGATGGTCACTACAACTGCAATTACATTGCAAAAACGATTTCAAACCCTTGCCATGCGCTCCTTCCAACAGAATTAATCCAACCAGCTTTATCTCCCGCCAATTCCTTCCTCTTATGAACAATTGGCCCACCTTTTCTTAGAGTACCATGCTTCCATCCTTCATCAAAATCTTACCATTTTCATCAATTTATTTAAATCCGAATGATCATACCATCTTCATACACTGTCTTCAGATCTTCAGATCTGCCGTTCACGCTTTCCAAAATGGCAAGAGCAGGATTAAGATGTTTTTAATAATATGGTGATAACAGCTTTTGTCTATCAATATTAACTGTATTTTGAATGGACCATGACACAATGGGATGTATATCACTGCTTGAAACTAATAAGAATCTTATATACTGTACATTAGAAAATATAATTTGCAGCTGTGACTTCGGGCCCTTATTTTATGGGTTTTCCAAACATCCCTTTCTCAAAAAATTGCCCAATGGGCTCATAATAGGATCACAGGTAGCAGTACCAAGTATTGTGCTACAACATAGATTTAGTTTTGGTACAGTCTCGCACAACAATATTTTTACCCCCCTGGCGTGAGGGGAAGTCAAATGCAAGGCTGGGGAAGGCAAGGCAAACGAACTTTTCCGGGTTCAGTAGACTGATAATGTTACATTATGTCAGAGGGTTATTCGCCTGAACCTCAACACTTCACACCAGTATGAACATTTATGGAAAAGGATAAAAGTATATATTTTTTCATCTTGTTTTCGCCTGCCCTTGCAAGACGATGGTATAATTGTCTGCATCTGTTTGTGTGTGTCTGTTTGGGCGTCTGACTGTTCCCAGAATATATCAAAATCAAGTGGGCAAACTGTGTCTAAGCTTCTTGGGCCGTATTTCAGGATATATGGCTTGTTTGTTAATCATTTTGGTAAAACTGCGATGATATGAATCAAATTGCCTTAGGATTTTTCAAGAAAAAATACAAATTTTTTCCTTTATCTTGTAATTATTCACGAATATCATACTCTTAGCGAAGAAAACAGCCATTTAAAGGATTTCAATTAGATATTCTTAAAATGTCTGTCATACTCAATGACCTTCATCAACCTAAAACCACTAAATTCAAGCTTCTGAATGCTAGCATGATAATTAACTTAGGAGCAAACAGCGAAACTGTAACTTTTTTTTTTCTTTTTTTTTTTTTTTTGCGAAGGTGCGATGATATTCATCCGATTGCCAGAGGTTTACTGTTCTAGTTTCTTAATGATGGCCGATGATAGGCATTCTCCACCTCGTACACTCCACAGATGCATACATAAACACACTGTTACAGCAGTCGTCCGAAACCTCCAGCCAAATTTCATCCATCACAAACCACAACTAGACATCCACAACTCAGAAACTACCCTACCCAGAGAGAACCAAGTATTTCTACACTTCATCACATTACCTAACCTTCCGTATCACACTCTTTCTTACCACTCTTCGTCACACTCATATTCTTACATTGCTTCACAAACCCTACGCTCCTTCACTCGTATCACACTTCCTCAACCTTCTCTCTCATATTTTATCTCCCTATGCAAAGGCTGTCGCTGGCAATAGGAAGATTAAGTGTGTGAAATACAGTAGTTCTGGTTTAACCCGTTTTGAATGTGGGTCAGATCTCACTGTAAAGAGCTCAGAATTTATTCATTCATTTTCCATTCACTATTCAGTATTCCTGTTTCTTTTCATTCGTGTTTACACACACACACACACACACACACACACACACACACACACACACACACACACACATATATATATATATATATATATATATATATATATATATATATATATATATATATATATATATATATATAATATGCTGTCAATCAATCAATCAATCATTTCCTGTAGCACCCCACAGGATGCATAGGGCCTCGATGAACTCTCTCCACCAATATTTGTCTCTTGCCATCTCCTTCAGGCCCCACCAACACTCCTCTCCCACATCTCTTTTCATTGTACTCAACCAGGTATCCCTCGGCCTTCCTCTTCCTCTTCTTCCTCTAGCAGTCCACTCTGGCACATCCTGTACTGAACTGCGTTCTTTTTTATATACATGCCCCAGTCATTTCCAGCGAGACAGTCTCACATATTCATCAACCGGTTCCACTCTCGTAATATCCCTTACTCTTTCATTTGTAACTCTGTCTTGCCACTTTACCCCAAGAATCCTTCTCAGAATGTTATTCTCAAATCCTAATACTTTCTGATCTGTTGCAACTGTACTGTATCATGCCTCATGCCCTCAAATTAAAATATTATAAATAAATAAATATATATATATATATATATATATATATATATATATATATATATATATATATATATATATATATATATATATATATATATATATATATATATATGATGATTCGATAGATAAAAAAATTCAGATGCATACAAGGTGAGTCAGAAGGAAATGAACACTTTCAGATATTTATTACTCAGTAAGTAGCATAAGAACATGTAGCACGAGCCAAATTTTAGAGTTACCTTCGATATTTTTTTTCCGGATTATGATGCTTTAAAGTTTTATGTATTTCCGTCACCAGGGGCCACCAGTGATAATCATGGCGATTCAGCAAGTGAAAGCATTTTGTGTGTTGCAGTTTCCTAAACTTGGTTCTGCGACTGCAGTGCAAGGATCATTCTGTGCAAAGTACAGTAATCCTCCAGCAGGCAGGAACAACATTTACCGCTGATTTAGATAGATGGAGCAGAAGTGGAGCATATATAAAGGACAGAGCACAGGGCGGCCACATGTATCCTAAGAGACAGTGAATCGCTTTCCCGTCACCTTTCAGCAAAGTCCCAGGAAATCGACAGGGAGAGCTTTCATTGAGGTAGGCCTGCTTCAGGCCATAGTTTGGAGAGTTGCAAAAGCCGATGAAGCTGAAACCTTACCGCTTGCATTTGCTGCAAACGCTGATGAAGGATAAGTTGAACTAGTACAACTACCGGTACAGCAGATATCATAATCAAATGGATAACGATGATGAATCTGAAACCTTCCCAACTTCAGTGAAGAATATACGTTTCTTTTAAGTGGGAGGTAAATCGCCATAATATCTGCATGTTGGGCACTGAACCTCCACGTGTCACAATTGAACCCCAAAGGAATTCACCAAATCGTTTTGCCTTTTGTGCCAAATCATGCAGAATGGTCTTCGGGCCATTCTGTTTTTGCGGAAAACACAGTGACGGATCACGTATCGGGACATGCTGAAGAAGTGGCTTTTCCCACAGCAGCAGGAAGACTCCGATGACATAATTTATTAGCAGGATGGGGCTCCTCCTCACTTTCGTCGCGAGGTCTGGATGTTCCTCAGCGAACACCTGCCACGGTGCTGGATTTGACGTTCTTTCCATTATAATGACCTGTCTCTTGAGCAGTGGCAACGCTGATTCCTAGATATTGCACCATGCGATTTTTTATTGTGCATATATGTCAAGGACCTCATGTTCGTACCACATCCTCTGTGCTATCTCTAGGAAATAAGGGAACGCATAGTGTCTGCTGTGTCTGTAATCGATGATGACAAGCTACAAAGGGTATTGAATGAACCAGATTACAGGACTGACGTGTGCCTTGCGACACGAGGTCGCATTTAGATTGTGTGAAAAAAAAAAAAAAAAAAAAAAAATATATATATATATATATATATATATATATATATATATATATATATATATATATATATGAGATTTCCTCAACAATTTGGTACATACCACATGTTCCCATGATACTTAGTTTGTGAGTAATAAATCTTTGAAAGTGTTTATTTTATTTTTTTAAACCTCTATTACTATCTCTCTCTCTCTCTCTCTCTTGTTATGCAGTATATATATATATATATATATATATATATATATATATATATATATAGAGAGAGAGAGAGAGAGAGAGAGAGAGAGAGAGAGAGAGAGAGAGAGAGAAATGTCAATATATAAAACTGCGATACTAGTTTCTGATAGCTTTTCTTTCTGAACAGTTCCTTAGTCCTTTCATCATACATCGTTTTGTTCCCTCTCTTTCTCTCCCAAATTTCTCCTGGTCTGGTCTACCTCTCGCCCTACCTTCCCTCCCCCCCTTTCCCCCTCTATTAGACCTCCCCTCTCCTCAGCCTATTCTTGTCACCCTCTGTACTGTACAAATCAATTATTCCTTCCCACTTCTATTTCTCATGACACCTAACCCCCACAGTATTTTCTGCCTTCCAGTCATCTCGCGTCAACCTCTTCACTCCTGTCAATCCTCACGACCTTGTTTCATAAGTCTTACATATCCACTTTCTGACTGCTCTGTCCATATCTCTCTATATCACTGCTCCTCCTCCTCTCAAATTATTGTATACACTTACCCATCTTTACACTTTTCTTTCTTGTCACTTTCATTTGTCTGCACTGTTCGTCGCTCATTTTTTTTTTCATTCCTAAGGAGAGATATACCAGTAATGACAGCCAGGATATAAAAACGTAATGTTTAATTGTTAATACACATGAAGTTCACTAGACTACTTCCCACTCAACCTATAATATGAAATTTCCATGGCAATATATTTATGTAAAACTGTTGACCTCACAGTAAACCTCATAGCCTCCTGCGTAATTCAGCCGGGCGGGCAGGGAGTTGGTGAATCGGAGTTTTCTGTTTTGTTATCCTTTGTGTGTGTAATTCACCGGGTCGGTCAGGATCACTTGATGGTCGTGATCGTCAGCATTTTACCCTCCCGGAAGGGAGCTGAGAGCTCATATAGTCCGATCTAAGGGCAAGGCTGTGACCTTCACACACCCACACACCCGTCCCCTTGCTCAAGGGGGACAGTAACCACCCACTTCGTCAGTGAAACTTTTCGCAACCTGAGCGAGGCGCGAACTCCCGTCTACCAGATGGCATGCGAGAATGTTACCACTGCACCAGCGAGCGGTGTGTGTGTGTGTGTGTGTGTGTGTGTGTGTGTGTGTGTGTGTGTGTGTGTGTGTGTGTGTGTGTGTGTGTGTGTCATAGTTTAAATATCAGTCAGTTCGTGTCTTGTAGGAAATGTCTTTGTTCAAACTTGTGAATCAGTTACAGTTTCCTCACTTAACAGTAGTTCAACCCTTCCTCACTTTATCTCTTCTCTTCACGCACTCCTCTAATCTTGTTTACTTTCTTACCATTTCAGCTTGACCAACTTGTTTCTCTTTCTTTCACCTTAAACCTACTGTTTTTCGCTGTCTTCTCATCTCAGCTTATATTCTTGCCTCTTCACCTTTCGTCCTCACCTCTCCACACTCACTATCCCTCCATACTTTCTCTCTTTATCTTCATACCATCACTTCCCCTGCGTACTTTCTCCCTTTTCTCTGCACCCTCACTCACCCTACTTAACATTATCTCCTTATCTCCACACTATCACTTCCCCTCCCAAATTCACATCCCCACTATTCCTTCCTAATTCATACCCTAACTTCCCTTCCTTACCTCTCCACCCTTTTTAATTCACACCCTGTCTTCCTCATCTTGACTTTCCATCCTCACTCTCAACTTCACATTCCTACTCACCCCACTGGCTACATTCATTTCTTCCATAAATTCTTCTTCTTCTTTTTTTTTCTCATTACAATATGTGGTTTCGGCTTTGGTGCTTGTCACAAATTTAGGCGTAACTGATCATTCAGCATACTTCTGGCAGAATCCTACCATGTTTGGAATACTGAATAATAGAAAATATTTTATATCTGCTGACTACAAACTTGCCAGCCTCCAGAATTTGTCATTTGAAGTTGATATTTTCACTCCAATCTTGTGGCAAACATTCAGGGGACGCGATACGTGTGAACTGAAAAGCATTCAGTTTCATTCTTGTGACAAATATGAACGTTTCACAGTTTTATCAAAACATGAAGAGATATTCGGACTACTGAAGATATCTCTTCCAGGAATTGTGGTGGAATCATTGCTGAAAAAGAAGAGCAGGCCATGGACATTGAGTAATCACTGATTAAGTGAAGGTGTAGAAAAAAAAAAATGCTAGGACTGACACTGAAATCTTTTGCTAAAAATTCAGAATGGCAGATATCTACCTCTTTTGATTTACTAAAGCACTACTAACCGTCCTAGGTTCTGTTTCTGAGTGAGAAAGTGTTGTTGTTGTCACTTAACTTGAAAAATGCAGAGAGGCAGACCAGACTATAAACATAAGCGCTCCGACAAAGGAATTTATAGGTGGAGAGAACATAAGACACAGTGGGGAGCGAAAAATTCAGCCACGATAAACGATGATAAAATCAATAAATTACCTTCAGTGGAATAATTAGTAACCAGATTATATCTTGTAGCAATGAAGCAGAATGATGGTTCTTGTGGAACTTTGGAGATACTGTATTATGAATTATTTATTGAAGGACAATATGTATTATTCTTTTGTAACAATAAAATGCAAGGAACACCTAAGATTTTTTGTATTGATCAAATAAAATGCTTGTTCGTGTAAAGACATACAAAGTCCATACACAACAAATGCATGTGGTGGGTCTTGTAACCCACCTTCAAGAAATAGAGAAATAGTTACATACTACGAAAGGAAAAGGGATTCATGAGATACATCGTTTTTGCTGTTTTCTCTAATTTTCTGTTCATCTAATTGATTAGCCTGTAGGTTATAGAATCAAAGTGCATACCGTAGTTTTTTTTTTTTTTTTTTAACCAGTTTGTCTTTCCCAAACTACATTTTATATTATGTGTATACTGAACACTGTATACATATATATTCATAAACACGTTGTATACACACATGTATATACATAGTCATTATATTTACTCAGAAGTACCAGAGAAATATATAATACGAGTAGGCTAATGTTCCAGGCAACATATATTTTTAACAGATGAGTTCTTTTGTTTTACACATTTTTGTCTATGTTAGCACATTTTCAGAACTAGTTTTTAATATTTCACTCCCGTGACGTGGTAGTACTACAGCAATTGGCTACTTCGCCTCCCCAACCACAACATCTCTCCTTCACCCCATCTTATCTCTGTCCACAGGCCCTCCAGATCATGTTGAGGACTGCGAGCTCCTAAACCACACTGGGGGCACACTAGAAGTGCGGTGTACGCCAGGGTTCGACGGAGGGCTGCCGCAGTGGTTCGTGGGTAAGGTGTATGATGCCTCCTCCCACACCCTTCTCACCACGCTGCAGGAGGCCAGCCCGAAGTTCACGGTGACGGGATTGACTGGAGGGCAGGACTATCTCATTACTATCACCGCCGTCAATAGTAAAGGCGCCAGTCTTCCTCAGCAGATTGATGCTGTGAGACTGAAGGTAAGGCTTCAGCCTCCCCAAGCAGATCGATGCTGTAAGAGTGAAGGTAAGTCCCCAGCCTCCTGCAGCAAACTGATGATACAAGACTGAAGGTAAGGCGCCAATCTCCCGCAGGAGACTGATGCTTTAAGGTAGAAGGTAAGCCAAGTATCAACCCGACTCTCTCTTTCTCTCTTTCTTTGATATTACGTGTTGCTTTACAAGGATACATTTTATTTCTGACCCTTCAAAAGCGAAGTGTTGTGTATGAAAGAGTGTAGTGTTTGCTTTTACCATATTTTTGAAATCATCATCATCATAATCATCATCATTCTCATGGTCATAGTCACAATCAGCGACATTACAGCCACACCACCAATATTCGTGATGATCAAAATATCATTACCATCACCTTCCCCTACCACAATATCATTGCCATCTCATTTACCCTCCCCACCTCTTTCTTCGCTGTACCATCACGGCCACAAGCACTATTAACACCCTGACGTCCATCACATAATCACCAAAGTGTCCCCTCCATCACCAAAATAATTCCTCCTTTGCCACAACAACAGTATGGCCATCAGTGCTTCACCTCTTCCATTACTTGCATCATCATCATCACTATCTTATCACCATTACATCAGTATCACCATCACAACCGCAGTCAGTAAAATTTTCCAGTAATTTCACCTTTCTCACCACCGTTTACCTCTAAAACCACCACCTTTTCATCATCAGCCTCACCACAATATCATCACAGTCACTACAATTTCACCATTTTCTCACGTCATAAAATTTTCAATATTCTCTTCATAATACTGTGACATAATTACTAACATCTCATCACCATCATCTCATCCAAAAAAATCCACAGAAAGTTTACGACCACCAATGTCATAATATTTTGCTATTTATTGTTTCAACAGCAACATCAGTACGAACTCCATCTTATCACCACAGTAGAAACACCTTCATTACCACCACCAACATAATAAAACCACCATCACCATCGTCACTATCCCCAGTCCTCTGAGCAACACTACCCCAATATCACCACCACCACCTTCTTCATAATTTCATTACAGCTACAGTATCTACAGATACCAATACAGTATCACTACCCCCACAACACTGCCACTACGGTCAGCATATCAATACTCTTATGTATCACCACAGTATCACCACCATTACCACTATTCATCACACTGCTCCACCGGCTTCATTACCAGTCTTATTCCCCCACTGCCACCCGTGACACCACCAAAACATTGTCTACCCTCATCACTGCTACCACCGCAATGCCCCATCCACATTACTGTCACTCTCCTGGCACAATTACTACTCTTATAGCCACCAGTATCACATCACTCACTAACATAACCACCAACACTTTCACTGTCACCATCGCTTGCAACTTATCACCAATTTTACCACCAGCAACACCACTGGGAACATCACTATCACCCACTGTCCCAGTGGTGTACCACTTTTCTCTGACGCCCATGACCATAACTCGCACTGACACTGGCACAACCATTGCTAATGCCAGCTATGCGTCATCAAGCGCTACCATCACTACCTCTTATGTCAGCATTAGTAGCCTAATACATCTAGTATTATTGATACCATCATTAGTGCCATATGCCTCTACCAACATGATGACTATAACACAACTAGTATTTTTGCTACCATTATTAATTTCATATATAAACCGTTACTAACATATCACAGCACTACAACTAATAACTAATTATTGGTACCATCATCAGTGTGGTAGATGGGGGCACATATCATCCACCCATTTATTGTAGCAGTACTCTGTTTTAGGGTAGCTGTATACTGAGTGCCATGCCAAATGATCTCCTGCAAACCAGGAAATAATTGGCAACGCTGGGTGGTAACCTTATAACCAACCAAAACGTGTTCCGTACGTGACAGCAATTGGGTTGGCGGAGGGTTAGTGCCCCTTCCCGGAAAACAACTAACTACAAATACGAACAAGAAGCCTCGGACCAGGAATGACTAACAGGTGACGAATAAGGACCGAACAAAGGACATGGTACGGATTGCGACATGGAATGCAAGGGGTGCGAAAGATTAGGCTAAAGAGAGAGAGATTGTCCAGGTGCTTGAGGATGCAAAGTGGAGGTATGTGGAATAACCGAAACTAAATGAAGAGGTGAGAGTGTGAGAGAAAGGGAGTATGGATGGGGTATGTGCACGGGAGTGGGTGAGAATAAGAAGGCAAAAGGAAGAGTGTGTATTGTTGTGAGCAAGAGATAGAAGAATAACAGAAAGTATGGATCAGTTGGTTTAAGGACTGTGTGGGTAAGATTGAAAGTTGTTTTACAATTGTGGGCGATTGTGTGTGTGAATGTGCCAACACAAGATCATGCAAACAAATTGAAAGAAGAGTATTGGACAAATGTGGAAGCATGCATGGAAAAGTTTGAAAGGAATGAGAGATTTTTTGATTGGAAATATGTATGGAAAAGTGAGGAATATGAAGGTGAATGGTAGTTGGTGAGTGGGGTGTGTCTGAAGAAGTGGATGGAGAATGGCAGTGCTCTTGTTGGACATTTGTGCGGAAAAAGGGGATGGTGATAGCCAGTACCCCCATTAGACACAAAATGATCCACAGGTCTATGTGGCAAGTGATGAGAAGGGTGGGTGATGAAGTGAATGAACGGAAGGCAATGACTGTGTGTGTGAATGATAGAATGTAAAGGTGTGTGATGGAGTTGGGGGAGTGAACTTTCTGACCACCACTAGCTGGTGGTGAAAGTCAAGGTTCAAATGAAATGGAGGAATAGAAGAAGGGAAGGACATGAGGAAGTGGTATATGCAAGGAGGGTAGAAAGGTTGCAAGAGGATGGAAGAAATGCAGAATATGAGAGAGAAGTGGAGGAGCGATTGGGTAAATATGATTTGCAAGATGGTGGACGTGGAAGGTTTGTGCAAGTTATTCACAAAAGAAATCTGTGTAGCATGTGAGGTGGTGTGTGAGATGAAGAGAAGACAAAAGGGGGTGCAGAGAACAGCATGATGGAATGAAGAGGTGAGACAGGCCGTGGCACAAAAGAAAAAAGCAGATAGTAAGTGAATGAGACACAGGGGCGTGGAGGAAGTTGAGAGACGGAAGGGAAACTTATATGTAGAGAGGGAGAGAGGGATGAAAAGATTAATAAGAGAGAGTAAGAAGACAGTGGATGAAGAAATTGGAAGGAATTGAATGTAAAATGGAGGGAGTGTAAGAAAATGTTCTGGAAAGTGGTAAAGAGAGCTAGAAAAGGTGATAAAGAAGTTAGTCGGGGAGTGAAAGGTAAAAATGGTGAACTGCATGTGTAGAAGGGAAAAAAAGTGATCAGATGGAAAGAACACTTTAAGGAACTGTTGAATATAGACAATGAAAGTACCGTAATGCGAGTATCAGTGGCTGAGGAATGGCTGGGAGAACGAGGGATGTGAGAAGAGAGGAAGAATTCAGTAGGATGGAAGTTGTGAAAGCAATGAAGAAAGTCAAAATGAGGAAAGCCCCAGGAAATGATGGAGTGTGTGATGAAATGCTGAACCATGTGGGAGAGATAGTAGTAGAATGGACGTGGAAGATGTGCAGATTTGCCTGGGAGGAAGGCAGACTCCTGGAGGACTGGAAGTCAGGTATAATTATTCTCCTGTGCAAAGGAAAAGAGGAAGAACAAGTGTATGGTAATCATATGGTCATTTGTCATAATAGTGTGATAGGAAAAGTATATGGCAGGATCTTTACTGACAGTTATGGAAATGACAGAGGATTTAGTTAGGGACGAACAGGCAGGTTTTAGGAAGGGAATAGTTTGTGTTGATCAGATACTCAGTCCTAGGTCTTCAGTGGAAAAACTTCTAGAGAAGGGAAAGAAGTTGTATGTGGCCTTCATGGATTTGGAGGAAGTATATGACAGGGTGGATACACAAGGATTGTGGAAAGTACTACGAATATATGAAGTATATGTGAAGTGCAAAATGCCGTGAGGAGGTTATATGGGGGAGCAAAGGCTGCGGTGCATGTGGACAGTGAACTAAATGAATATTTTTATTTGAAGGTTGGATTAAAACAGGGATGTGTCATGTCTGCATTGTTGTTCAATCTGTATATGGATGGGGTTATAGAGGAGATACATGGTAGGGCAGTGGATGTTGGAGTAGCCCTAATGAGAGAGGGCAGTGTTTGGAAACTCTCTGTACTGTTGTTTGCATATGATACCGTGTTGTTAAGTGAAGATGAAGGGGAGCTACCAGGCTTGATGAATGAGTTTGAGAGAATGTGTAAGAAGTGAAATCTAAAGGTGAATATAGGGAAGAGTAAAGTTATGGTGTTCGAGAGAAGTGAAGTCACTGAATGTACAGTTAGGCTGGATGAGGAGGAAATGTAAAATGTGAGTACGTTTAATTACTTGGGTAGTGTAATGAGTAAGGATGGAAGTTTAGGGGGTGAAGTGCTTGAAAGGTACAGTAAGGAAGAAAGGTTGCTGTTTCTTTGAAAGCAGTGATAAGAAACAGGGAAGTGGGCATGCAAGTAAAAATGTCGCTGCATAGCAGGGTTGTGATACCAACTTTAACGTATGGAAGTGAAGCTTGGACCTTGTTAAAGGGACACAAGTCAAGAGTGAGAGCAGTGGAAATGAGTTATTTGAGAGGAGGACGTGGAGTCACATGGAGAGACAGACTAGCAAATGAGGATGTGAAGGAGCATTGTGGTGTGGATGTGGATGTGAGAGTAGGTGGTTTGGCCATGTGGAGACGATGGAGAGCGAGAGCCTGACGAGGAGAGTGTATGTTAGTGAGGTTGAGGGGGGGAGAGGGAGGGGGAGGCCAAGGGTAAGACGGAGGGATGGGGTGGAGAAGTATATGAGGAACGGGGGTGTGAGCTGGGAGCAGAACAGTGAAACGGCTGGGGACAGGGTGACATGAAGGCGATTTGTTTGTGGTCACGCCTTACAGGATTTAGGCATCTGGCAATAAATAGATAGATTGATTAGTTTCATATGCCACTACCAACAATATCACTACACTACACTGCAATTAGTATTATTGCCTCTATTATTAGTGCCGCAAACAGGTACCAGCGTTTTCACCACCACCACTACTACTACTATAACAGCTACAGAAGACCTAGTCTTCTCTCTTTAACGTAACCATTCCGGGACGTATAGTTATTGTTTTTTTTATCTTCTTTTCATCTTGTCTCACCACAATCATTAGGCATATCCATTACCAGGACAACACAACCACGACCACCACCCTCCTCACCACTCCATTCCCACACTACCTTCGTCTGTACCCTCCCCATTCTCAACGCACTCACACCCCTCTCGCCACACACAATTCAAGTACACTTCCTCCACCCCAGCCGTGCAACTTATCATCAGCCACCCTACAGCTTAACCCACCAAGTTCCTCAGGTGACGCATCCCTGTCACCACCACTTACACCAAAGTCCTCTAGCACCACTACGTCTTTCGTTATGTTCCTGTATCATCTCCTGCATAGATTACATATTCGTTCGAAGATGTTTAGCTGAAATATATTTAGAGACGGGGAAAAAGTCATAAGCTGCATTCATGGATCTGCAAAAAAGCGTATAACAGAGTGGATAGACAGAGAACGTAGAAAGAATTAAAATACCAGGAGTGTATCCGAAGTGTATGAGTGCTGAAGGGGCTAGGGCAAGATGTTGAACTAAGTGAGTTCTTTGAACTGAATGCTGGATTGAAGCAGGGGCGTGTCATGTATCCATGGTTGTTCAATTTTTACGTACATAGCGTCATGAAAGGGATACTATAACTATGTAGGGCAGTGAGTGTTGGAATGTCTCTAATGATAGAATAGGATGTGGAAACTTTCTGTACTCTTGTTTGCTGACGATACTGTGTTGATAAAAGAAGAAGGAAATGAGCTGCAAGGCCTGATGGATGCCTGGAAGTGTATGTAGAAGATGAATCTAGGAAAGAGAATGGAAAAGTGAATGTACATAAAAGTAGAGTTAAGATCTATGAGGGAAGTGAAATCACAGAATGCATATTAAGGCTGGATAATGAGGAAATATAGTAACTGAACGCTTTCAAGTATTTAGACAGTGTGATAAGTTAGGATGGAAGTTCAGAGGTTGAAGTGCTTGAAAGGTTACAGCAGGTAGGAAGGTTGCTAGTTCATTGAAAACAATGGAAATGAAAAGGAAAGTGAGCATGAAAGTACAAAAGTCTCTGCATGACAGTACCGTGTTCCCCACTCTGGCATACGGAAGAGAAGTTTGGACTGTGTTGGAAGGAAGTAAGCCAAGAGTGAGAGCAGTATAAATTAATTATCTGAGAGAAGCATGGGAATTTACATGAAGAGAAAGACAATCCAATGAAGAAGGAAGGGAGCTCTGTGGTACTGATGTGCGCGTGATTAAAAGTGCTAAGAAACATACTCAGAGATGGGATGGCCATTTGTGAATGGAAAATGAGAGTCTGACCAGGAAAGTGTATGTGAATGGAGTGGAGAAGGAGAGGGCAACTAAAGATGTGGTGGAGGGATGGAGTGCCAGAGATGTGTGGGGGGGGGGTGAATAGGAAGGAGGGCAGCTATATGGCAAAGAAAAGGCGACGTGGAGGCGATTCGTATGTAGTCACCCCTTACGGGATTAAGGCGTCAAGCAACAGATATACATATAACAAGTGCTCGTGGGCCCTTCATGCCCACTCGCACTTGCTCCTGGGGAGGGCTCTCACGCTGCACCCTCGCTTTCTCATGCTTCGCACTCGTTTCCTCGTGCTTCTCACTCGTTTCCTTGCACTTCGCGCGTTGCGATCATTTCAGGAAATCTGAGTCACGTTTATGTGCTGTTCTAGTTTAAGGATTTCACTATCGGCCATCAAGGTGACATGGAAGGGCCCATGATGGTCCGTTTTGTGCTGTTCTAGTCTAACGTTGTCACTTGGATTTTTTTTGCAGCTAACCAATTGATCGTGCTATTTGCAGCATCGGGAATGGAACCCAAGTTGTCCGCACGCAGGTCCGAGATATTAACCACTCGGCCACGGCAACCGACCGGGCCCCGGGAGCGGCTTTTTTTTGGTAAAAATTTGATCGTTCATTAAATAAAGTAAAAGTTTTTCAATTGTGATCGGACCAAATTTTTCACATCAGCGATATTTTTTTGCGATTTTTGTGCCAATTTTGGTGCGATTTGAATGTGTAGTTTCAGCTGCCCAAAATACACACACACACTTACACACATGACTACTGTTATAGTATATTAGATTAATCTCCAGTACCTCCTTCCTCGCCACCTCACCACATTCATTATCACCTTCATAAACTGCCTCCTCCACAACCATTATCTTCTTCCAGCGATCACGTTAATGTATCACTTTTATCTACTGTAATATAACCTCCATCTTTCCCCAACAGACTAACACCCTAACCCCTGTCCACTATACTAGTGATCCCCACCCTCCCACCAAACTACCATCCTCACCTCACCCTGGCACACATCTATTCCACCCTTCCAACCACACTTCTACAGTACCGCATCCCCACCCCTTCCCGTCACACAACCACTTACATCCCTCTCCACTACACTGCCACTGCCTTCCTCCCCATCACATTACTACTATCAGCCGAGCCTCTCCCCTTCGCTCCCCACATCACTATCACCTACACCGCTCACCATAACACTACCATCCCCATCCCTCTCCAGCACACTGCCAAACTCACCTCTCTCAGTCCACTCACTCATTCACTTCTCCCAACCGCACTACCACACTCACTCTTTCCACCCACTTGCCTTCCGGACAATACTACCACACTCACCCCTCTTCACATACCCACTCTTTCCCACAACATTACCACATTCACTTTCTCTCTCTCCACTGGACGACAACCATTACCACTGACCATCCACCAACACATTCGTTTCTAATATCCTCCTTCATTTCACCACTCCCTCTCATTGCGCCACCTTCTCCAATTGCCACTACCCCATTCATCAACACTTACTGCCTCTTATCGAACTGATTCCTTTCCCTTCACTCTGTTTTTCCTATCACTCCCTCCTACCGCATTCCCCTTCCCCTTCTCTGCCCCTATCCCCTCTCTTCCCACCTGCCTTCACTCACTTGTATTCCCCTCACTCTTTCACACTTCCCTCACTTTCTGTCAATCCTTCCACCCCCTCTCACTTAGCCGGCGCCCTCTTATTTTCGTCACCTGCTCCCACTCCTCCAACCCCCTTTAGCTCACCCTGTCCCCTTTCACTCCCTCAACTCCCTATCATACCTCGTACCCCTCCCACTTTCCCCAACCCCTTTCATTCATCGCAGCTGCTCCGTCTCTCAGTCTATATGTCACTCCTCCGTCCCCCTCCCACTTTTCGTTACCCCTTCCCAAATACTCTAGATAAATAAAAAAATAAATAAATAACTAGAGGCCTCACCAAGTGGGAATCACACCAGCCGCAAGCCGGTACATACCTAGCGCGGCTCGGAATATGATCTTGACCTACTTTCACCAATTTCGAACTCGAAAGAGATTTTCATCCCTACTAAACACCTTTAAAACTTTGTAACGATATCTTGAACGTTTGCGAAGTTATCGTGCTAGCAGATACACACACCAAACAGACAGACAAACTGAAAACAATACAAGCTTCGCTATCGCGATTGGTGTATATATATATATATATATATATATGTGTGTGTGTGTGTGTGTGTGTGTGTGTGTGTGTGTGTGTGTATCATCATCATCATTATCATCATCATCCCGACCTCCCTTCCCACACTAGGGCAAGGCGAGGAGTAGCAACGTCCAGACAGCCCAAACTTGCCCAATCCAATGGGCCACGCTTCCATACACTCACCATTCACGCCCCCGGAATCCTGGATCTATCTGATACGCCAAAAACATACACCACGTTCTGTAGTTTCACACAAAAGTATCCGATTGAGTCAATCCGGACGCTAGAGGTCCCAGATCCATGATCATGCGCTTCTCCTCACAATATTCATGGAGCCAGCTGGATCTCTTGTCAGGCCCCTAGCCTCCCCGACTTCCAAACTTCTCTTCCTCACACACTCATCCACCATATCCCTCCACCTTCTTCTTGGCCTACCTCGCCTCCTCCCTCCTTCAAATTCGCTCAGATATACCTTTTTCACTACTCTATTGTTATCGATTCTCTCCACATGAAAATACCATCTCATTACACTCTCTTCGATTCTGGTGTCCACAGACTTCCTCACTCCACATCTTTCACGAATCACATTATTTCGAATCCTATCCACTCCCTGTACTCCACATACATTCCTCAGAAATCCCATCTCCATTGCTCTCACTCCTGACTTTTCATTTTCATGCCAAACCATAGTCCCACATCCATATGTTAAAGTTGGCACTAACACTCCTTCATGTAAGCCTGACTCAGCTGCAGCACTCAAGCCTCTCTTTCTTAACAAGGCCTTCATTGCATCAGCTGCTTTCCTTCATTGTGTCACTCTACTTTCCACTTCTTTTGCACATTTTTCTCTCTTTTCTATCACTGTACCCAGGAATTTGAACTCTCTCACCAATTTCAGTCTCTCTCCATTCACTGTAACATCACACTGGGAGTCACCTTCTCTCTCAACAACCATCACTTTACTGTTGTCTACATTTACTGTAAAGGCACTACGCTCACAGACATCAGCAAAACTCTATAATAGTCTACCAAGTTCTTATCCAGTATTTGCAAGTAGTACTCAGCATCAGCATACACTAAATTTTAGATATTCCATGTCACAATTCATTACCAACGCCATCCCTCTCTCCATTACTCCTGCCTTTACTAAACTCATCAGTTCATCCATACGTATACTGAACAACCATGGGGACATCACACAACCTTGTTGCACGCCCACACCGATCGTTAACCATTCACTTAGATGCCCAGTAACCCTTACAAATGCTTCACTACCACCATAAAAACTCTTGACGGCACCTAACAGCTTACAATCTACACCGTACATGCACAACACCTTCCACAATCCTTCTCTGTCTACTTTGTCGTATGCTTTTTCAAGATCATGAATGTCATAAACACCTTACAGTCCTTCTCACAAGCCTTCTCCACTATCTGTCTTACTGCAAATATTTGATGCAAACATCCTCTGCCACTCCTTAAGCCACCCTGTTCATTACTCACAAGGACTTCTGATATCTCTTTTACCTTCTCTATAATAATTCTTCCATATACCTTCCCTACCACACTCAACAAACTTATGCCACGATATTTCTTGCACTCACTTCGTTCACCTTTATTTTTGCACAGGGGTAAAATCACAGCCTTTTTCCACTCTGCTGGCACAGTTTCACTCATCCATGCCTTCTTACTGTACATATCTCCAACAAGCACTTCATTCCGCTTTCTCCACCACACTTAATCATCTCTGCATGCACCTCATCAATCGCAGCTGCTTTTCCACTTTTCAGCCGCTTCACAGCGTTCTTCACGTGTGCGAGTGTCACGTTTCCTGGCACTGGATTCCTACTCTGCACCCCCCCCAAAATCAATCATGTTTACAGTGGCTCTGCTCTCTCTATTCCCATTCATCAGGTTTTCAAAATGTTCTTTCCATCTGGTCCTTACTTCATCCCCATGGGTTATTAATCTACCACTTACATCCTTCACACCTTTACATTTCTTTCCGCTGTCACCTCTATAATTCTGCACCTCTTTCCAGAATAGCTTTCTATTTTCATGGTAGTTTGCATTCATTTTTCTTCCTAGATCATCATTACCTCCTTCTTTTTCCTCATCGTTAGTCTCTTTACATACTTTTTGCTCTCACTATATTCAGTTCTAATTTCAATTGAACCTCTTTCCTGTAACCACTCTAGCCAAGTCTTCCTCTTTTCCTCCACTGCTCTCCTGACCTCTTCACACCACCATGCCGTACCTTTCTTCTTTGTTGTTACTCTTGCCACACCACACACCGATTTAGCATTCCTAACTAAGCAGTCCCTATACTCATTCCACAGGCTGTCCAGATCCATTACATTCCAATTCACTGCTTCTAAGTCCTCCCCTACTTTGGTCTTGTATTCATCTGCCATTTCTTTGATCGTCAGCTTCTCGACTTTCAGTCTTTCTCCCTGGCTGTTCCTCTCTCTTCTAGCCCACCTCACTCCTCTCAGCTTGATCTTGCATACCACAATCATATGATCTGACAGACCTCCCACACCGTCCTCTCACGGCCCTCGTATCAGCAACCATTCTTAGCATCGACCTCTCTAAGGGCACGTAATCAATCAGGCTCCCTTCAACACGATCCCTGTTCCCTCTATACTATGTATATTCATGTGCATCTTTGTGTTTGAAATAGGAGTTACAAATACACAGCCTCCTTTCCTGACAAATATCCTTCAGTCGCTTCCCATTATCATTTTCTCCTGGTGGTCCATTACAACCCATTATGTTATCCTCAAGTCCAGTGCTTACTCTTCCATTCATATCGGCCATTACGATCACTTTATATAGTAGCTCCTGGGCATTTTTACCCCTGCTTCATCCAGCTCATCCCAAAACCTGTCCTTCTGTCTCTCACTCCTGTACTCACGCGGTGTATATGCTAAAATTACAGCCACTTTCACCTTCTCAAACTTGACCTTGACATACATACACCTCGAGCGGACACATTTGTTATCTCTCATTCCACTCTGCCACACTTCATTCATCAACAAGGCATCTCCTTCCTTGCATTTTCCTCGTCCATTCATGCCCGATCTTACACATTTCACATCCTCCCACTTCCCTACTTGACTCCCTTTCATCTTCGTTTCACACAATGCCATCACAGCATATCTCGCACTGTTGAACACATTCACCACTTCCAAGCCTCCTTGTCTGCTCTTTGACGCCTGTCACATTCCACATGGCCGTATCTATCTATCTATCTATCTATCTATCTACCTACCTATCTATCTATCTATCTATATATACAGTACATCTATCTATCTATCTATCTATCTATCTTTCTATCTATACAGTATATCTATCTGTCTGTCTATTTATCTATCTATCTATATATTGCCAGACGCCTTAATCCCGTAAGGGGTGGCCACAGACAATTCGCTTCCATGTTGCTCTGTCCCCTGCCATTTCACTGCCCTGCTCCCAGCTCACACCTTCCTCTCTCATTACCTCTCCACTCCATCCCTCCATCTCATCCATTACCTCCCCCTCCCTCTCCCCCCTCCACCTCACTCATATACACTCTCCTCTTCAGTCTGTCCATCCTCTCCACATGGCCAAACCACCTCAGTGTGTTTCTCCTAACGTTTCCTATCACATCCACATCTACACCACTATGCTCCTTCACTGCTCACTTGTCAGTCTGTTTCTCTATGTGACTCAACATGCTCCTCTCAGACAACTCATTTCTACTGTTCTCACTCTTGATTTCTGTCCCCCTAACAAGGTCTATGCTTCACTTCCATACATTAGAGTTGGTATCACAGTAGTGTCATGTAATAATTTTTTCACTTCTATGCTCAATTCCCTGTTACTTATCACTGCTTTCAAGGAACCAGCAACTTTTCTTCCTTCTTGTACCCTTTCAAGCACTTCACCCTCCAAACTTCCATCCTTACTCATAACATTACCCAGGTACTTAAATGCACTCACATTTTCCATTTCCACCTCATCCAACCTCACTGTACATTCACTGGCTTCAGTTCTCTCATAGACTATAGCTTTACTCTTCCCTACATTCACCTTTAGATTCCATTTCTTACACATACTCCCAAACTCATCCACCAAGCCTTGCAACTCCACTTCGTCTTCAGTTAACAACACAACATCATCTGCAAACAACAGTACAGTGACTTTCCACACACTTCCCTCTCTCATTAGTCCACTCCAACATTCACCGCCCAATATTGTGTCTCTTTTATAACTCCATCCATATACAGATTGCACAACCATGGAGACATGACACATCCGTGTTTCAATCCATCCTTCAAATAGAGAAATTCACTCAGTTCACTATCCACACGCACTGCAGCTTTAGCACCCTCATACATACTCTTCACAGCATTGAACAACTTCCCATCTACTCCATGTATGCCAAATACTTTCAACAATCCTTGTCTATCCACCCTGCCTTATGCTTTCTCCAAATCCATGAAGGCTGCATACAATTTCTTTCCCTTCTCCAATAACATTTCCACTAAAGATCTAAGAATGAATATCTGATCTACACACCTTCCCTTCCTAAAGCCTCCCTGTTCTTCTCCAACTAATTCCTCTGTTATTTCCCTGACTCTGTCAGTAAGTATCCTACCACATACTTTTCCTATTACACTAAGAAGAGAAGTGCCCCTATGATTACCACACACTTATTTTTCCCATTTTCCTATGTACAAGGGAATAATTATACCTGACTCCCAATCCTCCGGGACTCTTCCATCGTCTCAGGCCAATCTGCACATATTTCACATTAATTGTACTACTATCTCTCCCTCAAGCTTCAGCATTTCACCACATACTCCATCAATTCCTGGGGTTTTCCCCATTTTGATTTTCTTCGTTGCTTCCACAACTTCCATCATACCGATTTTTTTCTCTCTTCTTACATCCCTTCTTCTCCCAGCCATTCCTCAGCCACTTATACTCGCATTACTTCCATTCTCTGTGTTCAACAATTCCTCGAATTGTTTTCTCCATCTGCTCACTTTTTCTCCCTTCTCCACCAGTAATCTACCATTTTATCTTTCCCCGACTAACGTCATTGCCACCCTGTCTAACTCTCTTTACCTCTTTCTGCAAAATTTTCTTACATTCTCTCCATTTTACTCTCAAATTCCTTCCAAATTCCTCGTCCACTCTCTTCTTATTCTCTCTTACTAATCTTTTCACCTCTCTCTTCCTCTCTACATATACAGTAACTCTCTCTTCCGTCTCTCAGCTTCTTCTTCGCCCCTGTTTTTCATCCACTCACTATATGCTTTCTTCTTTTATGCCACAGCCTGCCTCACCTCTTCATTCCACCAGACAGTTCCTTGCACCCCCTTTCGTCTTCTCTTCACCCCACACACCACCTCTCATGCTGCACAGATTTCTTCTGTGAATATCTTGCACCCACCTTCCACGTCCATCTGCTGCAATCCATATTTACTCTATTGCTTCTCCACGTCTCTTTTATAATCTGCTTTTTTTCTCATCCTCTTGTAACCTTTCCACTCTCCTTGCATGTACTACTTCCACCCGTCCTTCCCTTCTTCTGTTTATCCATTTCACTTGGTTCTTGATTATCACTACCACCAAGTGGTGGTCAGAAAGTCCACTCCCCCAGCCTCTATATGCTCTCGCATCCATTACACACCGTTGCATCCTTTCATCCACACAAACATTATCAAGTATTGCCTTCCGTTCATTCAGTTCACCACCCACCCTTCTCAACACTCGCCATCCATACCTATGGATCATTTTGTGCCTGAAGAGAGTGTAGGCTTTCACCAACCCACTCCCTGCAAAAATGTCCATTGAAGCACTGCCATTCTCATCTACCTCAGCAGGCACTCCCCGCTCACTAACTACTCCATCCACCTTCACATTGTCATAAAAGACTTTGTAGTAACTTGTAGAGAAGTTTTGTCGTTTAGTTGTCACTCTCGATTCTTGTAGTAGGAATTAAAGATGAATACAATGAGTTGATCTTAATTTATTATCTTCAGAGAAAATCTAAGTTGAGCAGGGCATGTCTTACAAAGAGACAATATAATAAGTAAGTCTAGTTGGGCCCCTCTTTCTTGTTCACCCTCTCCACTACCTGTCGGTTCTATGGCCTGTCTCCTTCTGAGCTCTGCTTCCAAAATTCTGGTGAAACATGGGTCGTGTCACGTGTGTTACACTGTGGTTGGAAAGTTCCAGAAATCTGTGTGTGAGTATGTGTGTATGGTCACTAGGCTTTGTTCGCATGCTGTCTCGCTGACACACTACCTATATCATCCCCTGAGTTGCTACTTCCTGTGTATGGTCAACATTTCCTCAGTTAACTTGCAAGATCATTTCCCTTTCTCAGGCTTGTGTGGAGCTCCGTCTATCTATCTATTTATCTATCTATCTATTATGATTTGTAATTATAATATGGATTCATAACAACATCTCCTACTTTACCACTCATATAACCAATCAAAAACACTCACTCATTCCTTTCAAACTTTTCTATGCAGGCTCCCACATTTGTCCAGAACTCTTCTCTCACTCTGTTTGCACGATCTTGCGTTGGAGCGTACATGGACACAATCACCCACATTTGTAATCCAACTTTCAGTCTTACCCATACAATCCTTGAGCCAACTGATCCATACTCTCCTATATTCTCCTTCATTCTGTTACCACAATATAGACTCCTTCTTTTGCCCTCTAATTCTCACCTACTCCCGCACATATACCCCATCCATACTCCCTTCCTCTCACACTCTCGCCTATTGATTTAGTTTCATTTAATCCATATACATCCACTTTCGTACCCTCAAGCACCTGGACAATCTCTCTCTCTTTCACATCATCTTTTGCATCCCCCGTATTCAATTTTACCATCAGTATCATGTCCTTTGTTCGGTCCTGAGTCGTCACTTTTTGGTCAGTCCTGCTCCAAGGCTTCTTGTTCGCATTTTCAGTTAGTTGTTTTCTGCGAAGGGCTACTAACCCTTCGCCAACTTACTTGTTGTCACGTACGGAACACGCGTAGGTTGGCTATAAGGTTACCAACCAGTTTTGTAAATGCTTTCCTAGTATACAGGAAATCATGTGGCTTGCCACTCAAAGTAGAGCTACCCTAAAAACACTACCACTATACTGTACACACACACACATATATATATATATATATATATATATATATATATATATATATATATATATATATATATATATATATATACACAGTATATATACAGTATATATAGATAGATAGATAGATAGATAGATAGATATAATCATATACTGTATATAGATAGATAGATAGATATAATTATATACTGTATATATATATATATATATATATATATATATATATATATATATATATATATATATATATATATATATATATACATAGAGAGAGAGAGAGAGAGAGAGAGAGAGACCGACGCCCTAATCCCGCAAAGGGTGGCTGCAGACAAAACCCCTCCAAGTCGCTCTGTCACCCACCATTTGACTACCCTTCCCCCAGTTCACCCCCTCCCTCCCTCATATACCTCTTAACTCCATCCCTCCACCTCATCCTCAGTCTACCCCTCCCTCTCCCTCCCTCCACCTCACCTACATACACCCTCTTAGTCAGTCTTTCATTCTCCGTTCTCTCCACATGTCCAAACCACCTCAGTGTATTTCTCCTAATCTTCTCAACCACATCCACATCCACCCCACAACGTTCCTTCACTTCTTCATTCGTCAACCTGTCCCTCCATGTCACTCCACATGCTCCTCTCAAGTAACTTATTTCCACTGCTCTCACTCTTGACTTGTTCCCCTCTTGCAAGGTTCACGCCTTGCTTCCATACGTCAGGATAGGGATCACAATGCTATTATGCAGTGACTTCTTAACTTCCATACTCACCTCCTTATTTCTCATCACTGCTTTCAGTGAACCAACAACCTTCCTTCCCTGTTGTACCCTTTCACGCACTTCATCCCCCAAAGTTCCATCCTTACTCATCACACTACCCAAGTACTTGAATGCACTCACATTCTCCATATCCTCACCATCCAACCTCACTGTACATTCTGTGACTTCTTTCCTCTCAAACACCATAATTTACTTTTGTGCACATTAACTTTCAGCTTCCTCCTCCTACACACTGTCCGAAATTCATTCACCAAACCTTGCAACTCTCATTCATCTTCACTCAACAATAATGTATTATCAGCAAACAGCAACACCGGAATCTTCCAAATCTCACCCTCATTCATTAGAGCCACCCCGACATCCACTGCTCTACCTTACACCTCCTTTACAACCCCATCCATGTATATATTAAACAGCCATGGAGACATAACACAACCCTGTTTCAGTCCCACATTGAGATCAAAGAACTCACTCAGCTCACCATCCACTCGCACCGTAGCCCTAGCTCCTTCGTACATACTCTTCACAGCACTCAACAATTTCCCCTCCACTCCATATATTCTTAATACCTTCCACATACCTTGCCTATCTATTCTGTCATAAGCTTTCTCCAAGTCCATGAAGGCAGCATACACTTTCTTTCCCTTCTCTAGACACTTCTCCACTAAACATCTTAGAATAAATATCTGATCTACACATCTTTTTCCCTTCCTAAAACCCCCTTGTTCTTCTCCAACTAGCTCCTCTGTCATATGCCTAACCCTATCAATGAGTATTCTACCATATATTTTACCAGTCACACTAAGAAGGCAAATACCCCTATGGTTACCACATACTTCTCTCTCCCCTTTTCCTTTGTATAAAGGAACAATTATACCTGATTTCCAGTCCTCTGGAACCCTTCCCTCTTCCCAGGCCAATCTACACAACTTCCATATCCACTCCACAACAATCTCACCCCCATACCTCAGCATTTCACCACACACTCCATCAATTCCTGGGGCCTTTCCCACCTTGATCTTCTTCATTGCTTCAACTACTTCCGTCCTACTGATCTCTTCCTCCCTCCTCTCATCTCTTCTTCACCCAGCCATTCACCAACCACTTATACTCGCACTGCTCTCCCTCTCTACATTCAACAAATTCTCAAAGTGCTCCTTCCATCTCCTCAATTTTTCTCTCTTCTCCACCAACAATCTATTATTCCTATCTTTCACTCCCCTACTATTTCCCCTTTCACACTGCCTTACTTTCTTTACCTCCTTCCAAAACAATTTCTCTCCCTCCATTTCACACTCAGATTCCTCCCAAACTCTTCATCCACGTTCTTCTTACTCTTCTTCACCAATCTCTTCATCTCCCTTCTCCTGCTCACATATACCTCTCTCTTCTCTCTCTCATCTTCTCCCCTACCTTTACTCGCTAGCCATTCACTATATGCCTTCTTCTTTTGTTCCACAGCTCGTTTCACCTCATCATTCCACCATGCTGTCCCTTGTACACCCCTGCATCTCCTCCTCACTCCACAAACCACCTCACATGCTGCGCCTATCTCTCCCGTGAATATCTTACATACGTCTTCCACCCCTTCCATCTGCTCTAGGTCATACCTTCCCAATCTTTCTTCCACAATGCTCTTATACTCTGCCATTTTCTCACTATCTTGCAAATTCTCCACTCTTCTCACAGGAGCTGTTTCCTTCTGTCTTCCCCTTCGTCTCCTCAACCATTTTCTTTGCAGCTTTACCTTGGCCATCACTAAGTGATGGTCCGAGACTCCATTTCCCCACACTCTTGCATCCAACACTTGTCTTCTCATTCGCTCATTAACACACACATAGTCCATCACTGCCTTTCGTTCAACAAGTTCACCATCCATCCTCCTCATTACTCTCCATGTATACCGGTGGATCATCTTATGCCGAAAGTAGGGGTTGGCTTTTGCCAACCCCTTACCAGCACAGATGTCCACCAAAGCACTACCATTCCCACCTACTTCAGCTGGCACATCCCACTGACCAAGCACTCCATCCACTCTTACATTCCCAACGTTGCCATTCATGTCTCCAATCAAAAGCACTGTCTCGCTCCTCTCAAATTTGTCCATACATGCTACTACTCTCGCCCAAAACTCATCTTTCACTCTTGCCACTCGGTCCTCTGTCAGAGCATACACACATACAATTGCCCACCCTTGTGTACCTACTTTCTTCCTCACCCATACAATCCTTGCACCCACTGTTCCATACTCTCTTATATTCTCCTTCCACTTCTTGCTTATCATCAGACATACTCCCTCTCTTGCCCTCTCATTCTCATTAACTCCCACACATATACCTAAACTATTTTCCCATTCTCTCACCCTTTCACCCCTCCATTTAGTTTCAGTCATTCCACATATATCCACTCTTGCATCCTCAAGCACCTGAACAATCTCTCCCTCTTTCACATCATCATTCACTCCTCTCACATTCCACGTTCCCACCCTCAGAATGTCCTTTGTCCGTTCCTTAGTCGTCAACGTATGGTCCGTCCTGGTCCGAGGTGCTATATTCGCTTGTTTGGTTAGTTCTTTTTACGTGGTGGGACACTAACCCACCACCAACCCTTTTAGTTGCCTCGTACGACAAGCAGGGATATTGGGGGAGTATTCTTGAGGATGCATTTCGGGGAATAAAAGAATTCTAATAGCCAGAAGTTCTGTAATATGGTTGTGTGGCATTCCAGTCATGAGCGCTACAAGATGCCCATGTGGCACGAGGGAAGGCATGAAGAGGTGGCACAATGGACGTAATTTCGTTTGAGCATTTGCCATAAAAGTATCTGTATAATAATGCAAGGGAGGCACCATTCCTTCTTACTTGTAGGGGAGGTAGTTTATTTATAATAGCAGAGTTATTAATAATTCCAACAGCTTTGTTCTGAATTTTGTCTAGCTGTATTGGCGCAACCTTTCCACATCCATTCCACAAGGGTGAACAATGTTCAGGCTGAGAGCGCACATGGTTCTTAAAAAGTATAGCTAACTGTTCGTCAGTGAAGAATTTACAGACTCTGTACGATAATCCAAGTTCTTTGAGGCGGTTTTAGCAAGTGATCTGACATGAAAGGTCCAGCAGAGGGCACTGTTAAGTGAAACACTGAGAATTTCACTATTTATGAAGATGGGAATATTAGTAGCACTGAAGGTAATATACAAATCTGGCAATATCTGTCTATTAGTAAACTGTATAAATTTGGTTTTACTAGCATTAAATGAGACAAGGTTATTTTGTCCCCATTCATTGATCTTAGATACCTCTTGATTTATGGAGATGGCTGTATTGAGTTGAGAGTTAGAGATACTAAACTTTGTAAATGGATGTTTGAACGTGAATGAACTATGAAGTGTTGAGTCATCTGCATATGAATGGATGGGATTGTGGGTGACAGTTAAGAGATCAGTAACATGAACTAGGAATAGGGTTGGCGACAGAACTGATCCTTGTGGCACACCGGCGTTGATTGAGTGGAAATTAGAATTTACATTATCTACTCTCATCTACTCTTATTTTTCTGTCACTGCAATATGAGGAAGGAAGAGGAACAAAAGACGTTAGTCCATAGCAAAGGAGTTTGGACAGCAGGGAACAGTGCCACACTCTGTCGAAAGCCTTAGAAAAATCATGGGCTACTGCATGAGTTTCTCCATGTTGGCCAATTCATTGATGGATGGTATGAGTCAGGAGATTATGTCAATGGTGGATCTTTTGTAGCAAAAATTATATTGTCTATCACTAATTAAGTTGTTGGATTCAAGATGTTTAACTATGTGCTTATTAATTGAAATTTCAAATACTTTACCAAGAGAAGATGTGACAGCTATTACTCTGTAATCATAGGGATGAAACGAATTTCCTTTGCAACTAGGTGGATATTGGCTTCTTTCCATGAATTAGGGAATGAAGAAGTATGTATGCATAATCTGAATATTATAGCTAGAACAGAGGCAAGTTCTGGGGAACACTTTTTCAAAACAATTGGAGGAATTCCATCTGGGCCTGGAGCTTTGTTGGTTGGTAAATTGTCTAGGATAGATTTTACGTATCTTGTCTGTATTTTAAGTGAACATTTTCGGGAGAGTCAAGTTCTAGTACTGGGACGTTCTGGCTGACTTCCTCTACGGTAGAATTTCTGGCAAAGATATTATCATGCCCATGTAGGTCATTTGTAATGTTACCATCTGAAGATTTTAGTGGTGGAATGGATGATGACTAGTTATTATCAAAAGAATTGAGTGGTGATCAGAATATTCTGTTGTCATTAGGGTTGTTAAGTAGTTTTGATGATTGATATTGAACAAAATTGGATTTAGCAAGATATATTACAGCTTTTCCATGATTTCTAGTAATTTTAAATTGAGAGTGATTCAGATGTATTTTGTTTTAAGTAAGAGTTATATGCTAATGACTTTTGGGGTGTTACTCTGGCAAAGTTGCTATCAAACCATTTTGGAGAGTTCAATCTTTCAGCGAACTGTTGACTTGGTATGAATAAATCCATACCAGCTAGCATTAAGTCATTCATGTGAGCCTGGGTAGAATTAACATATCTAGAGAATAAAGACTGGCATGGAATGTCAGCAAGAAAATTTCTAAATCCATCCCAGCTTGCCTTATCAAAGTGTCATCGGGTCATCCTCACAGGGGAGGTTTGGGAGGGCTGACTAATGAGACTTTGATGAGATTGTGGTCAGAGGATCCAAGAGGTTACAGCACGTCTCTCCTGTATTGATCTGAATTATTTGTCAGGAATAATCCAAGAGATTGGCATTATGGACAGGAATATCTGGTATTTTGGTTGGTTGCTTTACCAACTGTGTGAGATTAAATTATTCTGCAAGCAGCTCGCACTCAAGACCTGCATCATCTGTCCTTGCAGAATGCAATAACCGACGTTATATATGTTAAAATCACCCAATATGGTACATTTCGGTGCTAAGGACAAGGTTAAGGTTACTCAACTGTGTGGATATGGAGTCAAATACACTGGGTTCTGAAGAAGCATTGGGGGAGTAACAGACTATACATATATATTAATAGTATTTAGATAATTTAGTTTATACTGTGAGTAATCAAAATTAGTTGAAATGAAGTTAAAAACAGCGTCAACTGCATATCCAGATTTGATACAACAACAGGTGCTACCCTTGTTACGGAAGTTTGTGAGGAGATGGTAACCAGTAAAACAAAATGGGGATATTTCAGTAGAGGGAGAGATTTGTGGTTCTATGAGGAACAGGGCTAGAGGGGATATGGACTGTAGGAAAAAATGAACTGAATTCAAATTGGTACTGAGACAACGGATACTGATGAGGAATAAGGCCGCACTTGCACTTCTCCGTTGATGAGCATGCATGGAATTTGCAACAGTCACTGTTGGTACAGTCGCTTGATGGCGACTGGGAGAATCCTGTGCTGCCAGCCCTACCCTGCTGGTGGTGGCAATCCGATGTACCACCTCGTTTGAAAATTTTATTCAGTGGGCATTGGTCAAGGGAATGGAACTAGAAGGTGTGAAATCTAATGTGCATGTAGTGTGGTGTAGACAGTTGAAGGTAGAAGTATTCAGAGAGTATGCCGGCCTACTCTCTGTGTAAATGAAAACACTGAAAGTGTTCAGCAAAGGGAGATGGTAAGGATCAAGTCCTGAGGGCTGGTGAAACGGGAGCTCCAGATCTCCCTGTCACCAGCTTGCCATCTGCATCAGAAGTACCACCCTGTTCACCTGGAGCCACAGTCTACTTCTACTATATATATATATATATATATATATATATATATATATATATATATATATATATATATATATATACTAGGGTGGCACTAAAATGTACCAAAAAACTATTTTTTTTTTTATTATTCTCTACAAGGCTACATCGGTTCCATATCACAATAGGACCTTCCATGCAAAAAATTTTAAAAATCGGCTCATATTAAGAAGTCACTCCCTGGACGAATAATATGTGATCCTGATAATATTATGGTTGATTACAAATATCTAGTCGTCTAGTGACTGGGACAACTATCGAACTACATATTGAATAAAGCTTGAGCAGTAGTCTGTGGACATACTTACTGTAACTTGCGTCTACCACTGCTGCGTGCCGCAGCCATCTGTTGGAAACTCCGGCGCAGCTGGAAAAGCACCACGTCCACTCTGCAGCGCGAGCTGGGTAGCTCCTCGATGACTCAGTGGTCACTTAGTGGATGACTATTTCTCTACACAATAGGACATACATTGGTGTGCTCTTGATGACTAGCATGTCGTAACATCAAGCAGTGAATTACTTTGATTTGGCAAGTAATATTTATAGCATTCTTATAACTATCAATAATGACACATCAAATAATTACTTTGATATATCGGGTTTTTACACTCGACATACCAGGCACTTGTTGATGAATATTTGATTCATTAATAATGGTATATTTCCAACAACAAACACAATGTTTAATAATCATTGTATCCAGTATATCATCATAAGTATCCAGGTATGTGGAGAGAATTGAAGCTAATATATCAAAATAATGTTCTGATGAGGATTATTATCGATATTTATAACAGTCTTGCTAATCAGTGTGTTCCATTCACAAGTCATGACTATGACAAGAAGTAATCCAAAAGTATGGCTTCTGGGCAAACCCAAGAAAGATATATTGGGTGCTCGCCTGCCAACTAAAGCCGATGTCCTCAGGAAGTTCATGTTTCACCATCAGAACGGTCTTACAGTCAGTCACAGCACTAACAGTACCATTGAAAAGGTAATGGTGATCTGGGATAAAGCAAGCATCCCGACCCAAAGGGTAGACTCGGGTATTCGCAAGCTCCAGAAGCCTCGCAAAGAGTACTGTGTATTGAAGAACAACAGTTCATTACTGAAACCAGGGTACCAGGTCAAAGAACAAAACTTCAAGAAAAAACTCACAAAACTGTTTGATATTTCTCGAAAGGATATTCCGCTCACTATGACAAATGAAGAGGATAAGCAGTTCTTGCGATAACAGCAACAGAATCCCTTCAGCTGGAGTTTATCCGGGGTGGACAGAATCCTGGCAAACAAGGAGGCTCGTTAGCGGCATCGAAGTGATCAAGCCAATGCTCAAAAAGAAAAATACAAGCTCATTGTACAGTGCTTGCTTTTTTTTTTTTTTTTTAATCATCGTGTTGATGACGCCAGTAATGCAGCTATGGTGGAAAACCTTGACCGTCCTCCTTGTCAGAAAGTTGCACAACTTTTTTATGGTGATATCTTCGACCACTACACTTCATTGGCAACTTACATCACCAGACGTTCACTGAATTTCTTCAACCTACTCTGTGTGCAAGACAAGATGATGCCAAGGCATTCATAGTGAAATCACCCAACCTTTCGTTGACAGACCCCAGGAATATGTCGCCTCTGGCCAAGTGCAAACATCTGAAGGTTGTCAATGACTGTGCCGAGAGAGTTGTACAGTCATACATCTCCTGACGAAAGATGATACACAAAAGCAGTACTTACTGTAGCTCGTCGTTGACCACCGGAAAAGACTGCCAGTTCCAATGAAAGCTTCTTTGATGAAAACAAGATGA
>NC_137053.1:18838641-18981141 GCF_032717465.1 Coenobita brevimanus | reverse complement strand
TTGTCGCAGCAGTAGTGGCTGTGAATTTTACTTCCCGATCGTTTTTTCTACGGAGGTCACAGTTGAGAATATGGTTGGAAATGGCAGAACAAGACAAAAAAATAGGAACTACTGACTCAAGAGGTGCCAGTGGAGGGCTGTGACATATTTCATATAAGCGATTTTTTCAACCTCATATCTCGGAATTGCAGGAAGGTGCAATGTCAAGCAAATTGTGCATAGTATTAGTTAACTATAATTTCTCATCTCCACCTCAAAGACTGAGCTCAAAGCAATGAAACAATGGCTATAATGAAGAACTCAAGCGAATTCTTGATCTATTTTTCGTTGTGACAGCGCCCAACAAAGGCCCACACTAATTTGTTTTAAAATTTCAAACTAAAATCCAGTGCAAGACCAACGGCAGCTAAAGAAAAAATTGGGGTATGAAAAAGATAATTAAGAACACAGTGGCAGGTATTGTACAAGGTATAACGTATTGGGGTACTTGGCAGCTCACTCGACTCTGACAGTACCGACTTCCGTTTGGATAGTTGCTGGTTTCCTGTAAGATCATTAAATTTCGACCACAAAAACTTTGTGACCATGGTGATATGAGCAAAAATATTTCATGGGTAGGTGTGCAATGCTATATCCATGACGCTGATGTACATTTGAATGCATTTCGCGACAGTAACTATATTTGTCACGTAGCCGCACCACTACAAATTTCATAACCATTCCCCTATCTCAGTTCGTGGGCTGAATATCAGGACTGAGTGGCCTAGCCCCGGACTCCTTCAGTTTAGATGGGATAATAAAATGGTTGGATGACAGATATTAAAAAAAAAAAAGTGACAAGTGTATGTCACATTCAAGGACCACTCCTTTACAACCCTAACAAGCAAAGAAAGTTACCCGGTCCTTTATTTTACAGATAAAGATTTTACTGGTCAATAGGCTTACTGTTATCTGTAATTCATTTGTATTATTATGTATCCCTCCAGCCCTCATATATCTCTCCCACTTTCACACAACTCTCCATTCAGACATACGTCCCACTCGCAAGCGTCTCTCTCACTCCCCCCCCCCCATCAACACCTAGAACCGTCCACTTCTAATATACAGTTTCCCATTCTCAAAAATTCATGAAACTCTCATGCATCCATCCTATGCACACACCCCTCCCACTCTCACAGGTTACCAACTCTCATACACTTTTCCGACCCTCACACACCCCTGTCACTCTTACTCCCCTCCCCGCCTTCTCTCACCTAACGCCGCACACAGTCCCAACCACCCCTTCCACCTTTACATACCTTATCCAACTCTCACACATCCCTGTTACACTCCTCGCCCCCCCACCTTCCACTATCACACGTCCCTTACATTCTCACACCCCTCCCCTCTTCACACACCTCAACCCACCATCACAAACCCCTGACACACCCACCCACCCTCCCACTATCACATGCCCATCACACTCTTCCACACCCCTCCCACTAACACACATCCCTCCCACTTCCACACACTTCAGCTCACCCTATTTCTCCCCAGGTTGCGGAAAAGCGTATGGTGGAAGTGTCTGCGCCTGGTGTGTCACCCCTGGTTGGTGTGTTTCTAGGACTGGTGGGCGGCTTTGTTGGGCTACTTCTCCTGGTCGCCTCTTTTACACTCGCCCGTTCTTACAGGTACGGGCTAAGGCAGTCATTTGCTTTGTAATTTAATAACTAGTTCATAAAAATACTTAGTAATTTTTATGCGTCTGCATCTTCATCGTATTTTTCATGCATTCTTTTACCGTGTACACTACGTGATTCACTGTAAGCAACGTTTTGCCAGTATACTCTAAACTAATGCACTGTGATATTACCTAATTACATGTTATTCTAACTTTCTCGGTCCACCATATTTTATTTTTTTCAGTATGATGACGTCCTTCACTACCATCTCCCTACAGACGAATACTTTCACCTTAGGATAGACCGTTTGTACTGTTAAACCAAGAAACATTATCCAACAACTGCTTCAGTATCATCACGTCTTTTTCACCAGTTACTCGTGCAGTCTCTCTGTGATTTCTTTTATCTTGCGAATTGTCGCGGTGTCAGTTTGGTTAGGGTTGCTAGCTAACTACGAAACTGCAAGTTCGATAGCAGCAGACGTCGATTTCATTTGCGAGCAGCTGGCACCACTCGACTCGTATATCCTTTAACTCTGTGAAGTATTGAGGAATACAGTATGCAATTAAGGTAACATTCAGGAAAGGTAATTGTGGTAACACAGATACTAGATGGTCTTCTCTTCCAGGATAGCGTGTGAATAACCTGACACAGGCTCAAGAGGGCGATACGGAGATCAGCATTGGATCTAAACGCCTCGAGGCGTCAGCTCCACTTTTCCTAACGGATGACCTCTTGTAACCGAGAGATTAATCAAACCATTAGAAAAATAAACTTGGCTAAACAACATAATAATTTTTAATCTAAGAAACAAAACCGTTCATAACTTCGTGAAACTAATTAGTAAAACACAAAACGACATAGTACGCGTAGAGGACAAATCAGGGTTATATACTGTACTTCCTTGGTATCGCTCTCATCTAAATAATTAATGAGCTTTACCGTTACTTTAAAATGAACTCCGGTTACACTGTATGACGGAGTTCTGGTGTATGAGGCTTAATTTTCCGGTTGTTTGGTCATGTTAAACCACATGGAAGATAAATGCGATAATAAATGGAAGAATGTACACGTTAGGTGAATGGCAGGAAGAGAGAGGTAGACAAGAACCGGAAGCAGAGATAGAACTGATAAATGAATACGGGAAAGTAGTTTAGGATTAAGGAATGGATTGTAACAGACTTGGGGGAAGGGGCAGTATCTAGCAGGCGAGATTTTGTAGCATTTCTTCCTTAGCGATTTGTTTAGCATATTTCACCTAATTATAATCCTGTCCACAACTGAAGCAAATTATGTTGACATTAGAAATATGTATTTGATATAAAGGAGATATCAAGCTGTAATATCGTAAATATTGCTAAGAAAACATGCTACGAGATCTCCATTGCCACCGAGATATGGCCTCGAAGTTCCATTTTGTTTATTAACAGTCCCACTAGATGAAAGGTGGAGTATAGGTAGTGGATAGGTAGCCTGCAAGTTAGGTGAGGAATAGGATGAGGAATGTATGCGTAGAAGGACTTTGGATGCAATGAAGGGCTGCAGTTTGGCGAGGAGGCTACGTGGAGGTGCTTAAAACATCATGAATGAAGAGCAGAATATACGGTAAGGAGACCAGGAAAGCCGAGATAAAGAGAAAATTATGTATACAAATGGACAGGTAGATGGACAGTTTTAGACGTCACCTAAATACATAGCACACACACCACAAAGCCAGCCAGGCGACAGGGCGTGTGTGCTGGGTAATCCCAAGGCCCTGTCGTCCCCCCTTACTATTTTTAATCAGCCTATATCCCATTGACCGGGCTAATGTATGGCCCTGCCTGCACTATAGGTGCAGGAAATCTGTAAACGACCGAACGAACGAAATACATAGCAGACAGTGTTTAGTAGTGTAAACTGTTACCTTTCGCTCTTCTTCCCCTTTTCTCCCACCTCCCTCATCATAGCCTCTCGCTTGTGAAGGTTAACGAACGTATCCGACAGTCGAGGCTAAATAGAGGTAGCGGTAGCAAAACAAGCAACTAAGCGAGATGTGTATTGCTTGGAATTAATACGAGAAGTTCTGATTTCCTCTTTTGTGTGTGTGTGTGTGTGTGTGTGTGTGTGTGTGTGTGTGTGTGTGTGAGAGAGAGAGAGAGAGAGAGAGAGAGAGAGAGAGAGAGAGAGAGAGAGAGAGAGAGAGAGAGAGAGAGAGAGAGAGAGAGAGTGACTGATTACACTTTTCAGCCGTTCCATGCCTCAAACCCTTATAGTTACCTCCCCTCAGATGTCACTGCCTGATGGGTGGGGATGTGGGTGAGGTGAGTTTGGCCTCCCCGCCCACGTCCGCCACCAAGACTTCGCCCACCACGACCGAGAAACGCACACAGCAGGATGATGCCCACTCAGGGCCAGACGTGCTGATCTCCACGAGCAGTAAGTAAAGACTAGGCGGTTAAAAGAAGAGAATGTGTCGGTGTGTGTAAAGTATACTTTTACAGAAGGTGTGTTTAACTGAGATGGATGCAATAAGGAAGAGGTGGGCAGTGCATTTTGAAAGATTGCTTGCTAAACGTAGAGGTGGAAAGGGAGGCTGAGACTGTGGCAGGTGGAAGGGCATAAGGAATAAATGTGTTGGGAGAGTTGAATGATTCTTTGATCATGATGGAGGAAGTGCTGGAGGCAATAATGGGAATGAAAGTGTGGAACGCTGCAGGTATGGATGGGTGTGCCGTGGAATGTTTGAAAGGTGGTGGAGTGACTATTGTTAAGTAGCTAGTAAGAGTGCTGAATGTGTGTTTTGTGAGCGTTATGGTGGCGATTGACTGGGCAAGTGCGTGTGTGGTTCTGTTTTATAAAGGTAAGGGTGATATGTATGAATGCATTAGTTTTAGAGGTATTAGTCAGTTGAGTGTTGTACGTAAGGTGTATGGAATAGCGTTGATTAAGAGAGTACGTAAGGTGTATGGAATAGTGTTGATTAAGAGAGTTAGAGAGGGTACAGAGAGAGTGAGTAGTGATGAGAAATGTGGCTTTAGGAGAGGGAGGAGATGCGTGGATCAGGTGTTTGCTGTGAGACAGGTGTGTGAATAAGTATTTAGCGAAAGGTAAGGATATATTTTAGGCGTCCATGGATTTAGAGAAAACGTATGATAGAATTGATAGGGAGGCTTTGTGGACTGTTTTGAGATTGTTTGGGCTAGATGGCAGGTTGTTTGAAAGAATAGAAAAGTTTATATGTAAACAGCAGAGCGTGTGTAAGAGTGGGAAATACTGTGAGTGATTGGTTTCCAGTAAGAGTGGGGCTGCGGCAGGGACGTGTGATGTCACTTTGGTTGTTTAATATTTATATGGATGGTGTTGTAAGGATGGTGAATGCGAGAGTGTCAGGTGGAGGTCTGAGTTTGGTGTATGCTGATGGTAGAGAGTGGTATCTGAATCAGTTGCTGTTTGCGGATGATACTGCATTGGAGGCTGATTCGGAGAAGATATTAAGACAATTGGTAGAGGAGTTTGGAAGGATGTCTGAAAGGAGGAAATTGAGAATAAATGAGAATAAGAATAAAATGATGAAGTGTACGAGGTTGGTAGATGGCAGGAAGATGAATATTGTTTTGAATGGAAAGTTGCTTCAGGAGGTAGAGTGAATGATTAAGGAAAGGTGCTGGGAGGAGTGAAAAGTGTTTTTTTTTTTTTTTCCTTATGTGAGGAAGAAGGAACCAAAGGCAATGAGCCTGCAAAACTGTTCCTTCCAAGAAAAAAACAAAATACAAGAGAGAGCCAAATTCAAGATCCGATCATTTCGAGATGCCAGGACACACTGCGTTTGAAAGACTAGAGATCATAGGAAGCAGGAAATACAGACAGAGGGAGACAGTTCCGGAGCTGACCTGTTGCATAAATGAAGGACTGGGAGTAACGGTTAACTCTTGCATTAGAGAGTTGGACAGAAAAGGCATAAGAGTTTGCAGCTATACGGGTGCTACGCCCGATCGTAGAGGTGGAGAAATGCATGCAGACAGTTCAGAGGAGCAGTGACTATTGAAGTAGCGATAGAAAAGAGATAAAGATGCAACAGTGCAGCGAAGAGATAGAGGTTGAAAGGAGTCAGTAAGAGGGGGAGAGTTAATGAGGCAAAAAGCCTTTGACTCCACCCTATTGAGAAGAGCTGTATGTGGGGAGCCCCTCCACACATGAGAGGTGTACTCCACATAGGGGCGGATAAAACCCCTGTATAGAGTCAACAATTGTGCAGGGGTAAAGAAGGAATGGAGTCGGCTTAGCACACCCAATCTCTTGGAAGCAGATTTTACAAGAGAAGTAATATGATCTTTCCAAGATAAGTCCCGATTGAATGAAACCCCAAGCATGTTCAAGGATGATGCAGGATTAAGGTGAATATTATTAAACATTAGTGGGTATACCTGAGGAAGATTTTGTCGGGTTGATAGGTGCAAAAACTGAGTCTTTGATGCATTAAAACAACCAGATTATTTTTACACCAGTTAGAGATACGAGCCAAGTCAGACATTCGGTGTGCCATAGCCTCATCCCTTGTTTGTTGAAGTAACTGCTGAGATGGACGTTGCGGGGGAATCGAATGGAAAGGTGAAGGGTGGAGTCATCAGCATATGAGTGGATAGGGTTAGATGTATAGCTTAGAAGGTCATTGATGAATAAAAGGAAGAGAGTTGGTGATAGGACAGAGCCCTGAGGAACACCACTGTTAATATATCTAGGAGAAGAACGATGGCCGTCTACAACAGCGGCTATAGAACGACCAGAAAGGAAGCTAGAGATGAAGGCACAGATAGAGGGATAGAAACCGTAAGAGGGCAGTTTGGAAATTAAAGATTTATGCCAGACTCGATCGAAAGCCTTTGAGATGTCAAGTGCAATGGCAAAGCTTTCGCCAAAGTCCCGAAAGGAGGATGACCAGGAGTCTGAAAGGTAGGTGAGAAGATCGCCTGTGGAGCATCCCTGATGGTACCCATACTGACGATCAGAAAGAAGGTTGTGATGGTAAAGATATGTAAAATTTTTCTATTAAGAACAGACTCGAAAACTTTTGAGATACAGGATGTTAAAGCAATTGAACGATAGTTAGAGGGTTGGGAATGGTCACCCTTCTTTGGGACTGGCTGAATGAGATCAAACTTCCAGCAAGAAGGAAAGGTACAAGATGATAGACAAAGGCAAAAGAGTTTGCCTAGGCAGGGTGTGAGGAGAGAAGCACAGTTCTTGAGAACAACAGGAAGGACTCCATCAGGCCCATATGCCTTACTAGTACTGAGGCCTGTGATGGCAGAAAATACATCAGCTGAAGAAATATTAATGTCAGCCATGAGGAAGTCAGAGGGGGGAAGTGATGGAGAAACAGCACCGGAATAGTCTAACGTGGAACTGGAGGAGGAAGTCTGAACGAAGAGATCTGCTTTATCAGTAGAAGAAATAGCTACAGAGCCATCAAAGTAGAAAAGAGGAGGGAAGGATGATGAGGTAAAGTTGTTGGAAAGGTTTTTGGCAAGGTGCCAGAGGGAGTGGGATGTTGTTCGCTTAGAATGAATGAAGAAAAGAAGGCTGTATTAGGGTATCGACTGCATTATATGGGGCTTGAACATGGATTATACTGTAGGTAGCAGCGAGGAAGAATTTGAATATAATAGAGATAAGGTGTCTGAGGTGTATGTATAGAGTGACGCGTATGGGTCGAGTGAGAAATGACGAAGTGTGTAGGTGAACTGGAGTTACGTGGGAGATGGCTGAACGAGTTGAACAGAGAGTGTTGCCATGGTTTGGGCATATGGAGAGAATGAATGAAGAGCGATTGGTGAAAAAGATAACTGGATCAGATGTTCCGAGAGGAAGACCACGAATAGAATGGATGGGCAGTGTGAGGAGAGAGTTAGATGCGAGAGGGATGTATGTAGAACAAGGAAGAGTGAATGCGAGTGATAGGGATGACTGGAGAGAAATTGTGAATGAAAAAATGGTGACCTGTCCCCGAGGGGATATTCCTCCACATTTGGTCTGATCAGCAGATCAGGTCAGGTGCGGGTAAGGGGATGGGTCCATTATGATGTGATAGGGGTAAACCAGCTCTGCTATTGGGCCCTGTTGCTGATGTCCCTGATTGCACTGCGCAGTTAACCCTTGTGCGTTGTGGTGCGGTGAGGATCTGTCCCTTCTCCCCTTGGTGCTATGATACGAGTAAATGTGTGTGTGTGTGTGTGTGTGTGTGTGTGTGTGTGTGTGTGTGTGTGTGTGTGTGTGTGTGTGTTGTTACATAGCCTATGATTTCATCATCCTTTGTGTAATTCTAACGTACAGTATGCTGCATGTTTGATCATGAGCGTGTTCTACCTCACTCCCCCCCTCCTCCCTTATAGTAGAGTAAGTCGTTCTTTCTGTTGTTCAGAGCAGGAGTGTCAACTCTTTGTCCCCTCTGGCTTCATTTGCGCGTCCTTCTTACAAGTTGTATCAAGCTCTGCCGGCCTCAATATAATGAGCTCAGTCTCTGCATTATTGCCACTTAGATCTATTCCTCATTTTGCTCACATCTCTGTCCTCCCCTGTACAGTTGTTATTATTGTGAGTGCTCAGGTAGTCTCCAGCCATCTAACTGCTGTGTAATTTGAGTATGAGTGTTATTACATTTTGTTCTTGTACTGTATAGCATAAGGTGTTAATTTGTAGGCCTAGTAAGGTTTTTGTGATTCATGTGTTTTGGGTGTCAGCCCTTATTTATAATATTTTGTATCTGTAATAATATATCTTGCATTCACTGAGTATTATCTGGTATTTTCATTTTATCAGGGCTGACTTAGATAAATTTACTCTTGCTAATTTCGTGTTAATAGAGGCTGTTGCAGTTAACCATATATTTAACCTGTTTTTTGCCATTACATTATCCTGTGGGGTGGATGTGGATGTGGATGTGGTTGAGAAGATTAGGAGAAATACACTGAGGTGGTTTGGACATGTGGAGAGAATGGAGAATGAAAGACTGACTAAGAGGGTGTATGTGGGTGAGGTGGGAGGAGGGAGAGGGAGAGGGAGAGGTAGACCAAGGATGAGGTGGAGGGATGGAGTTGAGAGGTATATGAGGGAGGGGGGGGTGAGTGGGGGGGAGGGTAGTCAAATGGTGGGTGACAGAGCGACTTGGAGGCGTTTTGTCTGCGTCCACCCTTTGCGGGATTAGGACGTCGGGCTATAGATAGATAGATAGATAGACATTATCCTTATGAGTCCTGAATGTTTTGTTGTTACTTTGAGCATTAAACTTTAACTTGTAATTTTACCTAACTCTTTTGTTTTGAACCTGGAACTTTGCGGGACAGTTTTCTCTGTTCCGTAACATAAATTTGGCGACCTCTTATCAGGATATTCAGGATATTATCATAAGGATATTGCTTGATATTTTGTGACTATGATTTATTCATGATGTCTACTATTACTACGCTTGATGAAGCCAAAGATTTTTTGTCAAATGTGCAAACAGTGTGTGATGTAGAAAACAGAACAAAGAATGAACTTAAGCTTGTTGCTCAACAATTGGGAATTGCTGTTCGCTCTCATCATTCTAAAGATCAAATTGTTGACATGATTAATGAAAGCTTGTTTAATGTAACTCCTCCAAATGAGCAAACGCAGATTGAATTAGCAAGGTTACAGCTAGCCCTGCAGGAGGCTCGTGTTAAGGAGGCTGAATTTCAGGCAAATGCTAAGGAGGCTGAGTTGCAGGCACGTGCTAAGGAGGCTGAGTCTCAGGCTCGTATTCAGGAGGCACAATTTGAAATTGCTAGCATTCAGGCAGACCATGAGTATCGCATGAAACAAGGTGGAACTGGATCATCTAGCTCTGATGATTTTGATGTGGATAAAAATGTTAAACTTGTCCCTCCTTTTAATGAATCTGATTTAGCAAAGTATTTTCAGTTGTTTGAGAGGGTAGCTACATGTTTTAATTGGCCCAAAAAGTATTGGCCAGTACTCCTTCAAACTGTTCTCACCGGTAAAGCTCAAGTAACTTATGCATCTTTGCCTCAGGATCAATCTGATAATTATGATGTAGTTAAGAGCTTGATTCTTAAGGCCTATGAGCTTGTTCCTGAAGCCTAAAGAGTAAAATTTAGGACAACTTATAAGCAAGATAAGCAATCCCATGTTGAGTATGCAAAAATCAAAGATCTGTTAGAGCAGTGGTTAAATTCTAAGAATGTGGATTCTGATTTTGACAAATTTAAGCAGATGATTTTGCTGGAGGACTTCAAACGGTGTATTTATAAAGATGTAAGCCTATATCTTGATGAGAGAAGAATAGATAATTTGTCTGATGCTGCAGTTTTAGCTGATGAATATGTTCTCACTCACAAGAGATATTCTAAAGAAAAAAGGAAAGCTGAGAGTAAGTACGTTGCTTCTACTCAGAGTACAGGTAACAGGAAAGAGAATAAAGATGATGTTTCTCAGGAAGTAAATACCAGCTTAACCTCTAGATTTCAGAAAAGTAAATGTACTTATTGTAGTAAGCTTGGTCATACTAAGGAGAAATGTTTCAGGAGACAGCGTGATGTGAACAAAAAGGAGTCTTTAAATATTCAGTCAATTGGTCTAGTGTCCACCCTTGAGAGTTCCCAGAATTCTTTAACTGAGTTAACTGAACCTGCTTTGAGGGGTAAATTAAATTCTCTTGATGGAGCTCCTCTTTTGAGCAGTAACGTGAGTGACACTCTCAAGAGTTTATGTGCTAATTTCCTGTCTGATGGTTTTGTCAGTCCTCTGGACAGTAATGACAGGAAATCAGTTAAAATATATCGTGATACAGGTGCTTGCCAATCCCTTATGCTGACCAGTGTTCTAGGCTCTAATGTTAATTCCTCTGATGAAACTGTAATCTTACAAGGTGTAGGGAATAATTACTTCTCTGTCCCTCTGTGCAGAGTGAATTTAGAGTCTGGTTTTGTTAATGGTTCCGTTATGGTTGGGTTGGTTGAGACACTCCCAATGTCAGGTGTAACTTTCTTACTTGGAAATGATATTGGTGGAAGTCAAGTGTGTCCAGCTCCTCAGTTGTCTAGTGAGCCAGTGACTGCGACCCAGGATTGTGATGTCCCTGATGTGTTCTCTGCATGTGCTGTCACTAGGGCTAAGTCTAAAGTTACTGGTGATTTAGAGGATAATGATGATGATGTTATCCTAGCTGACACTTTTCTTGCTAATTTGGACCACTCACCAGATGAGGCAGTACCCCGTAGTGTTGATAATTTGTCTCGTCAAGAGTTGGTTGAGTTGCAGGTTGCTGACCCTGAGTTGAAAGGTCTAGCTAACTCTGCTTGCAGTGAGGAAGAGTCAGCTGGTGCTTCTACTTGTTATTATATAAAGTCAGGAGTACTTATGAGGAAGTGGAGACCCCCAACAGCATCAGCTGATTGTGAATGGGAGGTTGTACATCAAGTTGTCATCCCTCGTGTTTGTAGGCAGGATATCATTAGAGTGGCTCATGATTCCAGTTTGGCAGGACACCTTGGAGTGAGGAAGACTGTGGCACGCATTTTGAAACACTTCTACTGGCCAGGTATCTTCAGGGATGTTTCCTGGTATTGTAAGTCTTGTCACACCTGTCAAGTTGTGGGGAAGTGTAATCAGACCGAAAAGGTTGCACCTCTAGTTCCCATTCCTCCTTTTGAGGCGCCATTCACCCGTGTGTTGGTGGATATTGTGGGCCCTCTTCCTAAGCCTTCTTCAGGATTTTCTTATGTGTTGACCCTGATTGATATGGCTACTCGTTATCCTGAAGCCATTCCACTTAGAAATATCTCAGCAAAGAACGTGGTTAAGGAAATGCTAGGGTTCTTCACAAAGTTTGGTCTACCCAAGGAGGTACAGTCAGACCGGGGAAGTAATTTCATGTCAAATGTTTTCAAGCAGTCTCTGAAACAGTTGGGCATCACCCAGATCACGTCTTCAGCTTACCATCCCCAGACCCAAGGAGCGTTGGAGAGATATCATCAAACACTCAAATCGATGCTCAGGAAATACTGTTTGGAACATCAGAAAGACTGGGATAAAGGTCTTCCATTCGTTGTGTTTGCCGCAAGAGAATCTCCAAATGAATCACTGGGCTTCTCACCTTTTGAACTACTGTTTGGCCATGAAGTAAGAGGACCCCTTAAGCTACTCAAGGAATGCTGGCTGTCGAAGGAAGATGACGTCAACCTGCTGGAGTATGTGATGAAGTTCAAAGAATGGCTGTCCACTGCTTTACAGCTGGCGTGAGAGAATTTAGGAGCTGCTCAGGAGAAGATGAAGACTTGGTATGATAAGAAGTCCAGGTTATGCCACTTTCAGCCAGGAGATCAGGTTTTGATTCTGCTACCAGTGCATGGGCAACCTCTTCAAGCCAAGTTTAGTGGTCCTTATTTCGTGGAGAAGAAACTCAGTGATGTCAACTATGTCATCGCCACACCAGATCGTAGAAAGAACAAGCAACTTTGTCACATCAACATGCTAAAGTTATATCACAGGCGGGACGAAAATAACCCAGTCTGCACTGTAGCTGTTCCACCCGAGTCTGCAAGTGAAGCTCTCCCATGCAGCATGAGCCTGAGTGATAGTTTGGGGAAGAATCCTGATATCATGAATGATCTCCAGACTAAGCTTTCTCATCTAGCTCCCGAGGAAAGGCAGGAGTTTTCGGCATTACTGCAGAAGTACCTGCAAGTGTTCCGTGCCACTCCAGGAAGAACCATTGTGTTGATGCATGATGTCAATGTTGGAGACGCAAAGCGAATTAAACTGCCTCCTTACCGTGTGAACCCAGTGAAAGTTCCTCTCATCCAGAAGGAGCTTGGCTACCTCTTAGACCACAAGATGATTGAGCCCTGTCAGAGCGAGTGGAGTTCTCCTGTCACTCTAGTCCCTAAGCCAGGTGGGTCACAGCGGCTTTGCATCGACTACAGACGTGTTAATCAGATAACCAAAACAGACACTAACCCTCTCCCTCGCGTGGAAGATTGCATAGACAAGATCGGAAAGGCTAGGTACATAGGTAAGTTTGATTTGTTAAAGGGATACTGGCAAGTACCTATGACTGAACGTGCTAGGGAGATCTCATGTTTTGTAACACTAGGAAAGACTTTTGCATGTTCTGTAATCCCATATGGTATGAAGAATGCACCAGCCACATTTCAGAAGCTCATGAATGTTGTAACAGAGGGTTTGGCAGGGTGTGTTGTTTATATTGATGATGTATTAATCTTCAGTGACAACTGGAAAGATCACCTATGCCATGTCAGTAAATTTCTTGAGCGTTTGGTTCAGGCTAATCTTGTAGCTAATTTATCAAAGTGTGAGTTTGGTCAAGCTAAAGTTCAGTACCTTGGGTACGTAATTGGTGATGGACATGTTGCACCACCAGGAGCTAAGGTTCAGGTTATAAGTGATCTTCCCAGACCTAAAAGTAGGAAAGAGCTACAAAGATTTTTGGGAATGGTAGGTTATTACAGGAGATTTGTTCTTAACTTTTCAATTCTTGTATCACCACTTACAGACCTACTGAAAAAGGGAGTTAAATTTGTCTGGACCGATAACTGTGAATCCTCTTTCAGCAAGCTTAAAGCTATCCTATTAAGTCAGCCAGTGCTCGCTACTCCAAATTTTGCTAAGCCTTTTAAGATGGCTGTTGATGCAAATGATACAGGAGCTGGGGCTGTTTTGCTGCAAGAGGATGATCAGGGTATTGAACACCCTGTATCTTATTACAGTAAGAAGTTCACTCCACCTCAAAAGAACTACTCAACTATTGAGAAAGAGCTTTTGGCCTTGATTTTGGGTTTACAGCATTTTTCATTTTATTTGTGTTCTGGTTTTGACCCCATAGTCATTTATACCGATTATAACCCACTGAAATTCCTTAGTAAGTTTAAAGATAAAAATCAGAGATTGACAAGATGGAGTCTACTTCTTGAGGAGTATTCATTAAACATACAACATGTCAAGGGGAAAGAAAATGTTATTGCAGATTGCTTATCTAGACTTTAGAAAGATTGTTTTAGAATAATAAGAAATTTCCTTTGTAAATTTCTTTTTCTTTGTGGGGAGGTGTTACATAGCCTATGATTTCATCATCCTTTGTGTAATTCTAACGTACAGTATGCTGCATGTTTGATCACGAGCGTGTTCTACCTCACTCCCCCCCTCCTCCCTTATAGTAGAGTAAGTCGTTCTTTCTGTTGTTCAGAGCAGGAGTGTCAACTCTTTGTCCCCTCTGGCTTCATTTGCGCGTCCTTCTTACAAGTTGTATCAAGCTCTGCCGGCCCCTATATAATGAGCTCAGTCTCTGCATTATTGCCACTTAGATCTACTCCTCATTTTGCTCACATCTCTGTCCTCCCCTGTACAGTTGTTATTATTGTGAGTGCTCAGGAAGTCTCCAGCCATCTAACTGCTGTGTAATTTGAGTATGAGTGTTATTACATTTTGTTCTTGTACTGTATAGCATAAGGTGTTAATTTGTAGGCCTAGTAAGGTTTTTGTGATTCATGTGTTTTGGGTGTCAGCCCTTATTAATAATATTTTGTATCTGTAATAATATATCTTGCATTCACTGAGTATTATCTGGTATTTTCATTTTATCAGGGCTGACTTAGATAAATTTACTCTTGCTAATTTCGTGTTAACCCTTTGACCGCGGGTATTGTTTTGGTCTGACTGTCCTCTCTCGCGGGGGTTTCAGCCAAATGTAAACAAACCTTTAAACCTTAATAACTCTGGACAGAATAAAGCTAGAGAAAAAAATAAGGTACCATTAGAAAATACTAACCTTCATCTTTCCATTGATGTAGGTTTCATGACTTTGTTGACTTTCACAGGACGGGGAGAGCCGTTAGAAGTGAGGGGTGTGAAATAACTATTTTACGCCCCACACACCAGTACCAAATGCCAACCACTCTCTCATAATAGTAATATAAACATATATGAACACTGTACATACGATAAACACCCACTCTGTGTTCACTGAGGTAGGTAAAAGGCACTTCCCTGCGGCTGCGCCCGCTCTTCACTGCGGCTGGGCCTCACTTCACTGCGGCGGCACCCGCTCACTGACGTTTCATGCGATCTGTTCATTCTTTCTAACTTCTAATATTATTTTACATATAATCTGGGCAATATACATTATATTTACACTGCACTTATTACTATATTGCATCACTGGCGCATCACAGAAGTACACAAGTGCCGCAGAATTACACAAGTGCTGCAGATTCTCTTATTACAATATCACTTATTATACTGGCCAATATTTACATTTTTTTCTAGGCAAAATATCCCTTATTACTACATTATCCATTATACAATTATTGGCAAAGCACGTCACTGTCGCATCACTATATATCACTGTCACTTTCAGTATTTACTCAGAGAGTGGTACTCGGCAAAGCACGGAGTTACACATAGAGCGACTTGGCATTCCAGGCACTGGTGTGTGCTCATTTTTCTCGTCCTAGGCCTCCGTGTGGTGTTAGAACATACTCTGCAGCGGCCCTGTGACAACCTGCCGCCTGCTGTAAGAGGCAATTTCACAAGCTGGTGCCGGCTCATGTAATTGCAGCACTCAAGATGGTCAGGTTGTGTGTCAGTGTCGCCTCGGGATCAATGCCGTCACCTGACCAAATCGTACAAGTAGCTGCTGCATGACAGTCTTGGAAAACTGTCTCAGTGATGGTTGCCTTATGCCCCCGACTTGTGTCTTGTAGAGAATGAAGGCGTTGAGCATGCACATATCAAGCATGTGCAGGCAAGCCTTCCTGTACCATCGGGCGTTTCTCCTGAGACAGTCGATTTCGCCAATCATCATATCAGACTTATCAACAAGTCTCATATTGACATTGTAATCAATGACGGCATCAGGCTTCATGATTGGCTCTCCCGTCCTGTAGCTGACCTTCCCCCTTGTGGATGGTGCTGATCATATTCACGACCTTCTTGTCATGCCACCTGATCGCAAGAAGCTTGTCTGACTTCTTCAGGTGAACATCTCCCTTGGATGATGATGATGCTTCGGGGAAACTTGGCCACTCTTTCCTATAGCTCCGTACAGTGCCAACAGTGCCAATGCCGTGTTCAGCAAGGTATTTGGAGAGTTTCGGTGCTGTGTAGTAATTGTCTGTGTACAGCACATGATTACCACCAAAATACCTCTCCATCAGCACTTTTACAATGGAGCCAGAGAAGCCAAGGGGGTCTTTCCTGTTCACATCCATTGTGCTAGCAGAGTAGATGACAAAATCCAGGATATACCCCATCTCACAGTCACACAGCACAAACAACTTTATCCCAAAGCGGTGGCATTTGCTGGGGATGTACTGCATGAATTTGAGACGTCCTCTGAACAGTACCAGGGATTCGTCTATGACGACTTTCTGCTTAGGCCGGAAAAATCGCATAAATCGATCCCTAATCCTGTTGAGAAAATCCCTCACTTTCCACAAAGGGTCAGTTTGGGACGGGTTTGCATTGTCAGCGAAGTGCAGGTATCCAAGCAGCTGTCGGAACCGATCCCGTGACATATACTTCCCGAATATTGGGATAGTAGTAATGTCATCCACGAGCCAGTACTCCTCCAACTCATGTCTCTTTATATGGGGCATAAGAAACATTAGGGCAAAAAAAACATACAGCTCTCTGATTCCGACAGGCAACCACGACACTTGCTTTGGTGAGCCAATAGGTCCCAGCCCTTCTGCTGCACACTGAGCTACATACCTATTGGTCTCATCGCTGACATGCTGCACGATTTCATTATCCATGAAGGCCAGGAAGTAGTCAACAAAGTCATCTCCTGCGTTGCATGGGAAGGCAGGCTGTATTCCAGCATTTGTCATATCAAACGGTGGATTGTGTGGCTGAAAATCTGCACCATCAGACCAAACAAATGCATCCACTTTCCCTGTGCATGGTTCAGTGGCAGTGGCAGGTTGCATTGCACTCGTTGCCCCGTGAGAAGGAGCTGAGGTGGAGGTAATGGGTGAGGCAATGGGTGAGGCAGGAGGTGAGGCAGGAGGCGAGCGGGAGGGGGGTGAGGCAGGAGGCAACGGGGAGGGGGGTGAGTGCGGGGGCGGTGAGTGGGGGGGTGGCGAGGGTGAGGGAGCTGAGCGGGGGGCAGGCGGGGGGGTTTCTGACCTGGTGCGTGGTGAAACTTGACCCTTTCTACCCTGCTTATCACCTCGCTTATCTCCTCGCTTATCGCCCAGCTTTGCCCTCCAACTGCCACGCATCCCCTTTGTTCTAGGCCTTCCCTCCCTGCCTGCACGGCTTGCACGGCCTGCCTTCCCTCGCTTTGCAGGCTTTGGTAATTCGTACTCCTCAGATGATGTAGACTGAGGAGAGGGCACGGCAGATGATGATGATGATGTGAGGGCAATAGGGCTAGGGGAACGGGAAATTGATGGGAAATGCTTACTAGGGCCTGGTGTGGGAGACGTGAGCCTGCGCTTCACTCCCTTCCCACGTGCAATACCAGATTTGCCCATAGGAGCCTTTCCTTTCCCAGAGTAAGTTGGGGGTGGGGGGGGGGAAACAACACGATCACTTTCATCACTGTCACTATCAATGGAAAATGGTTCACCACCAATCACTGCCAAATCATCACTGCTTGCTGTGAGTGTGTCACTTTCACTGCCACAATCAAGAGTAGTACTTACAGTTTTGTCCAGCTCATTTCTAATTTCAGGAGTGCTCAACCCCTTCTGCCTCGCCGTCGGCAGTTCCTTTACCGGTGTAGAGGTAGAGGGAACACTAGCACTAATCATTGTAGAGGAGGAAGCGAGCGACGATGTGTTGGGATGGAGCGCCATTATCATGCACAGAGCTGGACAGATACTGACTGATGAGGGTCAGGGCAGGGGTGGGGGGGGCCCCCTTGGGGTTGGAGGAGGGAGGTGTGGGATGGCTGGCGTGAAAGAACTCGACAGCTACTCTTGCGTGAGACACTTTGCGCGCCGGGAAAACGCGCGGTGTTCAAAATATTCACGATCATTCCAGAATGACACCCGCGGTTTGGTCCAGTTTTGTCAATGTCATTCTGGAATGACACCCGCGGTTAAAGGGTTAATAGAGGCTGTTGCAGTTAACCATATATTTAACCTGCTTTTTGCCATTACATTATCCTTATGAGTCCTGAATGTTTTGTTGTTAGTTTGAGCATTAAACTTTAACTTGTAATTTTCCCTAACTCTTTTGTTTTGAACCTGGAACTTTGCGGGACAGTTTTCTCTGTTTCGTAACAGTGTGTATAAGTAAACTGGGACTGCGTCGTCCTGTCTCTGCTGCCCTCTTTTTTTTAGGGGGGAAGCAGCCTAATTATATAGAGTAGATAGATGGATAGATAGTGTTTGATCGGTGATGACTGAGTGGAGATTGAGATTTTACCGGCTGCATGAAGACAGGGTAGACATAATTTACTGTGGTAAGTGGGGATTGTTTGACTCCAGTGGCTTATTAGGGATAGCATACTATTTACTGTATATCCAGTGGTGTACAGAGAGATACTATGGCTGTATTATCATGCCACCGGATACATCGTCACACAACAAATTTTGTACACTCGATGCCTAAGTAATCCGTTAACCATCGTTTGTACAACTTTGCACATACACTTTGCGCCTATAGTAAAAGTGAAAACTATTGATTTTCGTGGTTCCATGTCTTGCAGTCTCTCCCCTTCTTCACCCGAGAACCACATGTTTTGGCTAGGGGTGGGCGTATCGATACCAAAATATCGATACTTTCGATACCAGCTATTTAATCTAAGTATTGATACTGGTGCCTAGGTAGCTATCGATATTTCTAAAGAAAAATGTTCCAGTTTGGCAACTGTTAAGGAGAAATTAAGTAAGTTCAATATGCAGGGAAATAATTTTCAGTCCACTGAAAGGCAGGGATAATATTTTTGCGTCTGGCTGCCCAGTGTTTTTATATCCTGTGGTTCCACATCACCGAGCGTGTGACCATGCTGTATGACTGTCAGTCACACCACTGACCTTGATTGGAGAACTGTTACAGCAGTGCTGGCACCCCTAGACTATTTATATAAAAAATAGCATTAAGCAAAGGTCGAGGTATCGGTATCGGTAATCGATTCCGACGATACTAGTCAAAAGAGTTATCGGTATCATATCGACGTGAAATAACTGGTATCGCCCACCACTAAGCTACCCTAATTCAGTAACCAGGGCTACTCTGCAAATCTGCAGGCACTTGAAGACTATATAAAGGACGAAACCTATTGATTTTCACTGTTTTAGGTTCCATCCTTTCCCACTCAAGTACATCCACAACGCATCTCAGTCTGTCAAATCGTATCGCGGTAAAAAAGACACACTATGCTGTCTTATAGCCAAGGTAGAGCCTGTCAGTTTACGAATTTCCTCTGCCTATCAGCCTCTCCTCCGAATGCATCACATTTTTAGTTTGTGGATGTCATATCTCGACCACCAAGCCACCATTTGTTGAACAATATTTCACACACACACACACACACACACACACACACACACACACACACACACACACACACACAGCAGGTCAAAGCAAAGGCAAAATCTGGTAGCTTTCTTTCCCAGCACCCTGATTTGATTACATATAATAATATATAATTGCTGTGTCAACCATCTACACCAGTAATAAACATCAGTGCAACGTCAACTCTCATTATCTCATTCCACGGCACTAGTGAGGTGAGAGGAAAATACATATAGGTAAAACACCAAACGTGCCAAAACTTGAGAGAGAGAGAGAGAGAGAACATAACTGATATAAATAATCTTCCATTTGCCAGTTACCCAATGTCCCGAGGCAGTATCATTTAATTTAGTACATAAAAATTCATGTATCTGAACAGTAACCTTCCCTTGCCCCAAAGTTTGTGTAACTGGCATCTCAGTAGCTGGGCCAAATCTAGTTATATTACTCTAAATACACAGTGTAATCAGCCTATGACATAGGGTAAGGAAATTGATGTTCACGAATCTATCCCCCCCTCTCTTTCCCACAGCATCACCGTTTTGGGACAGTTTATATTTGGGCATGAAGTTTCACAAAGTTTTTTGTTGTTGGTACAGACATACTATTAATTTTCAAAAGACTCCGTATTCTCCCGACACTTCACCACTAATCATTAGTAGTGGCCACCATTATTTGCTGTCACAAGTTTACTCACACAACAGGCCATTGTAAAGCCATGCCTGTTGAGTTTTATAGATCTAGAGTCCTGTGGCCTTCCTCGGCCTTCTCACACGGTTCATCACAAATCTGGGACACCCTGCCTGAAGAAATGTGTCATCTTTCGTTTCCCAACTATACACGGGGAGTTGACATGTGGTGGAGCACCAGCCTACTGATCTTCAAAGTTTAATGAGCAGACTCTCAGCAAAAAATTCATTACCCTCGCCAGCAGACAATATATATGTATGTGACTGACATTGGATACCAGGGAATATTTTTTCTTTGTTATGTAACTTCCATACACCTGTTGCCTGGTTAGATAAGTGTAAAACATCTCATCGCCGTGTCTATGTCCCCGAAAGAGGATGGTATACTGCAGAAGGGTAATTTAAGCCTACTCTCCATTGAGTATACATTTTACGAGTAGTTGAGCCTGAGGCCACAGACTTGTGTGTAATACATGCAATATATGTATGTTGATGGTAGATGGGGGCGCTCAACATCCACCCACTTAGTGTAGTGGTACTCTGTTTTTAGTGTAGCTCTACATTCAGTGGCAAGCCAAATGGTTTCCTGTAAACAAGAAAAGCATTTAGAGCACCGGGTGGTAACCTTATAACCAACCAACACGTGCTCCCTCCGTGACAACAAGTGGGTTGGCGGAGGGTTAGTGCCCCTCCCAGGAAGACAAATTACTGAAAATATAAACAAGAAGCCTCGGAACAGGGCTGACCAAAAGGTGACGACTAAGGACCGAACAAAGGACATGGCACGGATAGCTACATGGAATGTAAGGGATGCAAATGATGAGGTGAAAGAAAGATTGTCCAGGTGCTTGAGGGTGCGAAAGTGGATGTATGTGGATTAACTGAAACTAAATGGAGAGGTGAGAGTGTGAGAGAATGAGTGTATGGATGAGGTATATGTACGGGAGTAGGTGAAAATGAGAGGGCAAAAGAAGGAGTGTGATTTGCTGTGAGTAACAGATGGAAGGAAAATATAAGAGAGCATGGAACGGTTGGCTCAAGGTTTGTGTGGGTAAGATTGAAAATTGGTCTACAAATGTGGGCGATTTTGTGTGTGTATGCACCAACGCAAGATCGTGCAAGCACAGTGCAAGAAGAGTTCTGGACAAATGTGGAAGCATGCATGGAAAAGTTTGAAAGCAATGAGAGAGTGTTTTTGACTGGAGATATGAATGGAAAAGTAGCGAATGTGAAGGTGGATGGAGTAGTTGGTGAGTGGGGTGTGCCTGCAGAGATGAATGAGAATGGCAGTACTTTCGTGGACATCTGTGCCAGGAGGAGGTTGGTGATAGCTAATGCTCTCTTCAGGAACAAAATGATCCATAGGTATACGTGGCGAGTGATGAGAAGGGTGGGTGGTGAACTGAATGAATGGAAGGTAATGATTGTTTAGATGTATGTGGATGAAAGGATGAGAAGGTGTGTAATGGATGCAAGAGCATATGGAGGCTGGGGGAGTGGACTTTCTGGCCACCACTTGGTGGTGGTCAGAATCAAAGTCGAATGAAATGGAGAAATAGAAGAAGGGAAGGACAGGAAGATGTAGTTCATACAAGGAGGGTGGAAAAGTTACAAGAGGATGGGGAAAAAAAAAAAAAAAAACAGAATATAAGAGGGAAGTGGAGGAGCGATTGGGTAAATATGGATTGGAGCAGATGAGGGACATGGAAGGTGTGTGCAAGATATTCACAGAAGAAATCTGTGCAGCATGTGAGGTGGTGTGTGGGGTGAGAGAAGACGAAAGGGGATGCAGGGAACAGCATGGTGGAATGAAGAGGTGAGAGAGGCTGTGGGACAAAAGAAGAAAATATATAGTGAGTGGATGAGAAACAGGGGCATGGAAGAAATTGAGAGATAGAAGAGAGAGTTATTTGTAGAGAAGAAGTGAGAGGTGAAACGATTAGTAAGAGAGAGAGTGAGAAGACAGTGGATGAGGAATTTGGAAGGAACTTGAATGTAAAGTGGTGGGAATGTAAGAAAATGTTTTGGGATGAGGTAAAGAGAGTTAGACAGGATACCAAAGAAGTTAGTTGGAGAGTGAAAGATAAAAATGGTAGATTTCTAGTGAAGAAGGGAGAAAAAGTGAGCAGATGGAGAGAACACTTTAAGGAATTGTTGAACATAGAGAAAAAAAGTAATGCGAGTTTAAGTGGCTGGGGAATGGCTGGGAGAAGGAGGGATGTGAAGGAGGGATGTGAGAAGAAGGGAAGAAATCAGTAGGATGGACGTTGTGGAAGCAATAAAGAACGTTAAAATGAGGAAAGCCCCAGGAACTGATGGACAGTGTGGTGAAATGCTGAAGCTTGTGGGAGAGATACTGTAGTAGTAGAATGGATGTGGAAGATGTGGAGCTTGGCCTGGGAGGAAGGTAGAGTCCCGAAGGATTGGTAGTCAGGTATAATTATTCCCCTGTACAAAGGAAAAGGGGAAAAAGAAGTGTGTGGTAATCATAGGTGCATTTGTCTTCAAATTGTAAAAGGAAAAGTATATGGTGGCACACATATTGACAGAGTTAGTGGAAATAACAGAGGAATTAGTTGGAGAAGAACAGGAATGTTATAGGAAGGGAAGAGAGTGTGTAGATCAGATATTCATTCTTAGATCTTCAATGGAAAAGTTTTTACAAAAGGGAAAGATTTTGTATGTGGCCTTCATGGATTTGGAGAAAGCATATGACAGGGTGAATAGACAAGGATTGTGTAAAGTATTAAGAATATATTGAGTAGATTGGAAGTTGTTGAAGGCCGTGAAGAGTATGTATGATGGTGCTAAGGCTGCAGTGCGAGTAGATAGTGAACTGAGTGGATTTTTCTACATGAATGTTGGATTGAAACAAGAATGTGTCATGTCTCCATGGTTGTTCAATCTGTTTATGGATGGGGTTATAAAAGAGATACAAGGTAGGGCAGTGGATGATTGAGCAGCCTTAGTGAGGGAAGGCAGTGTTTGGAAACTTCCTGTACTGTTGTTTGCAGATGATACTGTGTTGTTAGGTGAAGACGAAGGGTAGCTGCAAGTTTTGCTGGATGAGTTTGGGAGAGTGTATAAGAAAAGGAAACTGAAGGTTAATGTAGGGAAGAGTAAAGTTATGGTCTTCGAGAGAAGTGAAGTCAGTGAATGTACAGTGAGGTTGGAAGAGGAGGAAATGGAAAATGTGAGTGCGTTTAAGTACTTGGGTAGTGTGATGAGTAAGGATGGAAGTTGAGAGGGTGAAGTGCTTGAAAGGGTACAACAGGGAAGAAAAGTTGCTGGTTCCTTGAAAGCAGCGATAAGAAACAGGGAAGTGAGCATGGAAGTGAAAAAGCTGCTACATGACAATATTGTGACACCGGTTTTAACGCATTGAAGTGAAGCTTGGACCTTGTTGGAGGGGCAGAAGTCAAGAGTAAGAACAGTGGAAATGAGTTATTTGAGAGGAGCATGTGGAGTCACATGGAGAGACATACTGACAAATGAGAATTTGAAGGAGCGTTGTGGTGTGGATGTGGATGTGAGAGGAAGCGTTAGGAGAAGCACACTGAGGTGGTTTGGCCATGTGGAGAGAATGGAGAGTGAGAGGCTGACGAGGAGAGTGTATGTGAGTGACGTGGAGTGTGGGGAGAGGGAGGGAGAGGCAAAGGATGAGATGGAGGGATGGAATGGAGTGATATATGAGAGAGGGGTGTGTGTGCTGGAAGCAGGGCAATGAAATGACGGGGGACATGGCTACATGGAGGCGATTTGTTTGTGACCACCCCTTACGGGATTAAGGCGTCTGGCAATAGATAGATAGATAGTTTGATAAATGTATTGAACCAAACTACAGAACCAAATAAACCTTTTACCAATATATTACAAACGTATCTGTTGGCAAGCCACTAGTTGATAGGCTATTCCACGTTCCGTTTAGACATATCATCTAAGGAGGTATTTTGGCTACGCTTTTGTTCTGTGATGGTTTCATTAGTTAAATGTGGATAAATGAATGCACAGAGTTTTGAAGAGAAATTGTACCTTAATTTAGATTTATTAGTTCATGTATGTATGTATGTATGTATGTGTGTGTGTGTGTGTGTGTGTGTGTGTGTGTGAGAGAGAGAGAGAGAGAGAGAGCAGATTGATATCTGTTAAGGGGGGCCGGTTTCCCACATTTCTACTCTTGAAACTGGGAAAGCATCACATCCTCAGCAGGACACTCGTTATCACAAAAGCATGTACCAAATGTACATGCATACCCGATTAGACATATACTGTAAGCCTTAGTGGTAGCTGGGAGCACCAATCATCCACTAGTTCAAGGTGCTGCTGCTTTTATGTGACTACTGTAACCCAAAAAACAATTGACAATTCTGGATGGTAAACATATAATCAGATAACTAAGTGATGTGGAGCTGGCTACTTGTACATGTTGTGTAGTGTAAATGTGTTCAGAGGGGGGGGTCTGGTAAAGATTTTGCGTGGATGATTTTATGTGCCTACTTGTAAGCTGTTATGTTCTTCCATGTAATGGCACGGGTACAACTGTGTGCCTACCATACCGGGATAGTTCCCAACAGTGCGAACTTTAGCTTTAAAAGTAGTAATGGTGCAGTCAGTGTCGGCATGTACAGTGTTATTCTGAATGGACTGCAAGATTTTGTGGTGGGCCTTACATTCGATGGAAGCCCATGTTTTGGATGCGTAGGACATCATTGATATATTATATGTCGAGTAAGGAGAGTGTTTCTATTTGTTGCCCATAGTTTGTCGCTACAAGAGCACTAGGTGCATTTACTTTGAAGGTGCATGCCATTTTAATCTCTTCTATGTGGTAGTTGAAGGTGTGCCCAGTGTCTTACATTACTCTATGGAGTTGTTGGATGGGGTATGAGGAACAGGCATTTACTGTAGTTAAGTGTGTTTCTGGGGGTTAATTGTATTCATGAGTGTCACTGCTGATGAGTGTATATGCGACCTATGCTTGAAGTATATTTAGGTTGTTTTATTCATGAGTGTCACTGGTGATGAGTGTGTATGCCACCTATGCTTGAAGTATATTTAGGCTGTTTTGCTGCAGTGAGCATGGTGTGTCTGCGATATGGTGTGCGTGCCGATTGTTACTGATATATCATCTGCATATGTGGCAATGTTCATGGGTGGTTGTGGTATGGGACTATAAGGCATGTACAGTATGGTTTAAAGAGTGCATGTGAAAGAATGAAGCTTTGTTAAGGAAGAATCCTGTTCGTGATTACTTGCCCTGGAATATTACAAGTGCTTTTCTTCATGATAAATATATGGCAGGCCAGGATTTGGTGTTACTTTTCATGTTTTTGTCGTAGTGTGTATGAGTCGGGAGAAATCTTCAAAGGGAATATTGTTATATATACTTTACCCTATGCACCCCCTGCAGAGTATATGCCGTCAGATGCTTGCTCTGTGAGGTTCGTTGATAAAGTTTTTGTGAAGTGCAGTGCTTTTAAGCCGTGTTGTAAGGGATCAAGGGGAACACTCAGTTATGACTTTTTCAACCCTTAGCATCCAGCATACCTCATACATATCAGGTCTGGGGCGATGTCGCTTACCAAATAAGAGTGGGATTTTTAAAGAAGGCACCACGAAGTTTCTTGTAGGAACAGCACCATGCAAGGGTTATCATCTCTCATCTCAACCACCAAGGTTGGGATCCAAAAACAAAAACGAACAATAGCTATTGTGTGGAAAAATTCATCCCTTCCTAATCCGTTTCCCATGGCGCTAGCATCTGAGCAAGGCTAAAATCTGTTTCGAGGGGGAGGGAGGGGAAGAAAGGCTCCTGATGGTGAAATATAATGTAAGGCTGACAGTTGGTAAGGAAAGAGGATATATATATATATATATATATATATATATATATATATATATATATATATCTCTCTCTCTCTCTCTCTCTCTCTCTCTCTCTCTCTCTCTCTATATATATATATATATATATATATATATATATATCGAATGCAGCACACACCACCCTGAGTGATGGCTTATTGAACGAACTGGCAACTCAAATAGACTTCAGGCGCAAGTCCTGCTCATGTAATCGCCAGTTTCCCACGAACTAGGAGCACTTTTACCACAACAGTTCTGAAACTGTTGTCAGATGAGCAAAAATATTCAGTGAGTACTGGTGTCAAACCATCTTGAAGAGGAAAACGCATAATTACAACCATTTTGTAATAGTCGCCAATGTGGCCTTATTGCCATACCACAGAGCCTGTTTTGCAACTCCATAGCCGCAAAGCACTGATTAAGGATCAGTTATTTTTTCTTTTATGGCACAGTGTTATGGCTCTGTATGAAGAAAAGTGTGCTAGGCTTTTGTTTGGTTTGAGTTGAGGGATGATTCATGTTTCCAAATGTTTTGAGAATGCTAAGAATACGTATGAAAAATTACAGTTTGTCAAGGTCTGGATGCCCTGTGGTCCAAAATGTTTCAGGTACAGAGTGACGATGCCATCAGTTCCTGTGCTTGTAGAATTCTGTATTTATTTCTCGTAATGTTATGTGCTCCTTCAGAGTGAAGGGACGTGCTCTGATCGAATGGAAATTATGCAGGGAGGATTGTTTTTCATACTCCACGCAACTTGGTGTGAGGTGACTTACGCACAAGTACGTATGCTTGTTCTTTGTATGAGACGATGTGTTGAGTGTTAGACATGATTGCAGCAGGAGTCTTGAAGGGTACATGTGAGTGGTATTATGTTTTATAAATCTCATGAATGTTGTTTCGCAAGACTTCTCATTCTGTTTTCTTCTTTTGATTTTGTTGTCAATTTTGTTGTTTAACTGTTGGATCCTCATTATAGTGTCTTGAGTGTATGGGAGGGGGAGTTATCGGTATGTTTGAAAGTTGCGTTGTTTCTTGATGCGAGCAATCTCTTGTATAACGCCTGGATTGTAGAGGCATCTCTTGCCATGTTGAATGTGGTTTTTATCTGCACTAAATATGATGGGGTTAAATTTCATAATATGAATGCCAATGCAAGTGATAGGTGTGTTGTTTAGTGTACCGAAATGTAGCTCCATTTGTTCCGTGAATTTAGTTCATGTCCCAAATATCACATTTTCTTGACCCATTCCCTCACTTAACTCCACCTGGCAAAGAGTACTAGAACTCCCTCCCGAACACCTATATCATAATCACCTTACTAATGGACTCTAGCGATTGAATACTGTTTACACAAATTACAAGAAGCGGTGCCAAGGCACAACAAACCCGTTCCCGGCAGCCATTTTAGTGGTGACGTACAAGCAAGCACAACAGGATATTTAGTCAAAGATGTCACAGACCGCATTTGGAGGTGAAAATTGACGATTTTATGCCCATTTGAAATTTTAGGCCCGACCCCCCTACCGCTATCTAGCGGGTGACCCCACTGGTGTAATGAGGCATGTTATAGGATGCAGATTCGAAAGATGTACCTTTGAGTTTTGGTTTCATGTCGATATGACGAATTTGAAAGTAGTTATGGCGAAAAATAATTCTTTACATTCTTTGGGCCTACAGCCTAGGCCTTGGCCCAATTTAGTCCAAAATTTTATCAGGTGATCAGATGGTCATAGCCCATCATCTCTGTAATTTTACTGAAAATTGCACCCGTAGTTTTCGCGTAAAGTTGTTAACAGAAAGACAGACAGACAGACAAACAAATAAACAGACACAAACCAAGTGAAAACAATATCCGTCCCCGAACCCCTCCAGTGCGGGGACGGGTAATAATGCTGAGAGAGAGAGAGAGAGAGAGAGAGAGAGAGAGAGAGAGAGAGAGAGAGAGAATGAATAATAATAATTAAACTAATGACAGGTTCCTCCCACAGGCCGCACACTCACAACAGGTGGATCTCCGAGGGAGAGGGCGGTGATGGGCTATGGCGATGCTGGGGAGGAGGGGGCAGGTAGGGGGAAGGGTGTTGCAGGAGGGGGAGGCAATGTGGCCAGCAGTGAAAAGGAAGAAATCCAGCTCCTCTCCCTCTCCCCCTACTGCTCCAGCCGTATGTCCTCTTCTGTCTAAGGTGGGTAGAATCGCTGTGGTGCTCGATAATTAAGGATGAAATATGCCGCACGACGAATATCACTCTAAATATCTATCAAGGCTTTATCTTATTTTTTTATTAGGGTAAAATTCTTCATCTTATGTTAGTATCTGTTTAACTTTCAGTTACGACTGTAACCGATTTCCTTCCACTCATGTAACACAATATGTACCACACTTCCCTCTACACGATGGTAACCTAATTCTTTCAAAAATTATTCAGTTCTTTGTCCCACACTTCCTCCCAATTTCTTGACAAGAAATATTCACATCATAATCCCAGAATTTGTCTACATGATCACTTTCTTATCCTAAAGTATACGGCACTTCCTGACGATCATATATAGATAGATTGATAGATAGATAGATAGATAGACAGATATTTATATATGCAAAAAGGAACCAAAGGAAAGGGGCCAGGAAATTGTTCCCTGCAAGAAAAAAACAAAAGCAACATAACAGAGAGGCAAATTCAAGAGCTGTTCATTTCGAGATGCCTGAACAAACTGCGTTTTAAAGACTGGAGTTCATAGGCAGAAGGAAATACAGACAGAGGGATACAGCTCCGGAGTTCATCTGTGGCATACATGAAGGATTGGGACTAACCATTAACTCTTGCATTTTAGACAGTTGGAAAGAAAAAGGATGATGAGAGTTTGCTGCTGGACGGGTACTACGCGGCCGCGGTAATGGAAGAGTGAAGCAAGCAGACAGTTCAGAGGAACAGTGACCATTGAAGCAGCGATACATAAAAGATAAAGATGCAACAGTGCTGCAAAAAGACCGACGTTGAGGGTGTCAATAAGAGGAGAGTTAATGTAACGAAAAGCCTTTGACTCTACTGAAAAGAGCTTTTTGTGAGGAGCCTCCCCACACGCTAGAGTTGTACTTTAAACAAGGGCGAATAAAACCCGTGTATAAAGTCAACAACTGTGCAGGGATAAAGAAGGCACAGAGTCGGCTTAGCACACCTAATCTCTTAGACGCAGATTATACAAGAGAGGTAAAATGCTCATTCCGAGATAAATCCCGAGAGAATGAAGCCCCAAGTATGTTTAATATGCTGTGAATCGCCAACTCAGATTCTTCCCTCTCCTTCTGGCACCTTGCCAAGAACCATTGTAACAACTTTACCAGGTCATCATTCCCTCCTCTTTTCCACCCTGATGTCTTTGTATCTATTTCTTCTACTGATAGAGCAGAAATCTTCATTTAGACGTTCTCCTCCAGTTCCATCTTAGACGATTTCTGTGTTGTTCCTCCATCACTTCCGCCTCTGGCTTCCTCATGGCTGATTTTAAAATGTCTTCAATTCATGTATTTTCTGTCATCTCTGGCCTCAGTTGTAACAAAGCATGTGAGCTTAATGAGGTCCTTCCTGTGGTCCTCAAGAACTGTGCATCTGTGCTTACACCCTAGCTAGGTAAACTCTTACCTTTGTCTCTTAACTTGTACCTTTCCTTCTTGCTGGAAGTTTGCTCATATTCAGCCTGTCCCAAAGAAGGGTGATCATTCCCACCTTTCTTGCTACCGCTCAGTTGCCTTAACATCCTGTGTTTGAAAAGTTTTTGAGTTTATTCTTAATCAAAAAAATATTTATGGCATCTTCCCTATCACAACATTCTTTCTGATTGTCAGCACAGGTTCCGCCAGAGACGCTCCACTGGCGATCTTCTTACGTACCTTTCAGACCCTTGGTCATCCTCCTTTCGGGACTTTTGCGAAAGCTATGTCATTACAGTTGACATCTCAAAAACTTTCGATCAAGTCTGGCATAAATCTTTATTTTCCAGACTACCCCCTTACAGTCTCCATCCTTCTATCTATGCTCTCATCTAGCTTCCTTTCTGGTCGTTCTATAATTGCTGTTGTAACCGGCCACCGTTCTTACCCTAGAGCTATCAATAGTGGTGTTCCTCAGAGGTCTGTCCTAACACCAACTCTCATCCTTTTTTTCATCGATGACTTTCCAAGCAGTATATCCAACCCTATCTACTCATACACTGACGACTCCACTCTTCACTTTTCTATTCGGTTCTCACAGGGTCCATCTCAGCATTTACTTCAACAGACAAGGGATGAGGCTATGGCACAGCTGTGTCTGGCTTGGCTCATATCCCTGACTGGGGAAAAGTAATATTGTCATTTTTAATGCATCAAAAACTCACTTCTTACATCTGTCAACTCGACTAAATCTTCCACAGGTATATCTTCAAATTTTTCACAATATCCAGCTCAATCCTGCATAATCTTTAATGATCTTTTATCTGTCACCCACAATCCCATTCACTCATATGCAGATGACTCAACACTACATAGTTCATTCACACTCAGACACCCATTTACAAAGTCTAATATCTCTACCTCTCAACTCAGTACAGCCATCTCCATAAATCAAAATCTATCTACGATCAGTGAATGGGGACAAAACAACCTTGTCTCTTTTAATGCTAGTAAAACTAAATATATACAGTTTACTAACAGACAGGTATTGCCAGATTCGTACATTACCTTCAGTGCTACTAATATTCCCATCTCCAAAAGTATTGAAATTCTTGGCGCCTTACTTAACAGTGCCCTCAGCTGGACCTCACATGTCAGATCACTTGCTAAAACTGCCTCAAAGAAACTTAGATTATTGTACAGAGTCCGTAACTTCTTCGCCAATGAGCAGTTAGCTATAATTTATAAGAGTCATGTGCGCTATCAGCTTGAATATTGCTCACCCTTGTGGAATGGTTATGGAGAGGTCGCATTAAGACAACTAGACAAAATTCAGAACAAAGCTGTTAGAATCATTAACAACCCTGTCATTACCTCCCCTGCAAGTAAGAAGGAATGTTGCCTCTCTTGCATTATTTTACAGATATTTTTTTGGCAAATGCTCAGACGAAGTTGCGTACATGGTGCCACCTCTCCATGCCTTCCCTCGTGCTATACGGGCATCTGGTAGCGCTCATGACTGGAATGTTACTCAGCCATATTGCAGAACTTCTGCCAATCAGAATTCTTTCATTCCCCGAACTGCATCTCTCTGGAATTCGTTTCCCCAGAGTTGTTTCCCTCCAAATTTCAACCCACAGCTGTTCAGGGCTAACTGTTACAGATATTTTATGAACGGAGGACGCCAGTAATCTGGTGTATGGATTTTTTTTTTTTACTCATTTGTTTTTCCTTCCTCCGTTCTGTTATTATATATATATATATATATATATATATATATATATATATATATATATATATATATATATATATATATATATATATGTATGTATAATATATATATATATATATATATATATATATATATATATATATATATATATATATAATATAATATAATATAATATATATATATATATATATATATATATATATATATATATATATACATACCGGTATATATATAATATGCAAAAGGGGGGGCCATGGCCGCATGGCCTTCCCCCTCGGTACGCCACTGGATATATTGATATAGATATAGATAGATAGATATAAATAGATCTCATCTCATCAGCCGTTTGTGTGTCCACTGCAGGACCGGCCTATCCCGACCGAAATTTGGACGAGACAGCCAATGTATCTCTACCATGTGGCTTAGGCTGTCTGGTAGAGATTGCATGTAGGGTGAGAAGTGCTTGTAAGTGAAATTGTAGTGTTGGAGAGGCTTTGTATATGTGTGCAGTCTGTGAACCAAGTGTAATCGGCCCGTGCATGCCGACTGGGTGCAAGCATACTTCATAGTAAGCGACACTGGTTCAACCACTGCACTCCTTATGTCCGCCAATGCACTTGGCAAGGAGAACGCTCCTAAAGTTTTTAACCCTGGCGGGGAGCGAACTCTCGCTCTCCAGTGTACAAAAACGCACACTTTACCACTGTGGCTCTATATATATATATATATATATATATATATATATATATATATATATATATATATATATATGTATCAGAGAGAAGAACAGACAGCACGTTTCCAAGCAGAAACACTTATTAGATGAGACTCATGGGTGGGTCGGCTCTGGTACCTTTTGTAGGCCTTCTGCCTGTTGTGGACTGCATTAAAATAAGCGTAAACCATTTTTTTTTTCCATTAGTCTATCTATCTATCTATTGCCAGACGCCACAATCCCATAAGGGGTGGCCATTTGACTCTGAGTTATTTGTTTTACGGGGAGGAGCACTAACCCTCCACCAACCCACTTGTTGACACGTAGGGAGGACTGGGCAAATTTGGGCTGTCTGGACATTGCTACTCTTCACCCTGCCCTGGGGTGGGAAAGGAGGTCTGGATGATGATGATGATGACCAATAAAAAAAATTTAAAAAAAAATCTTACAGTAGCAAGTACAGACATCATTGCACAAGGGTGTTGTGATCCCTATCTTTATTGAATGGAAGTAAAGCTTGGCTTCTGTTGGAAGGACTCATGTCACGAGTGAGAGGAGCGAAACCAAGTTAAGTGAAGGGAGCACGTTGAGTTATATGTGGAGACAAAAAAAGGCAAAAGAAAATGTTTTGGAGCAATAAGGTGTTTAAGTGGATGCTGAAGAGTGTCAGAAAATGTACCCTGAGATGATCAAGCCATGTGGAGACAACAAGGAGTGAGATTTTGACTAGGAGTGTATGTGAATGAGATGGGGGGGCAGCTATGGGTGAAATGGAGAGACTGGTGGAGAAATATGAGTGAAGGAAGTATGGGCTGGAGGGAGGCTCTCAACTAGACAATTATAGTCCCACACATTTAAGGGTAGATGGCATTAACTGATCAAAATACTCCAGTCGCCTCTTGTGGATCACATCTATTTAAGACGGTCACAGGATATATATATATATATATATATATATATATATATATATATATATATATATATATATATATCACCTTGCCCTAGGGTGGGAAGGGAGGTCCGGATGACATATATATATATATATATATATATATATATATATATATATATATATATATATATATATGTATGTATGTATAATACTAGTACACGCATACCAGAGAGCCTGGAAGAGTCAAATGATAATAGTGGATTAGACATTTGCTGTTGCTGTGTCCTGGTATAAATGCAAAGGTTAGTGAGATGCCAAAATCATCATGGGTTATGTCTGCTGAGAAGTGTATGTAAGGAATATGGAAGATAGAGAAGTTTAGACTGCTGTGAAATTGGTGAGTGATAATTAGAGCATTTTTGGAGTGACAGAAAATGTTTGAATAGATATTTGCATAATTCTGAGAACTGAGAGAGCATAAGGTATGGAAAGTATCGGATATTTATGGCTGCATGTTCTGAAAAAAAAAAAAAAAAGTGAACAGGTGGAATTATGGAAGGCGTTAAGTATGTGTGTATGGTAGGTATAGGTGCTTATCATTCAGAGAGAGAGAGAGAGAGAGCGGGAGAAAGGGAAAGAAAGAATAATGATACCGTTATTAAGGAGGATAGAGAAGAATCAGGTCTCCATGTTTTGTTTTCCCACCAACGACTGTTGCCATCAGCATGAAGATGGTTTAATTTGTTTGTAACGATATAAAACAAAAACTGAGCTTATTCATGTTACAACAAAAATTTGAAGATTGTCTTATTTTTCACAAAAACAGTTTAATAATGTTTATTTTTTAAGCAACTGATTGCTTTATGCCTAGAAACATAAGAAGAAATTGCTGATAGATGATAACATTGAATATTTTGCATCGTTTATGGGTACATCATCAACAGCCAGTCACCTGTCCCGATACAAAGTCTCATCAGAAACCAAAAGGACGGACAGAATTAAAGTTCCTTACCACCCTCATCACTATGGAGGATCTCACCGTGTGGGATAGACATACTTTCCATTACGTATACATATATTCCCTGTTCTTCATCAATCTTTCTTCCACCTGTTATATTTACTTCTGTTATTTTTTAATGTTATCCATTTATTCCCTTCAGGTGATGTGAGTTACCATACAAACAGTAGATGAAAATCATGTGAGGAATACTCAGTGTATGTCAAAGAAAATGGCATTGCTAAGAATGAAGGTAAAAATTCATGATGATAAAATGAACACAGTCAGGTTTTGCAAAGGAACTTACCATCAAACAACGAAAGAAATCATTTGTATTTTACTTTTTGCAATCTCTAGACAGTTACCTTAGGAGAGTTTTATTCTCGTCAGAGGATTATATATTATTCTCCAATATCCTTCTCATAGTCATGATAAACTGAATACTGTGCGAACTTCCGTAATTAAAGGTCCCCGTAGACCCACCTAGCCTAAAACCTGATGCAACTGGAGATAGAGGTACTAGAGAGTCCCATCCAGTGCAAAACTTTGTTAGGGTGGAGGTCTACCATTTAGCAAAATTTCACTTTCCTAGATAAAATACTATAGCCGCTCTTTGACTACAGTAATTCTGATACCCCACACACACACACACCCACACCCACACCCTCACACACCCACATCCACACACACACCCACATATCCATCCACCCACACCCACCCACCCACCCACCTACACACACACACACACACACACACACACACACACACACACATTTTATATATTATCATCATCATCATCATCAGCCATCACAAGTCCACTGTTGAACAAAGGCCTCCCCCAGCCTTCTCCACGAATTCCTTAACTGAGCCAATCTTTGCCACGTTTTCCTTGCAAATTTCTCTGTCTCATCTCCCCACCTCCTGTCTGGCCTTCTTCTGCTACGCATACAATCTCTTGGTGTCTAGTCAGTCAACTTCATGCTCCATCGGTTATCCCCTATTCTTGCTACATGGCCTGCCCACCTCCATTTCTGTTCTTTTTTAACTTCTATAATATCTTTGACCTTAGTCTGCTCTCTTACCCAAGATGATCTTTTCCTGTCTCTTAAAGATATTCCCAACACTGACTTTTCTATTGCTCCCTGAGAACGGATTAATTTATTTTCCATCGATTTTGCCAGTTTCCACTTCTCGCAACCATACGTCATAGCTGGAATTATACATTCATTATATACTTTTCGTTTCATAGAAACTGGCAAGCTACTTTTCATAATGTCTCTATGTTTACCGAAAGCTTTCCATCCAATTGTAATGCGTCTTTTTATTTCGCTATCATTATCTTTCGTTAATTTTAGTGTTTGTCCCAAGTAATTGTACTCCTCGACTTCTTCAAAAATTTCCTTGCTCATTCTGATGACGCTTTTTGGTGTTTATGGATTGAACATTTCTTTAGTTTTACTCCGGTTCATCTTTAGCCCTACTTTGAGACTTTCTCTGTTCAGGTCATTTAACATTTCTTGCAATGTCTGTGTTGTTTCTAAGATTAGGACAATGTCATCTGCAAATCTTAAAATGGTTTAGCTTTTCTCCGTCTATGTTCACTCCTTTGTTTTTTCAGTCTAGCTTTCTGAAAATGCTTTCTAGGCATGCTGTTAATAATTTTGGTGAAATTGTATCTCCCTGATGCACGCCCTTCTCAGTCTTAATTTTTTTTGAGTTCTTATGTAATTTAACTGTAGCAGTTCCCTCTTTATATATGTTTTCGAGCAGTTTTACAATGTTCTCATTCACTCCTTGTTCTCGCAGTGAATTTATAATATCTATGTACTCCACTGGGTCGAAAGCCTTCTCGTAATCAACAAAACCTAAGCACAATGGTTTATTATGTTCTGGAGTTTTCTCAGTTAGCAGATTCATTGTCTGTAGATGATCGGTGGTTGAATACCCGCTTCGGAATCCTGCCTGTTCACAAGGTTGGTTTTGCTCCAAATCTGTAGTTATTCTGTTTGTAAGGACTTTAGCGAAGAGTTTGTAAATGACTGATAGTAAGCTAATGGGTCGATAGTTACTATGATCTTTTGAGTCACCTTTTTTGTAAAGTACAATAACTATTGCAACACCATATTTTAGGAATTTTCTTCCTTTTTATACAGAGTAAATAAGTGAGCGAGCCTATGTTGTACTTCTGCTCCTGAATTCAACAGTAAATCTGCTACTATTCTATCTTCTTCTGGAGCCTTCCGTCTTATCATATTTTTAAGAGAAATATATACTTCGTCTGGTGTTACCTCAGGTATTTCACTCGTGTCAACTGAAAAGTTAGCTATTGGCACTACGGTCTTTGATGCATACAGTTGTTTGTAAAATTCTTCAACGCTTCACCATCTTATCTCTGTATTTAAGGACTTCACCGTTTTTGTCTTTCAGTGACGTAATTTGTTGTTTTCCTAGTGCCATTTTACTTCGGACCTGTTTCAGACTTTTTCGTTTTTTGGTTGTTTCTTTAATCTTATCCATGTTTCTGTTTTTTCTTCTCTTTGTCTTTTGTTGATAAGCTTATTTAAATCTGCTCGTTCTATTTCATCTTTGTTTTTACTTTCATTCCTTTCTTTTTTTCATAAGCTCGAGTATCTTTTCTGAATACTTCTTGGGGGCTCATCAGTGTCACATTCAGCATTACTTAGAGCCTGAAATCTGTTCCTTATTTCCAACTGAGAGACTGCTTTGTTTAAGTTTATTTTTAGTGGGCATATCTTTTTATCTTCAATCATCTTCTTTCCTTCAATCTTGAAACTGAATCTGGCTGTGCAATCCATCATTCTATGGTCACTTCCGATATTTACTTTGTTGATAACTATGACATATGTGATCATGTTTTTCTTATCTGCTATAATGAAGTCGATTCATTCTTTGTTTCTCCATTTGGGCTTTTCCAGGTCCACTTCCTCCCTGTTCTTTTGTGAAAGAATATATATATATATATATATATATATATATATATATATATATATGTGTGTGTGTGTGTGTGTGTGTGTGTGTGTGTGTGTGTATTTCAGAGATTGTATATTATTACCCGTCCCCACCCCGGAGGGGAAGGGGGACGGTATTGTTTTCACCTGCTTTGTTCTGTTTGTTTGTCTCTCTGTCTGTCTGCCTGTGTGTTAACAATTTTACGCAAAAACTACTGGTGAGATTTTGACTAAAATTACAAGAATGATGGGCTATGATACTCTGATCACCTGAATAAATTTTGAGCCAAACTGTGCCAAGGCCCAGGCTGTAGGGCCAAGAAATGTAAAAATAATAATAATAATAATAATAATAATAATAATGGATATAGAAATCGCTTTTTCGCCAAAACTCTTTCAAATTCGTCATATCGAAACCAAAACCTAAAGGTGCATCTTCCAAATCTGCATCCTATAACATGCCTCATAACATCAAAGGACTTACCCTCCAGTTAGCGGTGCGGGGGGGGGGGAGGGTCAATGTCAGGTGGGTATGGCCTAAAATATCAATTGGGCATACAATCGTAAATTATCACCCAGTTTACTTCAAATCTGATATGTGACATCTTTAACTAGATATCCTGTTGTGCTTATACGTCAACACTAAAATGACTGCTGGGGACTGGTTTGTTTTGCCTTGGCACCGCTTCATGTTCATGTATATATCACACAATGTGTGTGTGTGTGTGTGTGTGTGTGTGTGTGTGTGTGTGTGTGTGTGTGTGTGTGTGTGTGTGTGTGTGTGTGTGTGTGTGTGTGTGTGGTGTGTGTGTGTGTGTGTGTGTGTGTGTGTGTGTGTGTGTGTGTGTGTGTGTGTGTGTGTGTGTGTGTGTGTGCAGTTATTTATACCTGTCCATCTAAATTCCCATCTTTCATTTAACTAATGCTTTTTACGTTAACACAATATACTATTTGATATATATATTTTACTGAAATACAAAAAAGCGTAACCGTACATGGCGTATTTTTATCGGTTTCCGCGAATTTTTCAATTAGGCTAGATGAAATAAACAACACTACAGTAATTTTTGTTTACCTCGTTTTTTGTTACTTACTGTTATTTTGGATTTCCTTTCTTGCTATGTACTAATGAGAAAAGAGCACTAGTTTAACCTGTTTTCTCTTTCACATAAGGCATTTGTGTAATTTATCTCTTAATTTGGTTGCATGATGCATTCTTTTTATTTCATATTTTTCTCTCCATTTATGCGCATTCTTTTTCTGCCTTATCAAACCTATGTATTATAGATATTTTTGAGACATGTGCAAATGCGTTAACCAGTTAAACTGTTAGCTACCATAAAAGTAGGTAATTTAGGCAAAAAATTTAGTGTATTTATTAGTGGCATAGCGTGATTTTCAGCAGCCTGCACAGTTCTCCTCCCATTTTTGTAGTAACTAACAAATCCCTAACTCTGCCGGGAATCAAACTGGGACTCTCAGATGAAAGACAAGCAGCTTTCCAATGTATTTCGACCAGATGACACCTATAAACTGATATTCGTTAGCAGAACAATACTGGTATTTTAAATGATTTAAAAATAGTCTTTACAAATAAAGTCTTTTCCATTCGACCATAATATAACTCTTTTCACTTCATAAATGAAATGAAATGAAAATAAGGAACCCTACAAGCACAGAGCCAGGTGAAATTTGCAATTTTAATCTTATACATTTAGGACTACACTGCTCTCAGGCCTTCATGAACATGAGCAAATGCTTACACGTACCCTGTAGTAATGGTATTTAGAAATATGGAACAATAATCACGTAAATGAAGTAAAAAACCCAGCGCACCTTCTCCACGCAAGCCAGTAGCGCTATTCAGTACACCTTCCAGGATGACTGAACGCCTGATTCTTAATCGGATCACACCTCATATTCCCACTGGCCCCTCACAACGTGACTTTGAAGCACTCCACACCATCAACACCAGCTAATCTCATACAACATTTAGCTGATAGCCTTAACTTCGTGATATCTGCATAACATACACTTCTGACAAAACTAGACATTAAAAGAGCCTTTGTTGCCATCCCCTGACGTTAACTAATCAACAAAATGTACAGCAGAGACATAGAGAAAACAACAAGTACTGGCTCGTGAACTTGTCTCTCAGGCAGACAAACACACATTACATTCCAGGACGAGTCATCACAAACACGAAACTTCCCTAATGCGGTTCCCCGGGGCTCCTATCGGTCATGTACACTGTTCATCCTATACATACATGAGAGTCCCACACCGAACTGCCCACAAACACTGCTTGACTTGCCGATCATAGCACCATTAAACCCACCCACCACATCACAGATACCCTGTTGACTGCTACAAGATTACTTCGGTACGTTTCACGCATGTGTAGAAGACAAACTGACGATTATCCAGATTAATCCAGCACCACTCTTATCACAGGTGACAAGTACCAGCACGAGATACGCCACTAACATTACTTGACGTAGTGTTCCTGTACCACTTAACTCCCACCTCACTATAGTAAGGTCCTTAGAATGACACGATCATGGCGCCAGGAGTTGAATAATGCTTTACCGTAAACATACCGGTGATATGAAATTAGCGCCAGCTATAGAAAACTGCGAACAATTATCGGAGGGGGAATGGCCTCTGGTATACTTACCCGACGCTGCTCTACCATCACAGGCACTGAGACGTTCACTTTTTCTCGGATGTTTTCGCTAATACAGTATGTAACATGTTAATGGCACATGCGCAGTGAATGTTATGAATCTTATCTTCCGCGAATCATAGTGAATCACAGGATGGGTTTAGGAAGCTAAAACACACATTGCCAGATGTGACAGGCGATTCTCTTCACATATGTAAGAAAAAGAAATCGATTTTAGAACTCTGAAAAATTGGTCCCTGGGTCGCCAAGGGAACCCCGCAAATTTCTGAACCACAGCCACTGAGGGGTTCAAGGACTAAAATGCACCTAGGGCACTTAGAGGGACAGACTGTGGAAGACAAAAAAAAAAAAAAAAAAAAAAAAAAAAAATCCTGTTCTACAATGCATATACCATGTCGCTAAATGCTTCCATGGCTTTGGCTCCCATTCTTTCTAACACCCATTACAACACCTTGCACACCATGCAGAACAACACTATCACGACTGGCTGCATCAGTACTACTCCCATAACCCACTTACACTCTGAACTAAAACGCTTCGTGTTAGAGAAAATCTCGATATGAGAAGCACACAGTTCCGTATGGCAACATGTGCAAACACTCAGTAACATTGTCATTTTATGACAGACCCACACAATAAAACTGGGCACATATAACCATCAGCACAAGCATTACCAGACGTTCTCCACCAACATCCCACCTTCAGATATTCCATCATTAACAATGAAAAAACACCTCCCTACTCAATTCACGAGCAAGAAAATACACCTCGATCAGAACACATTACTACCCGTACAAATCCGTCTCGTCCTTCCCGGTGTCCACCCATCAGAGGTATCCTTTAATAAAGCATATCGAATTCATTTAGCTAGACTTAGATCACGACATCATCCTTTCCTCGTAAGTCCTCAGCTTAGATTTTGGTTTGGTGGTGTCGGACAACACGTGACCCTCTTGTAGAACAGGCCCTCACAACATAAGACGCATAATCGAGCACTGCACCGCACGCACTTCAATAAGACGCACATACAACACAGCTGAGTTGAGAAATTTTGGAATAGCCTCATAGCTGCAGGCGCTTATTTGTGGTTGACCAGTGTGACAGCTCAGAAGGACCAGAGTTAACCAACGTTAACAACAATCCTCCACTCACCCATTGATCTGAGGAGCAAATTTTGACTGAGTGGAAGAGTTTGCTCACTTTAGTCCATCACTCAAGCAATAACCCAAAGAATATGGTATAAAATTACAAGAGTTTCTTTTTGCTTGGAAAACAGGGCGATTTTTTTTTATTACACTTTGTTGGTACATGAAATCTTAAAAGGAGTGCAATTCTGAGATGTGATTAGCTGTATAAGGAATAGAGGACGGTATACCACGATGGTGGATACCGCTTTTATGCATATGGAGGAGGGGGGGAAGGAGCAGAACTAGTGACAGGATACTACATAACATGACACTTGTAGAGTTATATGGATAATTAAATATGACCCAAAATTATACAGAAAAATTATATAAATGAAACACTCATCTGTACACTCAAAGTTATTTTCGAATATTTACTGGAAAACCTTAAACGCAAACAGATAAATCGTTATCAGTTTTACAAACATTGTTCTTAACCCAGTAGTTGCCAGAGTTCCTGTGCAAGGGATTTTGCTGGACGAGTACTAAGCGTAGCGCCCTCCGCCTATCAACTCATAGCCGCGAAGCTCATAGGTCCCTACTGAGGGGTTCCCTTCTTTATCACAATTTGGAATTGCCCAATTCCGTCCATTATATTGGACGCTGGGCACCAATGGGTTAAAGAAGCTGACAGATTTTCCAGAGTTTAACCCAGTAGTGGCCAGAGTTTCTGTGCAAGGGATTTTGTTGGACGGGTACTAAGCGTATCGCCCTCTGCCTATCGGTCCATAGCCGCAAAGCTCATGGGTCCCTCCCCCGAGGTTCTCTTCTTTATCAAATTTTGAAAATGCCCAGTTCCTTCCATTATATTGGACGCTGGCCGCCTATTTTTATAATATGATATTGTATGCTCTTATTACTATTTCAAGTGTATGCAACTAATCAGAGGTCTCCATTTACTCCAGCAAAGAAGGAGACCTCCCTCGTGTTCCCCCACTGGATTCACCACTGTTCTCTTGTAATACAGATTTTTATTTTGTTTCAGAATCAAAAATGCAGGATGGGTATCGGAAACGACTTCATGAACTGAGCGGCGAGTGAGGTGCAATCGAACGTCAACCAGAGACCTCATTGTTCAACTTGACCTCTACTCTCACACTAAACAAAGTCCGCCTTTGGCATCAACCTGAAATCTAAGAATCAGAAAATCAAGGAACCGTTATAACTTTTTACCTGACATCATTACTAGCCAGTACCAAACCCTCGCTGATAACTCCCCAGTCTCTTCTTAACTCTTCCACCCCAGGGTAGCCTAAATCTTTTTTCATCTCCACTCTCCAACTTCACCAGCTATCAACCTGACAATATTCTAGGCTGACTTACAAGTTCATTACCTAACCAAGCACCCCACCCTTATCCTACAGCCTTTCTTTTCTGTAGTAAAATACAGTTTCACTTTCTGTCCTCATATGTTCACTTCACTTACCAGTATCACTACTGTCTCATCCAGTCACTACCCAGCTTTACACCCCGTCTTCATTCACTGACCAATAAACTTTTTTTCATATTTATTTCTCCATGTATTCCCATCGTCACCCTCCAGCCCTACTTCCGATCCTCACTCACCAGCCGCACTCCCTAACGACATTCCACAACCTCCACCCGATAGCCTCACACTGTAAGTACCGTACTTTACGTCCTGCCCCGAGTGACATATACTGTATTCCTTTTTTTGCCCCCATCAGACGATTTTATTAGCTTTACGGAAGGCATGCGAATTAGAAGTCTTATACATAGTTTATATTATTTATTTCACTCAGGGCATTTTTCTTATACTGAATCAAATTGTCGAGTATTAGTAATAATAAACTACAAAAATTTGTGATACGAACTACAGAACTATAGTCACTAACAAACGCCAGTTAATAACCTCCCTCTCCAACCGAACTGAGCATCTCCACTCCACAACATCATTCTCCAGCATCACTCCAGAATCTCAGTCTAGAGTTCCAAGACACAACAGCTTTCAATTTTACTTTTGTCCTCACTCCACTGAGTCACTCCCCAACCCATTCTCAGCTATTCTCCCAGCTTCGGTACAGTACCCTTCTCCCCATCCCCTTTTCAAGCCCCATTCCAAATTTCACTTTAAAACCCCTATCCCAACCTCACTCCCAGCCTTTCGCTTTCCACCTTATTCTCAACCCTTCTCCAGCCTCACTCTCCAACCTTTCCCCCTTCCTCACTCCCCAACCCCTCTCATAGCTTTACTCCACACCCCCATACCAAGCCTTATCCACAAGGACCACTCAGCTTCACACCTCTCCCAGACTAACTCTCCAATCCTTCTTCTAGCCTCACTCATCAGTTCTTGTCACATCGTCACTCCACATTCCCCACTCCCACCCTCAGTTCTCGGTAGCATTCCTAATATCACTCAGCAACTCCACTCTACAATCATTCTTTTTCACCCATACTCTCGGCTTCAGTCTCCTACCCGTGTCTACAATCGTATCCCATACTCTTAGAACCACACTCCCACCAGCGTTCTGTGACATCATTCCCAATCCTACTCCCTAACCTAATTCCCTAACTCCACTCTCCAACCTCCAACCTCCTTCTAATACCTCCTTTCCCAACCTGCTACACTCCACAATCTTATCTTTCAACTTCATTCCCCAAAATAACTCCCCACTCACACTCCATTACCCGGCGCCGACGTGGATTCTGCAAGCGTTGGAGCTGTGCACCTTGGGTGGGGCAGCTACATAGTTCATCTTTCGAGCCAAAACTATCCGTATTCTCCTGCATCTCGCCGTGGTAAAGACCCTGATCCGACCCTTGTGAAGTGCTGTATACAACAAATGGGTGCTGGATCCCTATACGTTGAATGTGGTATACTGTACCTGTAGGTCGGCACCACAAAGGGAGTTGCAAATCTTTAGTTGACAAGTCTATTCAGTCAGAGAACTAGGGTTAGGCAACAGCACTTAACAAATCCTCTCTCCAACCTGTCTCTCCGTCTCACGCCTCAAACTCATTTTCCAGGCACACATACAACACCATTCCCATTCTCACTCATGAACTCCAATTTCCTTGTCTTGCTCACAGCAGCATTTCAGCCCCATTCACCAACCTCACTTCACATTCTCACTCACAACCTCATTCATTACCCTTAATTTCTAGTCCCAGTCTCAACCTCATGCATCAACCTCACTTCCCAGTCTCATTCACCTCATCATCCAAACGTCACTCTTGAACCTCACTTTCGAGTCTCACTTACAGCTTGTTCCTGACCTCACTCGCCACATCAGTTTGGTGCCTCACTTGAAAGCTTCATATTCCAACCCAGTTTTGCTACTAAAATTCATTCGAGCAATTTTCTGTGCTGGATGAAACTAAAGGCCGAAAACACTGCAGTCAAAATGTAGAACCTCACACTGTTGCGCGGATTTGATGAGCTCGATCTCGCAATTCGGGAAACTGAAAAGTGTTGAACAGACTTAATCAAGACTGACAAACCTTAAAGTGATGGGGTTACTAAATAATTAATCTCCATGAAACATAAAAGTATATGCGCCGACCATTTTCGAATCAGAAAAAGTGTGAACATTTATGAGATCTCATATAATATTAAAGATTTAGACAGAATGAGTAACAAACGTTACTAAGCTACGCGAAGAGTGTTATGCCTTACAGAGTCGAAGGAAAACCCTAAAAGAACTCGACTGAATATGTTTGTCTTCAACTGATTCAATGAACGGAAAATCATTCAGAATAACTGTGTCATACAGGTGGGTCAAACTACTTAGAACAAGAAAATATAATGCCCATCTAATTATAACACCATGAGGCACCTCATAGTTATTAAATGTGAATATCTTACACATACCAGAAACCATACACTGTGCATTATACTGGAAAACGAATGCAGCAAAAAGGAACCTAAGTATATGCTTATGAACTATATTTGGAAAAACTGTGTTTAAGAAGTGTAAATCCTGCATCCTGGAGTCAGAAACCTGGAAGGCTAGAATGAGAATATTTTGTGTTTAAACACTCATTTTAGAATCAGAATCATGTAAGATTGCATCGGAGAGTTTCTAATTATCTACCAGATGGCACTGCCATAAAATCCTACAGTGCTACTGTAAACGGAATGTCAATACCCTTCCTTGTTTATAACGCAAGAGTTAGACATGTGCAGTGGTATATGACGGTATATCAGTCTTACTTCGAAGTTGCACAATATATATATATATATATATATATATATATATATATATATATATATATATATATATATATATATATATATATATATATATATATATATATAATGCGTCTGATAGTGCTTAGTCATGATCAATTAACTGGTGATTTATTATTACCATTTTTATTTACAAGCCTATGATCACAGTTGTGCTGATACCAAATCTGATATTACGTTCTTTCTATATCGCAACTAACTAGCAATTATAAGCTAAACTTTGATTTTATACAAGGAACATTAGCAGTACCACACACAGAACAATTGAAATCTAATGCTTCTAAGGCGAATACAGTTATGCACACATGCCGGACTAAGTATAATCGTTCTCGGGAAATATTTGCTTACCACCATTGACATCGCAGCGGTAAACAGAAAGCAGCCTTGGGTACTGCAACAGGCAACTAGGAAGAGTGTTAAATAAATCAGTTGCTTTTACTGACAATGGAGTGCTTTGAAATTTGAACATAACTTATGTGGGCTGCCATCTGGTTCCACAGTTATGGAGAAGTCCCCTGCATGAAACTCTTCCACTGAATTAAGCAACCATCCGAAATTCAGTTACAGACTCGATGTACAGTATATGTTGAAGAGAGAGAGAGAGAGAGAGAGAGAGAGAGAATTAAACCTGTGGACTGCGGCAGGGGTGTTGCAAAACAGTCTATATTCTGTGGCAATATGGCCAACTCTGCAACAATTGGAAAATGACTTGCAATAGACATCATCGCCTTGGAAATGTTATAACACACTTACCCATTAAATACTTGCCAAACTCACCACATTTAAAAACTTGCTGTGGTCAGAAATGTCCTAGTTGCAAGAGAACTGACATCTACGCCAGCAGACTCACTCCCGTCAGTGACTGAGCAAGTTGCCACTTAGATCCATCAGCCATAAGAGTGATGTATCCTTAGCTACTGTTGGTCTCCATCAAGAGCCTTCATCGAGTGCTAACATCGTGGTAAGTGGGTCTGGAAACATTATATTTTTCATTTTAACTACTGCTCCTTTGACTCTCGGTTCAACCTTGGGGGTGGGAATGAGAGATGACTGATACCTTGATATCTCATATGTATTGTGCGACCGTGCTGCTTTGAGAAACGTTGTGATGTTAAAAATCCTACTCATATGAGGTAAGCTGCAGCCCCTCGAAGCTGACAAAATTAAGGTAAGCCGTACACCACAGGTTAAGCACATCTGAGGAGAAGGCTCGTAGCCATCTCTCCACTACAGGTGTAACAGGAAGAGATTATCTCCATAGACCTTCGGTGAAACTGCCGCGGCCAATTTTTTTAAGTTTCTCCTCTTTGAAAGTCATAGAATATCTGAAATTGTTTTATCTAATTCTTCCTTTTGGCCAAAATTTAAAATTGCTAAATAAACAGCTGATGCATCAGCTGATGCAACAGCTGACGTGTCAAACCAACTTAAACGCTCAGCAAGCTGAGCAACTTTGCGTGTCATAAGAAAGTCGCTAAAATGTCTCCTTATACCCGAAACCGAAAATCGCCTAATTGTCAGCTGAGTGTCAGCTAACGGAACAGCTGCTTGCTCATCAGCTGACATGTTAAATCAACTCAAAATTTCAAGCTGAGCAACTTAGTGTTTCATATGAATATCATTCAGAGCTCTCCTAGAGCAGATATTCGAGCATTCCTTAAGGGAGAGAGAGTGAAAAAAGACCACCCAACTGTAGACCTGTTGTCTTTGCCGTAAGTAAAAATTGAGACCATCACATATTGCCAAGTTTTCTTCTGCATTCCCCCACTCAACCCCTTGCTGTGCGGGCAGCAGTGCGTTTAATTTAATGTAAACACAGTGTATTTGACTCGATGGCATACTGCAGTTTGTCATTCAGCATATGTTTGTCAACAATTGCGAATGCAACACTTTAAACGCATTTCATCACAGGGCTGCACTGGATCAGCGTGTGGATATTCGACAAAGACTTTGCTAGCAGTCTGTCTATATAAATTGTATTTATAGAACATACTTTATATACAGAACATAATTATAATACTGCAACAATTACTACACTTATTACAACTACTCTTCAGTATATCACACAAAACTTTTCAGAATGTTACACAACGAACAATAAATGTTATGATTATGACTTATATTTGATTACAGATCACGTCCGATATCCTTTGAAATTCAAAACTACTGTATACAAATAATATGATGAAGAGTTAGATACAGACATAATGGGAAGCATATTCTATTAATGTAAAATAAATGCCATATGATGATGATGTTCTCCCAAAATGATTATGTAACAAATAATATATGACCAGGTTTCGAATACTCGTAAAGACTTAAATGGCACAAATACAACCTGGCCAGGACTGAACAGAAATAAATCACGATAGTATGTAAACGTTACCGCTAGGTACCGGTAGTCTACATTGTACAGAAAATTAAGTATATTTATTTGTACTCTTCATGTACAGGGGGAGGCGGTGCTGTATCGGTAGAGAGGCGGCCTGCAGTCCTGATGGACCCAGGTTCGAATCCCGGCTGGGGCAGGGAACAGTTTAAGGATATGAATTTCATAAAAGCAGCCTTTCCTGATGTACCAAAAGAGCCGCCGACATGTCATAAAAATACCCCCACTAATACCAATACACCAGTCCTGTATGAGACAGCCCTAGCATGTATTCAATATGGACGATGGGTGTCAGAGCCGAAGTGGTGACATGTGGAGGTGTAGGAGGACTACTGGGCCTTGGGATAGGCTACTGCCCCCGAGATACAGGCTCTGAAGCCTTTGCCCAGAGTCGGAGACATAAAAAAAAAAAAACACGTATCTTATAATATCTATATTCTATTAGTGTGATTGATCGACCAAAAACGTGTTAACAAACTCGTCCAAGTTGATATTACACATTCTTGCTTGTTCAGTTCCTAACACTCCGAGATCATATCAACGGCATATTCTGGGGGGGTCTTGGGGGGAATCAGTTTGCAGGAGACGTACTCCGCCCCATTGCTACGCTACTTATATCTAATAGGAAACATCACAGGATGAGAGTCTCATTTCTTTTACACGCACAGTGGCGACGTTACTCCAAGGTCTGATGGCAGATTGCATTTTGTCATTCTGAATACATTACCTGTAGCGGGCCTGGAAACCGTGGTTAGTGCAAATGGGAATATTTTAATGGTGCTTACTTCCCAAATCATTTATGGCGTGTGTCTCATCGTGTGGATGAAATGTTTATCCCTGAAGCTGTGACATACTTCAAAAGTTGCTGACAGAGGGCTGTAGCAAACCTCTTATAAACGAGGTTATCGACTTCGTACCACGAAGTTAATGGGAAGAGCAGTGTCACGAAAGTTATTATTATTATTATTATTGTTTTTTGGTATATTTGGCTAGATCTCATCCTCACTTCTAATGCTGAAACTCCCCCCCCCCCACAAAAGAGGAACAGTAGCTACTACAATCGAAATTCTTGGACTTCCTAGACAATTTATGGTAGTATTAAACCCAACACAGGCTAATCCCTGAAAACACGTATTTGATGAGAAATTCGAATGCTAAGCCAACAGCGTCTACGAAAAGAGAAGGGACGGATAAAACAAATGATTAAAATGGCGTGCCAAGCACGAATTATGGTGTATTGGGCAAATCGCTCAGGTTCTGACAACACCCACTCAGGCTCAGACAGTTGCTGTTTGCGGGTAAGATAGGAAAATTTCTGCCACATTAATTCCATATCAAGGGAAATTTAAGCAAAAATATTTCATGGGAAAGTTTGTCATATTATTTGTTTATTGGTAAAGTTCTGTATCTTTTAATGCATTTCGTGAGGCTCACTAAATTTATCAAACAGCTGCACCAACATAAATTTTACATCCACCCTCTGTCACAGTCCATGAGATAAAGCAAGCTGAAACAGAGCACAGTCTTGGCAGAATTTCTGAAGGACATTAAGGGAAGAACTATAAACTGCAACTGTATGCAACTCGCTCCATTAACCGCCTTAATATAGCTACAGGAGGAGATGGAAAATTCAGTGTCCTGTACTATGTTATGTACTGTACGAGTAGTTACAGACTCGATCCAGATAAAGTAGAAAGGCCTTGTTGAAACCAGAGCCCGCATGTCCAGTAAGGGCAGACGATCTAACACACTTCATCCCCTCCCCCTCCCCATCCTCCCCTCCCATGATAAGCAGTAGGTCGATCAAGAAAGGTGACAAGCATAATTTGGATGTAGGTTGGAAATGTATTACTCAGAACATTTTTAACTCTTGTACTCCAATGGCTTTTTATTTCGATTTTCTTGTTACAGTCACACTGGTATAATTAGACTGGGAGAGACGTTTGGAACTGCAGACTTTAAGTACTGCTGAATTCAAAGATTGAACAAAATTGTCTAATGACATCACATTACAATGGAAACACTTCTTTCTGAATGAGTAACATTATTAACATATGGTAATTAGAATTGTTATACAATACCATATAAGGAAAATATTAATTTAGGCTAAAAACAATATAACGAGTTAAACATATACAGTTGTTGGGAAGCTGACTTAAAGTTTAAACAACTTGTGTTGTAAGCCAATACTGAATATACATCCTCATACCATTTGTGTTAAAATCTTTGTTCAAGTTCAACATCGGCCATCTTACTATTGCACCTAAACAACAGCTACATTTACTATGTTACTGTTATGATTATAACTATGTCCTACAGCTACAGTAGGACAGCTTTGCCATAATGTCTACCCTCTCCTCCGCCCAGTATTGCACACGGACTCGCCATATAACCTCCTTGACAGGATTCATTGTGGGTTGAAATGAGGCTACATAAACTAAGTCAGCCCCATTATGATCTTGGCTTTTGATCCTTTGTCCTTACTTACCTAATCAGTTCATCGTCCTTACTGTATGCACCGCCAGATTTTTCAGTATATTCCTACATTCTCTATGAATGACAAAGTTTGGTAGCAATCCATCAAGGGGTTCAGAAGATATCGGGCCCATACCCATATGACCTTGACCTTTTACCCCATGATCTTGCTGACCTAAGCAGTTCATTGTCCCTTTGCACCACATTGCTGACAAAAGTTTGGTCGAAATCCGTCCAGGGGTTCAGAAGATACCACACACACAGGGATAACGTAAGTCGAATTACCTTGACCTTTAACTCCTTCACTATGCTGAGCCATACATTTCATCGTCCTTTCATACTCTGTCACAGACAAGAGTGTGGTCGAAATCGGTCAAAAGATTCACGAGATACCACACTCACAATGATAAACTAATTCGACCCCATTTGACCTTAACTTTTTATCCCTTGTCCTCGCAGATCTAATCGGTTCAACATCTCCTCATACTGGATCACTGACAAAGGTTTGATGGGTTCAGTGAATATCACGTCCGCAAGAGTGTTACGGATGCACGGACCAATGCACGCACCCACGGATGGAAAGGCCAGTCATTTACTCGGTACACACACACACACATAATTATATATATATATATATATATATATATATATATATATATATATATATATATATATATATACAGTATATATATCTGTGAAACAGTGGTAAAGTGTGCGTTTTCGTTCACTGAACAACGAGGGTTCGCTCCCCGCCAAAGTAATAAACTTTGGGAGCGTTCTTCAGGCCACGTACTGCATTGGCGGACACAAGGGGTGCTGTGGTTGAACCAGTGTCACATACTATAAAGTATGCTTGCACCCAGTCGGCTTGCACGGGCCGATTACACTTGGTTCACAAACTACACACACATCCAAAGCCACTCCAACACTACAGCTACACTTACAAGCACTTCTCACACTACATACAATCTCTACTAGACAGCCTAAGCCACTTTGTAGAGATACATTGGCTGTATCGTCCCCACTTCGGTCAGGATAGGCCGGTCCTGCAGTGGACACTCAAACGGCTGATGAGATAAGATGAGAGAGATGTACAGGGTGTAACGTGATGTATGACAAAAACTTACACCAATGATCTATCATGGAATTTTGAGTATATTTTGTTCTATAAACATATACTCTCTGCGACCCCAGCTCAGTACCCAGCATTCAGCTGTTTAAGTGTAAAAGTTTCGTGGCTTCCATGTGCAATTGTGTGAGAGCTTCACAGGGCGATGGGAGACAAGTATTATTACCTTATGCTGTACTGCACATGAAAATTCTATATCCTATCAGTACAAACGAGTTTTAAGAAGAAACTTTACGTAGTCTATTGATTCTGTAACATCAAGTCATGCATTCCTGCAATTCTTTTTCACAAATCGATTGTAATTGAGGATTAAATTCAAATTTTATGGCTTACAAGGGAGTACAGGGGGAGGAGAGGCTGGTGTGTTGTTGCCAGTTTTGGTTTGTAGGCTGTTACTACCAGCATTATCGTAACACCCACAGCTCATTCAATGAAAAAACGTTACTGTAAAGAGAGATTAGCCTAACTTTAAGTCAGGAAGAAATAATATTTATTACAATTATTCTGCTGCAAATAAATGTGGCGCCATTGGGCATCTCCACCTGTATTCCTCTCAGCAGCACTGGCATTACCATCGCAGAATCTGTAAAAATAAACGATATCTGCATGTTGTTCACAGCTGTACGTATGTGGCATGCTGTTTCATGAAGAAGTGAGACTGAACCTAGTGAACAACTGAACGTGGACAACAGTATTGGAAGTGTGTGCCTCGCCTGCAAATTTTCCCGTTGAAATGACAGTGGACGCAGGGTTGCCAAGTCCTTATCATCAATCTCGCTAGTTTAGTCATGAAAACTTGCTAGAATGTCGCTAGATAGTAAACACGGCAAAACATCGCTAGAGAATACTACTAAATCTCTATAATATCAACTAAAATGGCAAAAATATCCAGAATGTAGGTAGATATCATGTTGCCAGATGTTAAATAGTGCCGCTAGGTAGAAGCAAAAAAAATAGATCTAGCTGCATAGTCGTTACATTGGCAATCCTGTGTCACTGTTCTCACGTCAACATCATATGAAAGAAATGGTGCCACGTTTACTTGTAGCAGAAAAATTGTAATGAATAATAATGTTACTCCTGAATTAAAGTGACGCTGGTCGCTCATTACATCAACATTTTTCCATTGAATGAGCTGTGGGTGTTATGATAATGCTCGTAGTAACAGCCTACAAGCCAAACATTACATAACTGGCAAAAACACACCAGCCTCTCCTCCCTCGATACTTCCTTGCAAGCCATAAAATTTGAATGTAATCCTTAATTACAGTCGATTTGTGCAAAAGAAATGCAGGAATGAATGTCTTGATGTTCAAGAATCAACATACTACGTAAAGTTTCTTCTTAAAACTCGTTTGTACTGATAGGATATGGAATTTTCATGTACGGTACAGTATAAGATAATAATAATACTCGTCTCCCGTCGCCCTGCGAAGCTCTCACACAATTGCACATGGAAGCCACGAAACTTCTGCACTTAAACAGCCGAATGCTGGGTACTGAATTGGGGTCGCAGAGAGTATATGTTTATAGAACAAAATATGTCGCATTACATCGTATATATATATATATATATATATATATATATATATATATATATATATATATATATATATATATATATATATATATCGTGTATATACATATATATATATATATATATATATATATATATATATATATATATATATATATATATATATATATATATATCAAAACAAATCATCGTCCCTTCATACCATATCACTGACAAAAGTTTGGTCGAAGTCTGTCAAGGGGTTCAGGAGATCACTTCCACACCCATATGACCTTGACCTTTGATTCTTTGACTTTGCTTACCTGTATTCATTGCCTTTTCATACAGTATCACTGAAAAAAAAAAATTGGTCTAAATCCGTTTTGGGATTCATGAGATATCGCGCTCAGAACGATACACTAAGTTGACCCATTATTGCATTGACTTTTGACCCCCTGTCCTAGCAGATCTAATAAGTTTATCATGTCCTCATACTACATCAATGACAAAAGCTTGGTGGAAATCATTTGATGGGTTCAAGAGATATTGCGCCAACAAGAGTGTTGCAGACTAATGCATGCACGCACACACCCACTTACGCATGAACGAATAGACCAAGCACTGAATGCATCCTCCACCAAGGTGGGCAGATACATAAAGAAAACGGATGACTGAGGATTTGTCTAATCTCAAAGCATCTTCATGTACTTTGAAATAATAGGCGGAAGACTGTTACTTCAGTTTGTTACTTTAAAAATTTTTCACTATAACCTGAGTGAATGTGGTAATTGGAGGGGAATCTATTTGTCACCGATAGCTTTGAAAGTTTTCAGCAGAGTGTTGTTAAATAGGTTGGAGCCGGTGGTTGAGGGTATTCTGAGGGATGAACAGGCTGGTTTTAGAAAGGGACGTGGTTGCAATGATCAGATCTTTATAGTTAGGCATTTGATGCAGCAAGTTAATGAAATGAGAGTACCGTTAAGTCTTTGTTTTGTTGATTTTGAAAAGGCTTTTGATAGTGTTTCGAGAGAGACTTTGGGGAAGATCATGAGACATTATGGAATACCAGAGGAGTTTGTGAGGGTCATTATGAACATGCATGAGGACACATTTTGTAAAGTAATGGTTGATGGTTGTCTGAGTGATTCGTTTGAAGTCAAGTACGAAGTAATTCAAGGTGGTGTTCTATCGCCCTTACTATTTATATTGGTCATTGATTACATTATGAAACGCGTTGGAACAGAAACCGGTGCAGGTATACTTTGGGGAGAGAACAGGAAACTTTTGGATTTAGATTATGCAGATGATATAGTTTTGATTTGTGATGGGCCAGAAGAGATGCGGAGAGTGTTGGACTGTTTGGTGAGTGAAGGTCGCAAGGTGGGTTTGGTTATTTATTGTGGAAAAACTGAAATAATCAATATGAATATGGAAAATGCGCAGGAATGTGTAATTGGAGGTATGGTTGTAAAGCAAGTTGATAGGTTTAAATATTTAGGTACTTATTTAGCCAAGGATGGTTCTTTGAACTTTGAATTCGAGGAAAGGTTAAAGAAGGCTAATCAGGCAATGGGAATGCTTAAAAATATTTGGAATAATAACAATTTTTCTGTGCATACAAAAATCAAACTTTATAAGGTAATGGTTAGGAGTATCTTAATTTATGGACACGAGTCTTGGTACAGCACAGTGACTATGGAAAATAAATTCTTGGTGTTTGAAAGAAAAGCACTTAGAAGAATATTAGGAGTTAAGTGGTGGGAAAGGATACCAAATAGTAGAATTAGAGAAATAACGGGAGTGCAGCCGGTCGATGAATATGTTAGGTTCTCACGATGGAAGTGGCTAGGACATGTGTATAGGAGACAGGGAATAGTACGAGGTACACCAGGGTGGGTGGCACTTGGTAGGAGACGTAAAGGAAGGCCAAAAGAGACGTGGGTGAGGACAATGAGACGGGAAGCTGGAGATGAGTGTTGGGGAGATCTTGAGGAGTTAGCACAAGATAGGATGTGGTGGTGTGAGTTCATCGAGGCCCTATGCATCCCCGAGGGTGCCACAGGAAATGATTGATTGATTGATCTCTTTCTTTCTCTCTCTCTCTCTCTCTCTCTGTATATATATATATATATATATATATATATATATATATATATATACAGAGAGAGAGAGAGAGAGAGAGAAAATCCTCATTTTTCGCGCCACGGATGTTCCGCCAAAACCGCGCATAAGGCCAAACGTCGAAATGTGAAGTGAAGAACCAATGGGAAATATAAATGAGCATTCTGGTGGGACATGTACCTACCCTATCATAAAGTACTATGACACCAAACAGGCCCTGCCCAAAATTTAATGAAGAGAGTTTACTAGTGCTAAAACAGCAGAACACAATAAACATGTACCTGAAAAGATAATAAAGCTGATATAAAGAGCTGCAACACCAATAATCCTTACCAGAAATAAAGTGAAGACTGGCTTGAGTGGCAGGTGAAGGTGTGTTGAGGGTAGATGAGCTAGTTACTAGGTGATATGTGCCTCTCTGGGGAAGCCCCATCACCTGTGCCGAAGCCCTTGAAGTTGAACTCGGGCTCCAGCACCTCCACTTCCTCTCTGTCCGTTTCTTCTTCATCCACCCCTCCTTGTATATCCAAGTCTTGCAGAATAGCAGCCACATTCTGTCTCTCATGAAAATATCATGTGATCCGGGCTTGTCTCCGCTCCTTTATGTTTCTGTTGGAGACGGCGATCACTTGTGACTTCAGATCACTCAAGGTCAGTAGGATGTTGGTAGCCTCAGGCATAGTCCTGGTGTATGCATCGAAGGTGATTGCCATGTCGGTTATGATGGACAGGGTGTGGGACAATTTCTGCGTGCTCATCTTGCCCTCTGCAGTGTGCTCTGGTCTTTCATTCTCCTCTTCACTAGAGTTCATCTCTTCTTCTGTTATGTCTACCACATATGAGTCTAGGTTGTAGTGTGTCTTGCAGTGGTTTCGTCCACCTCTGCAACGTCTTGGCTTGTATTTCTGATAGCTTCCACGGCGGCCGCCAGAGCGTCTTCTTCCCTCTGTCGCTCACCTTTCACAGTCAGGTGAGGGAAAAGTTTCTTCCACCCATGTGCTATAGTGGCTGGGGTAATATTGTTCCAGTTTTCGACCATGGTATCCACTGCATTTTTTATGTTGAATTCCTTCCAGAACTGACTTGCTGTCTTGGGAGGTCAAGAATCAGCAGGTGGTGGCGGGGATGAGGGTGTGGTCTGGCCTCGAGGACAGGCCTGGTCTGGAGTCCTCTAGACTAGTTTGTGACTGTTCCGGCTTGGAGGACATTGCTGCTGGTGTAGCCTGTGGACTGTTGGGAAGGTCCTGAGACTCTGGCGTGGCTGCGGGTGTGCGGTGTGGGTCATCGCCGCCGTCAGATTCTTCCTCTTGTTCCAGAATCAGGCGCAGAATTGTATTGTAAATTGTTTCTTTCCCGAATCTGTCCTGCACCTTAGAGTAGATCATGTTCTTAAGGTTGGCGACAATCTCATGGTCCAGAGGTTGGAGTTCTGAAGTTGTGTTGGGTGGTAAGAAAACAACATGGACGTCAGGGTGATGGTAGATTTGGTGTGTAATTTTTCATTATCCATAAAAAGGAAAACCTTAAATACCAGATTCATTTTCCTGCAGTGTTTCTGTGTGTCGGGGACGAAATACTGGTCGAGCTACTCGTGCGACAGACTTTCAATCATGTAGCCTCGCGGTGTGACCTCCCAGTAAACACTGAGGTGTTTCATGTTGCAGTGTCTGTAGGGCCGAGGTTTATGGTATTTATGGATAATCAGTGGCTTCATCTTGTGTGAGCCAGAAGCACTACAAGTAAGACACTCAGCCGCCCTTTATTAATCTTCATGCCGACTGCCTGTCTCTGTCCCTTCGTCAGGTATGTGTATCTTGCCGACCGCTTCCAGAAGATGCCAGTTTCATCGCAATTATAGACCTGGTGCCATGAATACCCGCCCTCGTCAACAATCTTGCGTGCCTCCACTGGAAAGCTAGCAGCTGCATCTATGTCAGCAGAGGCCGCCTCACTGTGATAAACGACACACCTGACCTCACACCTTCTCTTAAACCTGAAGAGCCACCCTGACGAAGCTCTGAACATGGGTGGCGGGTTTATATTCTTCTTCCTGCAAACTGCGGGGTATATCCTTAGTGCCTCGTCCTTGACGGCCCTCGTAGAGATGCTCATGCCCACCCTGCTCTGGCTGTCGAGCCAGCGGACAAGGTATCCTTCTGTTCTGGCCATGACATGTCCTGCCACAGACGACCCCACAAACACTGTCTTGTTGGACGGGAAGAACTTGGTCCGGATCGTAACCTTTGGACAATTATTGGCATAAACACACATGAATAACAGCACCCAAAAATCAACTGTACACAGAAGAAATGATTTGATGTTTAATTTTCTTTATAAGGCAACACTTAAACAGTACACCCTTAAGGGTATAAGGTACAGTAACTGTATAAGTACAGTAACCAAACACACATGCATTACAGCACCCGAAAATCAATTGTACACAGAAGAAATCATTTAATGTATAATTTTTTTATTAGGCAATACTTAAACAGTACACCCTTAACGATATAATATACAGTAACTTTATAAGTACAATGACCAACGTTAACGATTTCCATTACAGTACAGTACTGCATATTATTAATGTGAACATGGAGAACAAAATCGACTGTGCAATTGGGATTAATGTGGTGAAGAATGTAGAAACTTTTTACTACCTTGGAATGATTATATCATCTAGTGGATCATTAAACAATGAAACTTAAACATTATTTAACGTGCACTCACCTGCTTTTTGAGAGTTTCCTTGTTCTTCCTCAGGGTCCTTATAGTGCCTTCAGGAGCCCCTGTCAGAAGATGTATTTCTGGGGTTGTCAACCCCTCCTCAAGGAGCAGCAAAATCCTTCCCTTGTCAGCCGCTGAATACTGCTGATGTTTCTGGCCAACCCTGTACGCCCGCTTCTCCTTAGGCCGCTGCAATGGCCCTGCAACATCCCCCTCACCTCGTTGCTCTGCACACTGAATTTCACTGGCGCACTCCATCGCAAACGTCGAAGCGTGGTCATCCAGGTGTGGGTCAGGAAGCCACGAGCCTTGAGGCGGGCACAGCACAAAAACAAGCAATGGCGTGTGGGTCTGTAGTACCACCGCTGTATCGACAGAGGGCAAGGTGGTTGCAAGATGGCCGCCAACAAATGAGCATCGGTATGCGTCGTCGGCTGCCGGCTGGGAGCATCGAAATGTAGGGAAATTTGCGAATTGTGAGACAACTCGGAAACTTTTTTCTTGCGCGAAAAACGAGGCATCAAAGTAAAATGCGTCCAAATACGGGGACTTACTATATATATATATATATATATATATATATATATATATATATATATATATATATATATATATATATATATATTGTTACGGAACAGAGAAAGATAATGTACACTTTAAGTGAGAATACTAAAAATCACTACTGTCCCGTAAAGTTCCAGGTTCAAAACAAAGAGTTAGGTAAAATTACAAGTTAAAGTTTAATGCTCAAACAAAACATTCAGGACTCATAAGGATAATGTAATGGCAAAAAACAGGTTAAATATATGGTTAACTGCAATAGCCTCTATTAACACGAAATTAGCATGAGTAAATTTATCTAAGTCAGCCCTGTTAAAATGAGATACCAGATAATACTCAGTGAATGCCAGATATATTATTACAGATACAAAATATTATTAATGATGGCTGACAATAAGAACCTTACATAAATTACAAAATCCTTACTAGGCCTAAGAATTAACCTTATGCTACACAGTACAAGAAAAAATGCAACAACAGTTATACTCAAATTACACACAGCTGCTAGATGGCTGGAGACTTCCTGAGCACTCACAATAACAACTGTACAGGGGAGGACAGAGATGTGAACAAAATGAGGAGTAGATCTAAGTGGCAATAATGCAGAGACTGAGCTCATTATATAAGGGCCAGCAGAGCTTGATACAACTTGTAAGAAGGACGCACAAATGAAGCCATAGGAGACAAAGAGCTGACAATCCTGCTCTGAACAACAGAAAGGACGACTTACTCTACTATAACGGTAGAAGGGGGAACTGAGGCAGAACACGCTCGTGATCAAACATGCAGCATACTGTGCGTTAAAATTACACAAAGGATGATGAAATCATGGGCTATGTAACACCTCCCCACAAAGAAAAAGAATTTACAAAGGAAATTTCTTATTACTCTAAAACAATCTGTCTAAAGTCTAGATAAGCAATCTGCAATAACATTTTCTTTCCCCTTGACATGTTGTATGTTTAATGAATACTCCTGAAGAAGTAGACTCCATCTTGTCAATCTCTGATTTTTATCTTTAAACTTACTAAGGAATTTCAGTGGGTTATGATCGGTATAAATGACTATGGGGTCAAAACCAGAACACAAATAAAATGAAAAATGCTGTAAACCCAAAATCAAGGCCAAAAGCTCTTTCTCAATAGTTGAGTAGTTCTTTTGAGGTGGAGTGAACTTCTTACTGTAATAAGATACAGGGTGTTCAATACCCTGATCATCCTCTTGCAGCAAAACAGCCCCAGCTCCTGTATCACTTGCGTCAACAGACATCTTAAAAGGCTTAGCAAAACTTGGAGTAGCGAGCACTGGCTGACTTAATAGGATAGCTTTAAGTTTGCTGAAAGAGGATTCACAGTTATCGGTCCAGACAAATTTAACTCCCTTTTTCAGTAGGTCTGTAAGTGGTGATACAAGAATAGAAAAGTTAAGAACAAATCTCCTGTAATAACCTACCATTCCCAAAAATCTTTGTAGCTCTTTCCTACTTTTAGGTCTGGGAAGATCACTTATAACCTGAACCTTAGCTCCTGGTGGTGCAATATGTCCATCACCAATTACATACCCAAGGTACTGAACTTTAGCTTGACCAAACTCACACTTTGATAAATCAGCTACAAGATTAGCATGAACCAAACGCTCAAGAAATTTACTGACATGGCATAGGTGATCTTTCCAGTTGTCACTGAAGATTAATACATCATCAATATAAACAACACACCCTGCCAAACCCTCTGTTACAACATTCATGAGCTTCTGAAATGTGGCTGGTGCATTCTTCATACCATATGGCATTACAGAACATGCAAAAGTCTTTCCTAGTGTTACAAAACATGAGATCTCCCTAGCACGTTCAGTCATAGGTACTTGCCAGTATCCCTTTAACAAATCAAACTTACTTATGTACCTAGCCTTTCCGATCTTGTCTATGCAATCTTCCACGCGAGGGAGAGGGTAAGTGTCTGTTTTGGTTATCTGATTAACATGTCTGTAGTCGATGCAAAGCTGCTGTGACCCACCCGGCTTAGGGACCAGAGTGACAGGAGAACTCCACTCGCTCTAACAGGGCTCAATCATCTTGTGGTCCAACAGGTAGCCAAGCTCCTTCTGGATGAGAGGAACTTTCACTGAGTTCACACGGTAAGGAGGCAGTTTAATTGGCTTTGCGTCTCCAACATCGACATCATGCATAAACACAGTGGTTCTTCCTGGAGTGGCACGGAACACTTGCGGGTACTCCTGCAGTAATGCCGAAAACTCCTGCCTTTCCTCGGGAGGTAGATGAGAAAGCTTAGTCTGGAGATCATTCATGATATCAGGATTCTTCCCCAAACTATCACTCAGGCTCATGCTGCATGGGAGAACTTCACTTGCAGACTCGGGTGGAACAGCTACAGTGCAGACTGGATTATTTTCGTCCCGCCTGTGATATAACTTTAGCATATTGATGTGACATAGTTGCTTGTTCTTTCTACGATCTGGTGTGGCGATGACATAGTTGACATCACTGAGTTTCTTCTCCACGAAATAAGGACCACTTAACTTGGCTTGAAGAGGTTGCCCATGCACCGGTAGCAGAATCAAAACCTGATCTCCTGGCTGAAAGTGGCGTAACCTGGACTTCTTATCATACCAAGTCTTCATCTTCTCCTGAGCAGCTCCTAAATTCTCTCTCGCCAGCTGTAAAGCAGTGGACAGCCGTTCTTTTGAACTTCATCACATACTCCAGCAGGTTGACGTCATCTTCCTCCGACAGCCAGCATTCCTTGAGTAACTTAAGGGGTCCTCTTACTTCATGGCCAAACAGTAGTTCAAAAGGTGAGAAGCCCAGTAATTCATTTGGAGATTCTCTTGCGGCAAACACAACGAATGGAAGACCTTTATCCCAGTCTTTCTGATGTTCCAAACAGTATTTCTTGAGCATCGATTTGAGTGTTTGATGATATCTCTCCAACGCTCCTTGGGTCTGGGGATGGTAAGCTGAAGACGTGATCTGGGTGATGCCCAACTCTTTCAGAGACTGCTTGAAAACATTTGACATGAAATTACTTCCCCGATCTGACTGTACCTCCTTGGGCAGACCAAACTTTGTGAAGAACCCTAGCATTTCCTTAACCACGTTCTTTGCTGAGATATTTCTAAGTGGAATGGCTTCAGGATAACGAGTAGCCATATCAATCAGGGTCAACACATAAGAAAATCCTGAAGAAGTCTTAGGAAGAGGGCCCACAATATCCACCAACACACGGGTGAATGGCGCCTCAAAAGGAGGAATGGGAACTAGAGGTGCAACCTTTTCGGTCTGATTACACTTCCCCACAACTTGACAGGTGTGACAAGACTTACAATACCAGGAAACATCCCTGAAGATACCTGGCCAGTAGAAGTGTTTCAAAATGTATGCCACAGTCTTCCTCACTCCAAGGTGTCCTGCCAAACTGGAATCATGAGCCACTCTAATGATATCCTGCCTACAAACACGAGGGATGACAACTTGATGTACAACCTCCCATTCACAGTCGGCTGATGCTGTTGGGGGTCTCCACTTCCTCATAAGTACTCCTGACTTTATATAATAACAAGTAGAAGCACCAGTTGACTCTTCCTCACTGCAAGCAGAGTTAGCAAGACCTTTCAACTCAGGGTCAGCAACCTGCAACTCAACCAACTCTTGACGAGACAAATTATCAACACTACGGGGTACTGCCTCATCTGGTGAGTGGTCCAAATTAGCAAGAAAAGTGTCAGCTAAGATAACATCATCATCATCATTATCCTCTAAGTCATCAGTAACTTTAGACTTAGCCCTAGTGACAGCACATGCAGGGAACACATCAGGGACATCACAATCATGGGTCGCAGCCACTGGCTCACCAGGCAACTGAGGAGCTGGACACACCTGACTTCCACCAATATCATTTCCAAGTAAGAAAGTTACACCTGACATTGGGAGTGTCTCAACCAACCCAACCATAACGGAACCATTAACAAAACCAGACTCTAAATTCACTCTGCACAGAGGGACAGAGAAGTAATTATTCCCTACACCTTGTAAGATTACAGTTTCATCAGAGGAATTAACATTAGAGCCTAGAACACTGGTCAGCATAAGGGATTGGCAAGCACCTGTATCACGATATATTTTAATTGATTTCCTGTCATTACTGTCCAGAGGACTGACAAAACCATCAGACAGGAAATTAGCACATGAACTCTTGAGAGTGTCACCCACGTTACTGCTCAAAAGAGGAGCTCCATCATGAGAATTTAATTTACCCCTCAAAGCAGGTTCAGTTAACTCAGTTAAAGAATTCTGGGAACTCTCAAGGGTGGACACTAGACCAATTGACTGAATATTTAAAGACTCCCTTTTGTTCACATCACGCTGTCTCCTGAAACATTTCTTCTTAGTATGACCAAGCTTACTACAATAAGTACATTTACTTTTCTGAAATCTAGAGGTGGAGCTGGTATTTACTTCCTGAGAAACATCATCTTTATTCTCTTTCCTGTTACATGTACTCTGAGTAGAGGCAACGTACTTACTCTCAGCTTTCCTTTTTTCTCTAGAATATCTCTTGTGAGTGAGAACATATTCATCAGCTAAAACTGCAGCATCAGACAAATTATCTATTCTTTTCTCATCAAGATATAGGCTTACATCTTTACTAATACACCTTTTGAAGTCCTGCAGCAAAATCATCTGCTTAAATTTACCAAAATCAGAATCCACATTCTTAGAATTTAACCACTGCTCTAACAGATCTTCTTTGATTTTTGCATACTCAACATGGGATTGCTTATCTTGCTTGTAAGTTGTCCTAAATTTTACTCTATAGGCTTCAGGAACAAGCTCATAGGCCTTAAGAATCAAGCTCTAACTACATCATAATTATCAGATTGATCCTGAGGCAAAGATGCATAAGTTACTTGAGCTTTACCGGTGAGAACAGTTTGAAGGAGTACTGGCCAATACTTTTTGGGCCAATTAAATCCTGTAGCTACCCTCTCAAACAACTGAAAATACTTTGTTAAATCAGATTCATTAAAAGGAGGGACAAGTTTAACATTTTTAGCCACATCAAAATCATCAGAGCTAGATGATCCAGTTCCACATTGTTTCATGCGATACTCATGGTCTCCCTGAATCCTAGCAAGTTCAACTTGTGCGTGAAACTCAGCCTCCTTAGCACGGGCCTCCTGCAGGGCTAGCTGTAACTTAGCTAATTCAATCTGCGTTTGCTCATTTGGAGGAGTTACATTAAACAAGCTTTCATTAATCATACCAACAATTTGATCTTTAGAATGATGAGAGTCAACTGCAATTCCCAATTGTTGAGCAACAAGCTTAAGTTCATTCTTTGTTCTGTTTTCTACATCACACACTGTTTGCACATTTGACAAAAAATCTTTGGCTTCATCAAGTGTAGTAATAGTACACATCATGAATAAATCACAGTCACAAAGTATCAAGCAATATCCTTATGATAATATCCTGAATATCCTGATAAGAGGTCGCCAAATTTATGTTAGGGAACAGAGAAAGATAATGTACACTTTAAGTGAGAATACTAAAAATCACTACTGTCCCGTAAAGTTCCAGGTTCAAAACAAAGAGTTAGGTAAAATTACAAGGTAAAGTTTAATGCTCAAACTAATAACAAAACATTCAGGACTCATAAGGATAATGTAATGGCAAAAAACAGGTTAAATATATGGTTAACTGCAATAGCCTCTATTAACACGAAATTAGCATGAGTAAATTTATCTAAGTCAGCCCTGTTAAAATGAGATACCAGATAATACTCAGTGAATGCCAGATATATTATTACAGATACAAAATATTATTAATGATGGCTGACAATAAGAACCTTACATAAATTACAAAAACCTTACTAGGCCTAAGAATTAACCTTATGCTACACAGTACAAAAAAAAAATGCAACAACAGTTATACTCAAATTACACACAGCTGCTAGATGGCTGGAGACTTCCTGAGCACTCACAATAACAACTGTACAGGGGAGGACAGAGATGTGAACAAAATGAGGAGTAGATCTAAGTGGCAATAATGCAGAGACTGAGCTCATTATATAGGGGCCAGCAGAGCTTGATACAACTTGTAAGAAGGACGCGCAAATGAAGCCATAGGGGACAAAGAGCTGACAATCCTGCTCTGAACAACAGAAAGGACGACTTACTCTACTATAACGGTAGAAGGGGGGACTGAGGCAGAACAAGCTCGTGATCAAACATGCAGCATACTGTGCGTTAAAATTACACAAAGGATGATGAAATCATAGGCTATATATAGATATATATATATATATATATATATCTATATATATATATATATATATATATATATATATATATATATATATATATATAATTTTCCTGTGGCACCCCACGGGATGCATAGGGCCTCGATGAACTCTCTCTACCAATATTTGTCTCTTGCCATCTCCTTCAGGTCCCACCAACACTCCTCTCCTGCTTCTTTTTTCATTGTCCTCAACCAGGTTTCCCTCGGCCTACCTCTACCTCTTCCTCCTCTAGGAGTCCACTCTGGCACATCCTGTATTAAACTGCCTTCTTTTCTGTATATGTGCCCCAGCCACTTCCAGCAAGACAGTCTCACATATTCATTAACTGGTTCCACTCTCGTAATATCCCTTCCTCTTTCATTTGTAACTCTGTCTTGCCACTTTACCCCAAGAATCCTTCTCAGTATTTTATTCTCAAATCCTAATACTTTCTGATCTGTTGCAGTTGTACTGTACAATGACTTATGCCCATAAATTAAAATCTGTCTAACCATGGACTTGTAAATTTTCACTTTAGTATGTACCGAAAGAATATTATTATTCTAAACAGATTTCAACATTTCAACAGCTCGCCAAGCCTGTCTAATCCTCTCCTCAATTTCATTGTTTAATGATCCATTAGTTGATACAATCGTTCCCAGATATTTAAAGTTTTCTACATTCTTCACCACATTATTCCCAAGTACACAATCGTTTTGGTTCTCCACGTTCATATTAATAATTTCAGTCTTTCCACAATTTATTACCAATCCCACTTTTTCTCCTTCCTCCACCAGACAATCAAGCACCCTCTGCATCTCGTAAATACTTCCGCAAATGAGCACAATATCATCAGCATAGTCCAAATCCATCAGCTTCTTATTTTCTTTCCAGTTAATTCCTGCACCTGTTCTCCTTACAACCTTTCTCATAACATAATCCATAACCAAAACAAACAGCAATGGCGAAAAAACTCCTCCTTGAATCACTCCTGACCTAACTTGATATGGATCACTCATAGAACCACCCACCATTATCTTACAAAAAGTTCTTTCATGCAGGCTTCTAATAATATTTACAAACTTTTCTGGTATACCATAGAATCTCATAATTTTCAACATAGCTCCACTATCAAACGCCTTTTCAAAATCCACAAAACACATACTAAGTGGCATTTTCATCTCATTAACTTGTTGCATTAGATGCCTTACAATAAAAATCTGATCATTACAACCTCGACCCTTTCTAAATCTCGCTTGTTCTTCTCTTAAAAATTTGTCAATTATTGGCTCTATTCTGTTTAACAAGATTTTGGAAAAGACTTTTGCAACTACAGATGTCAAAGTTATCCCCCCTCTAATTGCCACACACACTTAAATCTCCCTTTTTTGGTATTTTTATAATCACTCCATTTTCCACTCTTCTGGAATTGCACCATTAACCCAAGCCACATTAAAAAGTTTCAAAAGCGCATTCATCAACTCGTCATATTCCACCTTAAGCATTTCAGGAAATATTCCATCCTAACCTGGGGCCTTAAAATTCTTTAATTCCTTTATAGATTTTGCTACCTCTCCCAAGGTTATATCCCCCGTTTCTATCTGCAAATCTCTCTCGGCTGGCAAAATGTCCTCTTCAGCTGGGATTGGTCTATTTAGAACAGAATCAAAGTGCTCTTTCCACCTTCCTTCTATATCCAAATATTTAGTCATCAAATTACCATTTCTATCTCGTACAGGTATTTCCTTCCTTCTCTTTTCAGTCCCAGTTAACTCCTTTATGGCCTGATACGCTGCTCTTGTGCTCTGACCGTCATTTTTACTTAATTTAATTTCTGTCTCTGTTGCCTTTGCATCATATTACCTCCTCTTATCACGTCTAACGAGTCTTTTTACTTCAGAATGTAAACTCCAGTACTTTGCTCTAAGTACGTCATCTACCTGACCATCAACATGTTGTTCTTCACTTCTTAACTTAGCCTTTTTCGTTTTCTGAATCGCATTCCATGTTTCATCTGACATCCACTTTTTCCTTCTCGCTTTTCCCTTTTTCTTAATAGTAACCTTAGCACTCTCATGCAAAACGTCTTTTACCTCTCTCCACATTTGATTAATATCATTGTCTTCAGATTCCATCAAAGTCTGCAGGACTAGAAACCTGTTCCTACATTCCCACTGAAACTTTTCCTTCGTGTTCTCATCATTCCTCAGCTCATCAAAATCATAATTATTACCTCCTGTACAATTACCATTAACTTTTCTCTTAAGTTTTATTTTAATATTTGACACAACAGGTTGATGATCACTACCTATATCTGCCCCCCTCCTTACGCAAACATCTTGTAAATAACTCCTATGCCTTCTGCTAATTGCAATGTGGTCAATCTGGTTACAATATTTACCACATGGTGAAATCCAAGTAGTCCTATGTATTTTTCTATGCTCAAAGATAGTTCCACAAATTATAAGGTCATTTGCCAAACAAAAGCTTCCAAATCGCACCCTATTTTCGTTTCTTATACCAACACCCTCCTTACCCATACAATCTTCAAAGCCATCCCTACTACTGCCAACAATCGCATTAAAATCACCAATGCAAACTAACACATCATGTCTTGCCACTCTATTCTCTACATCCTGCAGCTTCTCATAAAAGTCATCCTTCATTTCATCAGCAGCCTCTTTTGTCGGAGCGTACCCTACAACCATACCGATATTACCATGGTCAGATTTTAAACGAGCATAAAGCAAGCGCTCATTAATTGGTTCAAACTCACATACTGCCTTACAGGCATCTCTACTCAGCAGTAAGCCTACTCCTTGGTAATGATTTCCATCACTACTACCAGAAACCAACATAGTAATACCGTCTTCCAAATTCATTTTTATCAACTCCAAGCAACCTCGTTTCTGTAAGAGCACACATATCCATCTTGTATTCCTTGAACACTGAAATAAGTTCTTCCATTTTACCAGCCTGATTGAGAGTTCGAACATTCCAGTTTCCTATTCTTAAGGTTCTTTTTGGATGTATAAACTTATTTCTACACCGTGGGATTCTTAGCACCCCCTGCCCACTTAATTGCTGCACGGAACTGAGGGCCATTGCTTCGTAACCAGAGTTCATCAAGATTTCTTAGGCAGAAAAATATTTTACCCTGGAGCCAATGCCAGTGGCTCGCAGGAACCAGACAGTGGAGAGAGGAAATTAACTAAATGAAAGTAAAATGCAGAGGGTTTGGACAGACAAAGTACAAGGGAAAGAAAGAGAGCAAAAAGAATGTAGATAAAAGTGTCCCTTTTAGTCGCCTCTTACGACAAGCAGGGAATACTGGGGAAGTATTCTCTCTCTCTCTCTCTCTCTCTCTCTCTCTCTCTCTCTCTCTCTCTCTCTCTCTATATATATATATATATATATATATATATATATATATATATATATATATGTATATATGTTACAGGCAAACTGTGAAATCAGTCATTTCATAAAAAGCCAAGTCAAATCGTGAAATGAGTTTAACTTGGGATGGGTTGATTTAGGTTAGGTTAATTTAGGCTACAGTTAGATTAGGCTGGGATAATCTAGGTTAAGTTAGATTAAGTTAGGCTAGGTTGTTAAAGTTAGTTTAGACGAATCCTTAACATAACTCAGCGTACATCTAAATAAACCTAAACTAGCATAACCTAACCTACCCTGATCTAACCTAACCTAACCTAAACTTAACCTACATTACTGCAGCCTAACCTAACTGCAGCCTAAATTAACCTAATCTAAATTAACCCATCCCAAGTTATACTCATTTCTCGAGTCGACTTGGTATTTAATGAAATGACTTATTATATAGTTTCCCTGTAATATATATATATATATATATATATATATATATATATATATATATATATATATATATATATATATATATATATATATATAGATAGATAGATAGATAGATAGATAGATAGATAGATAGATAGATACCGTAGATATATTGGGAATAAATATAGCAAATAATGAATGACCGAATTATATAAGGATATATAAATAATACTTCGATAAATACATTTAAGAATTTTCTTTTGAACACTTAGTTTGAGACAGGTTAATGATTCGGACAGTGAACGTGGTTTATTTTGCTTTGGAAAAGTAAGCATATAATACGCTTTATGACGGGAAAACATTATTGTATAAAACCGTTATTCTCACCGAAGCTATTCATTATGCTTACATTATTCTAAATATATGTTTGTATACCGTATATAGAAATAGGTACCTTTTTTTTTTTTTTTTCAAACAAAATGTTACAAATTTTAAGAGCAAGCATCGGAGCTGGAATATTCGGGACTTGGGTCCATGACAGTTTATAAACAATATTAGTAGGATGTTGCCTTGTCGTCAAATTTATAACTCTAATTCTATATTGAAGGGCTTTGCATTAGAAAATATGTTTGGATGAGCACTGTTAAGCATTTAACGATCTACAGCTTTTGACTTACACGGGAAATAGTATGTTACGTAACTGTAAAGAAAAAGAATATGAGCAAGCACAAGTAAATGATTAGGTGATGGGGAGGAGAGGAGATAACCCATCGCCTAGTTTCGCATTTGTCCGTGTCAAGCCTCAGCATTGTCACTGCGTTTGCCTAAACAAAGGTAGCAGTCCGCTCCCTCAGGACCAGCAGTCCCGCAACTTGTCAAGCATCTTCACATGCCATCACTTCGACAATAAATCACGCCTTTTATAATGAATATAACCTAGAGTTGTCTCATTCAGAACTGATACACTGGTATTAACGACATTGTTTTGCAGGGTTCTTGTGAAAGATCAGTGAGATCTGTTGTTTTACAAAATTCCGTACATTAGACTCATCCTTGTCCAGTCTGCGATGGAAACTGCAGACTACAGACGATCACTGGAAACAACAGACAATCTCTCTAGCCACTCGAGCAAAGCCTCGCTAGATATAGTTTACAATCCATTTCTTTTTTATCCCACCCGCACCGCCGGCAGAGCACGGGGTTAGAGTACATACTCCTGCCATTCAAGGCAAGATTCACCAGTCACTTATTTCTGAATGGCATTTTATGAACAATCTTTCCTCTAATGTTAACCCTTTTGGGCCACACCCACTAACACTGGTTTAACTTATTGTACCAGCAAGGCTACAGATTATTTGATCTGTCACTCAGTGTAGATCATCACAAGGTAGTATTATGTCAAGCGAGTGGATGGTGGGCGCCCCAGCATTCTTCATAATTTAATCATGAGCAATATGAATAGAGAATCCGTTCAAATACACACACACACACACACACACACACACAATATATATATATATATATATATATATATATATATATATATATATATATATATATATATATATATATATATATATATATATATATTCTCATCAGCCGTTTGTGTGTCCACTGCAGGACCGGCCTGTCCCGACCGAAGTGGGGACGATACAGCCAATGCATCTCTATTATGTGGCTTAGGCTGTCTAGTCGAGATTGTATGAAGGGTAAGAAGTGCTTGTAAATGTAATTATAGTGTTGGAGTGGATTTGGATGTGTGTGTAGTCTGTGAACCAAGTGTAACCGGCCCGCGCAAGCCGACTGGGTGCAAGCATACTTTACATTATGCGACACTGGTTCATCCACAGCACCCCTTGTGTCCGACAATGCAGTACGTGGCCTGAAGAACTCTCCCAAAGTTTATTACCCTGGAGGGGTGCGAACCCTCGTTCTTCAGTGTACGAAAACGCACACTTCACCACTGTACCGCAGAGGCTCCATATATATATATATATATATATATATATATATATATATATATATATATATATCAACCAAGGATTCCACTCACCTTTCACGCGTCTGGAATTGGCAGGCGATGACAACACCATTTTCTGATTGTGTTAGGTAACAAGGAATTAACACTTTTTACGGTCCACATCCCAAATCATTCTTTACTACTTAACTCATTCAATATATATATATATATATATATATATATATATATATATATATATATATATATATATATATATATATATATATATATATATATATAGTGTGGAAGCGTATGTGAAAGGAAGAAATTGAAAGCAAATGAGAATAAGCGTAAAGTGATGAAGTATACGAGGGTGATAGGTGGTAGGAGGAGGAATACAGTTTTGAGTGGTGAGTTGCTTGAGGAGGTAGAGTGTTTTAAGTATTTAGGGTCACAATGTTGCTGTGGCTGGAAGAACAGATGCAGAAGTGAAGTTTAGAATGAATGAAGTAGGAAATGTGCTTCGAGGAATGAAAAGTGTTTAGATGTCGTTTGCTCAGAATGGATATAAAGAGAAGGCTGTATGAGGGTGTTGTGGTACCGATTGCCTTATACAGGGCTGAAACATGAAATATGGATGTAGCTGAGAGGAAAAGTTTGAGTGTAATGGAGATGAGGTGTCTGAAGAGTAGGTGTGGAGTGACACGTATGGATCTAGTGAGAAATGATGAAGTGCGAAGGAGAACTTGAGATGGCTTATCGAGTTAAACAGTGTGTTGCGATGGTTTGGACATATGGAGAGAAAGGATGATGTGCGATTGGTGAAAAAGATAAGTGGATCAGATATGAGAGGTGTAATGCTGAGAGGAAAATCACGAATAGGATGGGTGAACAGTTTGGAGAGTGTGTTGAATGCGAGAGGGATGTCTTTTGAGCAAGGAAGAGTGGCTGTGCGTGATAGAAATGACTGGAGAGAAATTGTGAATGGATAAATGATGACGCAGCCCTGAGGGGATAATCTCCCGCATTTGGTCTGATCAGCTGATAAGGTCATCTGCGGGTAAGGAGATGGGTCCATAATGATGTGGCAGGAGCAAACAACTCTGCTGTCGGGCCCTGCTGCGGATGTCACTGATTGCACTGCACAGTTGACCCTTGTGCAGTGTGGTGTGGTGATAATCTGTCCCTTCTCCCCTCGGCGCTAAGATGCGAAAGAATGTTTGAGTGGATGAGTAAATTGGGAGTGTGTCGTTTGTCTGGGCTACCTCCTTTTCCTTGGGGGAAGCAGCTTAGGTATTTATATATATATTTATATATATATATATATATATATATATATATATATATATATATATATATCTATCTATCTATCTATCTATCTATCTATCTATCTATATATATATATATATATATATATATATATATTATTGGAAGCAACAATTTTAATGTTTCAGATACCAATGTCGGAACAAGTACTGACTGTGTTCCCTATTACAGAACTACAGTGTAAATGTAATTTATCACCACATCATCAGTATTAATTGCGGGCATCCCCTGCCATATTTATGACCAGCGTTAAAACTCACGATCAGTAAAACCCACTAGCCACCAGCACTGCCACCACCAGCTTTCACATCTTTCCAACCCCGACTCGGTTTAAAATCCCACGGGAGATCATCACATAACTATATTTACCCAAGTCAATACTCAACCCACACATGAATCCTGCGCTCTGTGTCTGATATAATTTTATGCTTAACCGTCCGTCCGAATATGAACATTAACTGTCTGCAGAATTAATACAACAGGAAATACCATACAAGTGTTAAACTTTTGCCACTTATGAAACCTGAATACGCTAATACTCGTGTATATATATATATATATATATATATATATATATATATATATATATATATATTCATTCATTCATTGCCAGACGCCATGTATCCCAAACGGGGTGGAAAAGGGCTTAGAGTTCATTGTTTTATAGGGAGGGGCACTAATCCTCCACCAACCCCACTTGACACGTAGGGATGCCAACAGCATCTGGTGTTCCCAGGCGGTCACCCATCCAAGTACTAACCAGACCAAACGTTGCTTTACTTCGCTGATCGGACGGGAAGCGGTGTATTCAACATATATATATATATATATATATATATATATATATATATATATATATATATATATATATATATATATATATATATATATATATATATATATATATATATATATATATATATATATATTGTAATAGGCGATATGAATGGTAGAGTAGGCACTGGTCATGTGAATGATACAATGGGAAATAATGGCGTACCAGGAGAGAATGATAATGGGAAGCGACTAAAGGACATATGTCAGGAAAGGACGTTGTGCATCTGCAATTCTTATTTTAAACACATTGATGCACGTGAATATACGTGGTATAGAGGGCATGGAGATCATGTTGAAAGGAGCCTAGTTGATTCCAATCGATGCTGGGTAATGATGCTGACACGAGGGCCGTGAGAGGACGATGTGGAGGTCTGTCAGATCATATGACTGTGGTATGCAAGATCAAGCTGAGAGGCGTGACCTGGGCCAAGAGAGAGAGAGGAGCCGTCAGGGAGAGAGACTGAAAGTCGAGAAGCTAAGGATCAGAGAAATGGCAGATGAATACAGGTCCAAGGTAGGGGAAGAGTTAGAATCAGTGAACTGGAATGAAGTGGATTTGGACACCTTGTGGAATGTATGTAGGGATTGCTTAGTTAGGAATGTTAAAGCGGTGTGTGGTGTGGCAAGAATAACAACAAAGAAGAAAGGTTCGGCGTGGTGGGATGAAGAAGTTAAGAGAGCAGTGGAAGAAAAGAAGTGGCTAGAGTGGATACAGGACAGGGGTTAAGTTGAAATTAGAAATTAATGTACTGAGATTAAGAAGCACATACAGACACTAGTGAAGAGGAAAAAGGAGGTACCTGATGATCTAAGGGAAAAAAAATGAATGCAAATTGCTCTGAAAATAGGAAGGTATTCTGGAAAGAGGTGCTGGAATGTAGAAGTGACAGTGGAAAGAAATGTGAAAGTGTGAATAATGTAAGTGGCAGATTATTAACCCATAGGAATAATGCAAGGACCAACTGGAAAGAATATTTCAAAAGTCTGATGAATGGGAATAGAGAGAGCAGAGCAGTTGTTAACATGATTAGATCTGGGGGTGTACAGAGAAGGAATGCACTGCCAGGAAACATGACACTCACAGAGGTGAAGGACGCCGTCAAGCGGCTGAAAAATGGGAACGCAGCTGGGGTTGATGAGGTGTATGCAGAGATGATTAAGTGTAGTGGAGACAGTGGAATGATGCGCTTGTTGGATATATATAAGAAGGCAAGAATGAGTGAATCTGTGCCAATAGAGTGGAAAAAGGCAGTGATTATACCCCTGTACAAAAATAAAGGTGAGTGAAGTGAGTGCAAGAATTACCGTGGCATAAGTCTATTGAGTGTGGTAGGGAAGGTATATGGAAGAATTATTATAGAGAAAGTAAAAGAGATACCAGAAGTCCTAGTGACTGACGAGCAGGGCGGCTTTAGTAGTGGCAGAGAATGTGTGGATCAAATATTTGCAGTGAGACAGAAGGCTTGTAAGAAGGACCATATGGTGTTTATTGCATTTATGGATCTTGATAAAGCATACGACAAAGTAGACAGAGAAGGATTGTGGATGGATTTGCGCATGTACGGTGTAGATGGTAAGCTGCTAGGTGCCGTCAAGCGTTTTCATGATGGTAGTGAGGCATGTGTTAGGGTAAATGGGCATCTAAGTAATTGGTTCACGATGAATGTAGGCATGCAACAAGGTTGTGTGATGTCCCCATGGTTGTCCAATATATAAATGGATGGGGTGATGAGAGAAGTAAAAACACGAGCAATGGAGAGAGGGATGTCGTTGGTAATGAATGGTGATGGATGGAATATTTCAAATTTGTTGTATACTGATGATGCAGTGCAACGTGCAAGTGCCGGAGAAGAGCTTGGTAAACTCCTGCAGTATTGTAGATGTATGTGAGCGTCTTGCTTTGCGAGTAAATGTAGGAAAGAGTAAAGTGATGGGTAACGAGAGAGAAGGTGACTCTCAGTGTGATGTTACGGTGAAACTAGAGAAACTGGAATTGTTGAGAAAGTTCAAATACCTGGGTACAGTAACAGAAAAAAGAGGAAAATGTGCTAAAGAGGTGGAAAGTAGAGTGACACAAGGAAGGAAAGCAGCTGGTGCTATGAAGATCTTGATAAAAAAACAGAGGCTTGAGTGTTTCAGCTGCGTGAGGCTTGCATGAAGTAGTGTTAACTTCAGCTTTAACATACGGATGTGAGACTATGGTGTTGCATGAAAATGAAAAGTCATGAGTGAGAGCAGTGGAGATGGGACTGTTGAGCAATGTATGTGGAGGACAAGGAGTGGATAGGATTCGGAATAATGTGATTCGTGAAAAGTGAGAAGTGAGGAAAAGTGTGGACACCACAATCGAAGAGAGTGTACTGAGATGGTGAGGTTATGGGGAGAGAAAGGATGAAAATAGAGTGGTGAAAAAGAAAAGGTATATCTGAGCGAATTTGAAAGAGCAAGGAGGTGAGGTAGGCCAAGAAGAATGTGGAGCGATATGGTGGATGTGTGTGTGAGAAAGAGAGGTATGGAAGTTGGTGAGGCTATGGGAATGACAAGAGACCGAGATGGCTGGATGAATATTCTGTGTAGAAGCGCATAACCAGTGATTTGGCATGCCTTTTAACGTGACAGCGTTCGCATTGTCTCCATCAGATAGGTATATGTGAAGCTACAAACGTGGTGATTTTTTTTTTTTTTTTTTTTTTTTTTGGCCTATCCAGTGGAGCCAGGATTTCGTGGGCTTGAATGATGAGTGAATGGAAGCGTGGCCCATTGAACTGGGCAAACTTAGGCTGTCTGGATGATACCACCCCTCATCCTGCCCTAGGGTCAGAAAGGAGGTCCGGATACAAAAATAAATAAATAAATACAGTATATATATATATATATATATATATATATAAAATGTGTGTGTGTGTATTCCAATGCCCAGTAGTCCTCCTGCACATCACACACCTCCAAATGTCACCACTTCGGCGCTAACACCCACCGTCCCTACTGAATACATGCTAGGGCTGTATTCATACAGGACTATACTCAGTTTTTTTTATTGAGGCGAAGATGCACTTCACAAGTTGGTGATGATTGGCTGAATGCATCATGTCCGAATAACATTTACTAACCGAAATTTCTCCCTCAGATAAATGTTGTCAATTAATAATGCTAACGAGTAAAGAGATTATGAAGTAATGTTGCATCCAGCTAATCATCAATATGCATCTTCGCCTCGATAAAAAAAACTGAGTATAGTGTACTGATAATTGCGAGGCATTTTTACGACATATCGGCGGGTCTTCTGGTAGATCATTAAAGTCTGCTTTTTATGAAATTCAAATCCTTAAACTGTTCCCTGCTCTTCGCCGGGATTCGAACCTGAGTCCATTAGGACTGTAGACCGCCTCTCTACCGATTCAGCCACTATGAAGAGTATATCTCTGATATATAAAACTGTTCTAAAAAAGGCAGTATAATGCAGAACCTCAGTCTTAGAAATAACAAGGGTAAGAGACCATATTTTTATAGTGATGTATAAGAAAATATTATTAGCTATAGGAGCTCTAAATAACATTAGGAAGTATATATTTTTTTATCTGATCATTATTATTTTTGTTTGTATTAGAAGTTATCTGAGCTACCACTGGAAATGTATAATGACAACAACTTAAGGAATGTTTCAATTTTTTTAAGGAGTACTTGCTTTGAAGTGTGTAGTAGTTATTACTGAACTCATAACATTTGTTTAGCGATACATCACGTGATAATACATAATTTAACAGTGCCTATTCAAATTTAATATAATCGTGAGAGTTTCATTAATGGGGAGATATTATGTTTCACCGCAAACTTAATTTATTTATTGTGGAAGTCTTCCACAGTTAGTCCATCTTGATACTTCATAACGACACGATCTTAATAACGAGTCCACTCTTAAACCCTTAAACCAGAAGAAAATTTTATATTTAGTTTTAACTAACAAAAAAATATTGAAAGGGAATGTAATTGGAACAATCACTGAGTTTATTTATACGAGTTTTTAACTCATTTGAACCGTCTACTGAAACTAATCTTAGTTCCATAAGAGAAAAATTAGGTAAGGGAGTGAGAGGCTAAAAAGTGGAGGGGCGTGTTTGATCGCTAAATTATTTGGGATAGTTTGTGCATGGAATAGAAAAGGCCTTAACATTTATTTTAGATCGAGGATCTCGTGTTTCTGACAATTATTGACAAAGAAATGAACAGTGCATCAAGAATTTGGAGTAATATTTGTCTGTCAATTGTAATGTGGAAGGGATACAATGAATGATTTATTGTTCTAAAGATACATTAAGCCCTGAAATGGGGAAACTTAAATAAGAATGAACTGCCACAAATGCCTCAAACGGCCGTATTATCATTATTATTATTATTATTATTATTATTATTATTAACAAGACTGAGCTTTCTCGCAAAAAAGTATTTTTCAACTTATGAAATAATATTTATATAAACAGGTAGCTTTCCCAAATTAATGCGCTGAGTTGTAACTAAGAGCAGAAACAATATATAGAATAAATAAAATGACTTTGAGGCAAATTACGGTGTGTACTTTTGTAATAACCTGATTATTTTATTATGCGAAAGAAAATAATATTGACTGCAGCTAGAGACTGTATCAAGAATAGAATATACGTATTTCTCCCACAATACACATGAGTGATATAGACTCAGAAAAAAAAAATAATAATGATAACCCTGTCAGTCGAATCTCTGGATACAACTGCCCTCATCTAGATGTTTGTTTACTACTGTACATATATATATATATATATATATATATATATATATATATATATATATATATATATATATATATATATATATATATATATATATATATATATATATATATATATATATATATATACTATCACGTCCTCTTGCATTCATATTTTTGCAGAAATTCTTCAGACATATCATTCTTCCAGCATATCAGAAAGAATGTAATGATATCTTGTATCGGTTGTGTCTCCAGGGAACATGTGTTCAGGTTTTTGTGCTTATGATTATACTGCCAGATGTTTATGTATAATATACAGAAGGGGAAAATGATATCAAGCTACAAGTCTCTTACTTTCCTTCAGTTGTAACACTGTCATGGAAAATAGTGCCACAAAGTGTATTGTTTTCGTTGAAACAGTTGTCTGGTAACTTCTTGCAATAGTATTATTTACCATATTTCTTCTGGGAATAAAACTGATTTTATTACGAAGTAACAAGAATCAACTCTTGGATGTTAAAACGATTTTATACATCAGCTCAGTGGGAGTGAGTGCTTTATTTCCAATTATAATATATATATATAAAAAAAAAAAAAAACTTTATGATATACCTTCTTTTAGCTCCAAGTCTTGAAGGATTGCTGTCTATGCATTCTATCAGACATCGATTTGTTCAATTATGCGATCAAATTTTGCCCTGACAATACACAAAACCCTTAATGTTAAGCATTATTTTGTAAATATTTACCTTCAAACACACCCAGCATGTCACAAATGAACACACACACACACACACACACACACACACACACACACACACACACACACACACACACACACACACGCGCGCGCGCGCGCGTATATATATATATATATATATATATATATATATATATATATATATATATATATATATATATATATATATATATATGTGTGTGTGTGTGTGTGTGTGTGTGTGTGTGTGTGTGTGTGAGGAAGAAGGAACCATAGGCAACGAGCCTGCAAAGTATTCTTCCCAAGAGAAAAACAAAATATAAGAGAGAGCCAAATTCAAGATCCGATCATTTCCAGATGCCTGGACACACTGCGTTTGAAAAACTGGAGATCATAGGAAGTAGGAAATACAGAAAGAGGGAGACAGTTCCAGAGTTGAACTGTTGCATAAATGAAGGACTGGGAGTAACGGTTAACTCTTGCATTAGAGAGTTGGACAGAAAAGAGATAAGAGTTTGCTGCTAGACGGGTGCCATGCGCCCGTCGTAGGGGTGGAGGAATGCATCCAGACAGTTCAGAAGAGCAGTGACCATTGAAGTAGCGATAGAAAAGAGATAAAGATGCAACAGTGCGGCGAAGAGACAAAGGTTGAAGGGAGTCAGTAAGAGGAGGAGAGTTAATGAGGCAAAAAGCCTTTGACTCCACCCTATTGAGAAGAGCTGTATGTGGGGAGCCTCCCCACACATGAGAGTTGTACTCCACACAGGGGCGGATAAAAACCCTGTATAGAGTCAACAATTGTGCAGGGGTAATGAAGGAACAGAGTCGGCTTAGCACACCCAATCTCTTGGAAGCAGATTTTACAAGAGATGTAATATGATCTTTCCAAGACAAGTCCCGAGTAAATGAAACCCCAAGCAGGTTCAAGGATGATGCAGGATTAAGCTGAATATTATCAAACATTAGTGGGTATACCTGTGGAAGATTTTGTCTGGTTGATAGGTACAAAAACTGAGTCTTTGATGCATTAAAAACAACAAGATTATTTTTACCCCAGTTAGAGATATGAGCCAAGTCAGACATTAGGTGTGCTATAGCCTCATCCCTTGTTTGTTGAAGTAATTGCTGAGTTGGACGTTGTGGGAATCGAATGGAAAGGTGAAGGGTGGAATCATCAGCATATGAGTGGACAGGGTTAGATGTACAGCTTAGAAGGTCATTGACGAATAAAAGGAAGAGAGTTGGTGATAGGACAGAGCCCTGAGGAACACCACTGTTAATAGATCTAGGAGAAGAACGATGACCGTCTACAAAAACGGCTATAGAACGGCCAGAAAGGAAGCTAGAGATGAAGGCACAGATAGAAGGATAGATACCGTAAGAGGGCAGTTTGGAATTTAAAGATTTATGCCAGACTCGATCGAAAGCCTTAGAGATGTCAAGTGCACTGGCAAAGCTTTCGCCAAAGTCCCGAAAGGAGGATGACCAGGAGTCTGAAAGGTAGGCGAGAAGATCGCCAATGGAGCGTCCCTGACGGAACCCATACTGACGATCAGAAAGAAGGTTGTGATAGGAAAGATGCTTTAAAATTTTTCTATTAAGAACAGACTCGAAAACTTTTGAGATATAGGATGTTAAAGCAATTGGACGATAGTTAGAGGGTTGGGAATGGTCACCTTTCTTTGGGACTGGCTGAATGAGATCAAACTTCCAGCAAGAAGGAAAGGTACAAGTTGACAGACAAAGGCGAAAGAGTTTGCCTAGGCAGGGTGTAAGCACAAAAGCACAGTTCTTGGGAACAACAGGAGGGACTCCATCAGGCCCATATGCCTTATTAGTATTGAGGCAGAAAATACATCAGCTGAAGAAATTTTAATGTCAACCATGAAGAAGTCAGGGTGGGGAAGTGATGGAGGAACAGCACCGGAATCATCTAAGGTGGAATTGGAGGAGAAAGTCTGAGTGAAGAGATCTGCTTTATCAGTAGAAGAAATAGCTACAGAGCCATCAGAGCAGAGAAGAGGAGGGAAGGATGATGAGGTAAAGTTGTTTGAAAGGTTTTTGGCAAGGTGCCAGAAGGAGCGAGCAGAATTCGAGTTAGAGAGTTGAGAGCACTTAGTGTGGATGAAATTATTTTTAGCAGAGCGAAGAACAGACTTAGCACGATTCCGGGCAGAATCGTACAAAAGATGTGATTCAGGGGTGGGTTGGCTCTGGTACCTTCTATAGGCCCTCTCCTTGTTACGGACAGCTTTAGAACAAGCGTGTTTAAACCAAGGCTTTCGTGCATTAGTCAAAGGATATGAGAAAGGAATGTATGCTTCCATGCCCGAAAGAATAACCTCTGTAATGCGCAAGGCACACCCAGATGGCTCCTGGCCATGGAAGCAATAATCATTCCAGGGAAAAGCAAAGAAGTACTGCCTGAGGGCCTCCCAGTCTGCAGCTCCAAAGTGCCACAGGCGACGTTTCTTTGGAGGATCCGCAGGCCGTACTGGAGCGATGGGACAGGTTAAGGTGATAAGGTTGTGATCGGAGGAGCCCAACGGAGAGAAAAGATTATCAGTGTAAGTAGAAGGATTAGTTGTAAGGAAGAGGTCAAGTATGTTGGAACTCTCTCCAAGGCGATCAGGGATATGGGTAGGGTGCTGTACAAGCTGCTTTAGGTCATTAAGGATAGAAAAGGTGTAGGCTTGTTCACCAGGTGGATCAGTGAAAGTAGAGGAGAGCCAAAGGTGGTGGTGAACATTGAAATCTCCTAGAATGGAGATTTCAGAGAAAGGAGAAATGGATAGAATGTGTTCCATCGTAGAAGTAAGATAGTCAATGAATTTTTGATAGTCAGTAGAATTAGGAGATAAGTAAACAGCACAGATATATTTAGTCAGAGAATGACAGGAAAGCCAAAGCCAGAGTGTAGAGAATTCGGAAGAATCAAGTTCAGGAACACGAGAGCAAGATTAGTTTTTGCGTATATATACACAACAGCCACCTTTGGCTTTTAAATGAGTATAGAGAAAGTAGGAGGATACAGAAAAGGGTCTACTGTCAGTTGCCTCAGACAGCTGAGTCTCAGTTAGAAAAAGAAGGTGAGGTTTAGAGAAGGAGAGGTGGTGCTCAACAGAGCGAAAGTTAGAGGAAAGGCCACGAATGTTGCAGTAATGAAGAAGAAGAGAGTCAGACAGTGGTTCCAGGCATCTTGAGTTGTCACCGGGAGAGGGGCAGAAGGTGAGGGCATCTATGGTCCCCTCCATGGGGACTCCGAGGCTATGTTATTCGATGCCATTTTTTCTTTTTAAACTTTGAAAAGGAAGTGTGGTGTGTACTGTGCATGTAGTTTGGTGTTGATAGTTAGAGAAACTTGTACTGGAGAGCATGCTGGCCTACTCTCTGTGTTACTGAGACACTGAAAAAGTTCAGCAAAGGGGGATGGTCGGGACCTAGTCCCGAGGGCTGATAAAACGGGAGCTCCAGCTCTCCCTATCATCAGCTTTCCATCCACCTTGGGAGTACCGCCCTGCACGACTGGTGCTACAGTCTATATATATATATATATATATATATATATATATATACACACACACACACACACACACACACACACACATATATATATATACCAGGTATATATATATATATATATATATATATATATATATATATATATATATATATATATATATATATATATATATATGTATGTATATATATATATATATATATATATATATATATATATATATATATATATATATATACACACACACGCACACACACACACACACACATATATATATACCAGGTATATATATATATATATATATATATATATATATATATATATATGAACCTCTGTGGTACAATGGTAAAGTCTGCGTTTTCGTACACTGAAAATTGAGGGTTCGTGTCCCGCCATGGTAATAAACTTTGGGAGTGTTGTTTTGGCCACGTACTGCATTGGCGGACATCAGGGGTGCTGTGGTTGAACCAGTGTCACATACTATAAAGTATGTTTGCACCCAGTCGGCTTGCGTGGGTCGATTACATCTGGTTCACAGACTACACACACCCAAAGCCACTCCAACACTACAATACACATACAAGCACTTCTCACCCTACATACCATCTGTATCAGACAGGCTAAGCCACTTGGCAGAGATACATTGGCTGTATCGTCCCCTCTTCAGTTGGGATAGGCCGGTCCTGCGGTGGACACTCAAACGGCTGATGAGATTTTATATATATATATATATATATATATATATATATATATATATATATATATATATATATATATATATTAAATAACAGAACGGAGGAAGGAAAAACAAATGAGTAAAAAAATAATAATCCATACACCAGATTACTGGTGTCCTCTGTTCATAAAATATCTGTAACAGTTAGACTTGAACAGTTGTGGGTTGAAATTTGGAGGGAAACAACTCTGGGGAAGCGAGTTCCAGAGAGATGCAATTTGGGGAATGAAAGAATTCTGATAGGCAGAAGTTCTGCAATATGGCTGCGTGACATTCCAGTCATGAGCACTACCAGATGCCCGTGTAGCACGAGGGAAGGCATGGAGAGGTGGCACCATGGACGCAACTTCGTCTGAGCATTTGCCAAAAAAATACCTGTAAAATAATGCAAGGGAGGCAACATTCCTTCTTACTTGCAGGGGAGGTAGTTTATTTGCAATGGCAGGTTTGTTCTTTATTCTAACAGATTTGTTCTGAATTTTGTCTAGTTGTCTTAATGCAAGCTCTCCACAGCCATTCCACAAGGGTGAGCAATATTCAAGCTGAGAGCGCACATGACTCTTATAAATTATAGCTAACTGTTCATCGGCGAAGAAGTTACGGACTCTGTACAATAATCCAAGTTTTTTTTAGGCGGTTTTAACAAGTGATCTGACATGAGAGGTCCAGCTGAGGGCATTGTTAAGTGAGACGCCAAGAATTTCAGTACTTTTGGACATGGGAATATTAGTAACACTGAAGATAATGAACGAATCTGGCAATATCTGTCTATTAGTAAACTGAATATATTTAGTTTTACTAGCATTAAAAGAGACAAGGTTGTTTTGTCCCCATTCACTGATCGTAGATAGATCTTGATTTATGGAGATGGCTGTGCTGAGTTGAGAGGTGGAGATATTAGATTTGTAAATTGATGTCTGAGTGTGAATGAACTATGTAGTGCTGAGTCATCTGCATATGAGTGAATGGGATTGTGGGTGACAGATAAGAGATCATTAATATGAACCAGAAATAGGGTTGGCGCCAGAACTGATCCTTGCGGCACGCCGGCGTTAATTGAGTGGAAATTGGAATATACATCATCTACTTCTACTCTTATTTTCCTGTCACTAAAATATGAAGAAATCAAAGGAACAAAAGACGTTAGTCCATAGCAAGGGAGTTTGGACAGCAGGGAACGGTGCCATACTCTGTCGAAGGTTTTAGAGATATCAAGAGCTACTGCATGAGTTTCTCCAAAAAGATGAACTGATTGATGAATGGTATGAGTTAAGAGATTGAGTATGTCAATGGTGGATCTTTCGTGGTGAAAACCATATTGTCTATCACTAATTAAGTTGCTGGATTCAAGATGTTTATCAATGTGCTTATTAATTAAAGTTTCAAATACCTTACCAAGAGAAGATGTGACAGCTATTGGTCTGTAATTGGAGGGGTCAGAGGAACTTCCTTTCTTCGGAACTGGGTGGATATTGGCTTCTTTCCATGAAATTGGGAATAAAGAAGTACGTATGCATAGTCTGAATAATTTAGCTAGGACAGAGGCAAGTTCAGGGGAACACTTTTTCAAAACAATTGGCGGAATTCCATCTGGGCCTGGAGCTTTGTTGGTAGGTAAATTGTCTAGGATGGATTTTACGTATCGTGTCTGTATATATATATATATATATATATATATATATATATATATATATATATATATATATATCTCTCTATCTCTCTCTCTACAATATATATATATATATATATATATATATATATACTGTACAAACTTGTTTTTCTGGTCTGCATGCACGTTAAACGTTGGCAGGATGCAAAATAGTAACATCGGCTGTGCAAGATAAAGCATCATCAGACAAGGATAGAAGCATCTTCTCAAACAGTAAGCATTATCCATCGAAAAATTGTTAATTGACGGAGAGAGAGAGAGACAGAGAGAGAGAGAGAGAGAGACACACACACACACACACACACACACACACACACACACACACACACACACACACACACACACACACACACACACACACACACACCACCAAAAACTTGCCACGGCTGAGTTCTCGCTCGATGACTCACGAACATGATACTTTAATAACTGCCACAATTCAATGGATGGATAAATCACCAGAACTGTATAATCCTTTCGTGGTATGGAGAGAGAGAGAGAGAGAGAGAGAGAGAGAGAGAGAGAGAGAGAGAGAGAGAGAATATTTCGTAATGCCCCAGTCACACAGCAGGTATGACTTGTTGCAAACCTGAAAATCGCAAAACCAGTCCCCGACCACAGAGATCTCCAAGCAGTCGTGCCACCGATTGGCTACCATTGGTCATCCAGTGTCCATCCGGCGTCCATCCAGTGGGCAGCCGAACGGCGGCAATGGCCAGGTACACACAGGTCAAGATAATGATGGGTGGCCAGCACGTCCTCGGCAGGCCGCCGACAAACGGCGGCCGGCCCGTGTCCTGTCACAGTTTAGACCGCGACCTCTAGGACGCCACTAGACAGACACCGGCCGCAAATTGACCAGCGTCTGGTCTCGGTCCAGCCCACCACCTGTTGCTCGACCAATTGCCGGCTGGATGGCAGCCGGACTTCAACCACCACCCCGGACAGGAGGCTTGTGGATAGCAGCCTGCTGCCGCCGCAGTCCAGTCGTCGCCTTGATGGAGTGTGGACGGCCACCGCACAGAGCGGGTGGTGACCGGCCTCCGTCTGGATGGCAACCACCACTTAATAATAAGGTGTCGCTGACCAGTCGCAGTCCGTAAGCCGGCCAGATGCAGTCCAGCCACCCACCGGGTGGCTTCCGTGCCATGACATCGGTGGTCGCAGGGAGGATTTTTGTGCAGCACGAAAAACCTCGTGACGATTTTTTGATTGCCATGGTGGCCTGCGGCTAGACCGAGACATATAAAGACCTGTCGTAAACCTCACCAAAATCACCCACGACTTGCAGGTCGCGGGTGTTTTGCAATAAGTCATACCTGCAGCATGACTGGGGCATTAAGCAGACTTTTCTTTTGGTGTCTTCATAATGCAAATTGTATTCTTATCAGCTTAAACTTGATGCCCAAATCTGAAGAATAAAGTGGATGAAAATCTGTACTACATACCGTACACCTTCTATTATTGAACGTTTCTACTCCAGGATCTTCATTTTTACTGATACTGAATTTTCTTTTTGACAGAGTTAGAAAAAGAAATAATATATTACGAGAATATTGGGTTTGGAGTGTGACAGACTATTCTTACTTTATTCGTACATTCATATTTACAGAGGAGGCTGCGCAGTAATGACTGAATTTTAACGAGACGAGATAAATGCTGATGCGGATACTGTTATTGTGGCTGCCATGTAGTTCTCTTTATACCACCCAGCATCATTATGGTAGTTGTTTAATTTAATCAGATGACAAAGATGTGTGTGTATGTGTGTGTGTGTGTGTGTGTGTGTGTGTGTGTGTGTGGTATCCCGTTAACTTCCGAACAGAATACGTTGTTTGTCTGATTGTTTACTAGTGAGAAATATTCTACACTCTAAAGAGCAGATGACGATTATTGGCCTGTGTACGTACATCCATATCAAGTTTATGTAGAATAATGAAATATCTATGGCTAAATTTATGTAAGAAGATGCTACATAATAATAAAACAGCTTTAAAAGAAACCCAATATTAAGCCTTGCCATCTCGAAATATATGAATATATTGCCTTTTAAAGACAGAGGCCGCTGGCAGAAGGAAGGTGAAATGAGACGCGCTGCTCCAGGATTGATCAGTTTTGTATTGTACGTGGGAAACTGGGAGTACCTGTTGAAAGAGAGAGAGAGAGAGAGAGATTCTGTTACTGTATCTGCAGAGAACTGTATGTTTTTTTGTGTGTGTGGAGGGAGAGGCATTTGAACCCGAGGTGTCCCATCGATGTATGGGTATGTTGCAACATTTTGCATTTGCCAGTCCCATCAACGTACTGGTACGTTGCACAATTGCAAGGTTCATAATTTGCACAATTTTTAATTTTCGCACGTGATTTTTCGTACGTATACACGGGACACCTTCCTCTATTCCTCTACAAGATGCCAAGCAGGGACAATGCCTTACACCGCATAACCTCCCCCCCCCCTGCACGCCATTGTCTCGCAATTCACCTGTTACAAGTGACCTGGCCAGTAAAGACATTCAGGGCCAGAGTGATTCCCCAATCGATTACAATGTGGAGGACAAAGTTTACATAGCATTAGAAGAAGAAACAGTCAGAAATGATGATCAGGTAATGTGGCAAAAGAAGGTCAGGTATGGTGATGAGTTAGTGAGTGAAACAATGCTTATAATGCCTATATTACTGTTTGAAAACCAATATACTCTCATCCTACATATAAATTCGTACCAAGTAAATAAATAAATACCTTTTATGAGTGGTGTGAAATAGTTACCCTCCCATAGAACTCGTTTTCTTTGGTGCCAGCCTATTAGAAAACCCAGTCAGGTAAGGAGGTACTGCTACCTGGATCGAGTATTTTAAACCTCAGGTGAGCGATTTCTCTATGAAATTTCAATGTTTCTCACCAAAAGCGGAGGTTTTAGCCAAAAAAAAAAATTTTGAAAATACCTCGGGATTGGGGGGTGTCGGAGGTGCGAAATAGCTTGGGACGTGACGGGTTAAGTGTGATGATTTTCATGACCATCTTAAAACAACACCACTACTCTCTGTTGAAATATAAAATGCTTGATGAAAATATGAATTCACAAAATTTTGTCGTAGGTGTTTCCGGCGCTAGGACCACATAAACCAACGATGGATATTTTGGCAATCTATGTAGGCTCATTCACAGCAGCCTTGGTGACACTTTACCCACATGTACTTATTCCTTGGGTCATAAAGCTATGACAACTAAATGCATCCTTGGACAAGTTTCATGTGTTATGAAGGTTAAATTACAATAATCCATGACTTCCGGATACTGTGCTCAAGTACCAGGATTCCAGTCACTTCACAGACAAATCTGTAAATGTACCTTACTAGTAATTCTGCACCTCTAGTGCCTGTACCATTAAATCTATATAAAAGTAGTTTTAGTGTTTTACCTGTCATTCAGTCGATAAAAAAATATGTAATACTTACTTTCAGTTAGTTTGGTAAGTTGTCTTCATAACTGCCTGATACATGTTAGGATTGGTTGCATCTTTTGATCTCTATTATTTTTTTCCAACTGAAGTGGGTCTCTCCATACCAGTTTTGCAGTTTGCTCAGAATAAAAAGGCAGACATCTTTTTTTTTTTCCTCTTAAATACATAATATATTAATTAAAATATTGTATTAGGAATGATATCTAGGCGGCAAGTCTTTACGGACATAATGCCTGCTAACTGTCTTGTTATCCCAGAAGCACAAAAATAATTCTTCATGGTGTAACCATCTCGAAGGTGAGGCAGAAATGCTATTACATTTGCGCCAATGAATTCATATTTTCTTAAAACAGAAGAATCTGCACTGTCACCAACAAACACACACACACACACACACACACACATATATATATATATATATATATATATATATATATATATATATATATATATATATATATATATATATATATATATATATATATATATATATATATATACGCGAGAAACAAGGAACCAAAGGCCACGACCCCGCAATAACTGTTCTTTCCAACAGAAAAACAAAATACAAGAGAGAGCCAAATTCATGATCCAATCATTTCGAGATGCATGGACACACTGTGTTTGAAAGACTGGAGATCTTAGGAAGCAGGAATTACAGACATAGGGAGACAGTTCCAGAGTTGACCTGTTGCATAAATGAAGGACTGGGAGTAACGATTAACTCTTGCATTAGAGAGTTGGACGGAAAAGGGATGAGTGTTTGCTGCTAGACGGGTGCTACGCGCCCATTGTAGAGGTGGAGGGATGCATGGAGACAGTCCAGAGGAGCAGTGACCATTGAAGTAGCGATAGAAAAGAGATAAAGATGCAACAGTGCAGCGAAGAGACAGAGGTTGAAGGGAGTCAGTAAGAGAAGGAGAGTTAATGAGACGAAAAGCCTATGACTCCACCCTATTGAGAAGGGTTGAATGTGGGGAACCTCCCCACATATGACAGTTGTACTCCACACAAGGGAGGATAAAACCCGTGTACAAAGTCAACAATGGTGCAGGAGTACAGAAGGAACGGAGTCGGCTTAGGACACATAATCTCTTGGAAGCAGATTTTACAAGAGATGTAATATGATCTTTCCAAGTTAAGTCCCGAGTAAATGAAACTCCAAGCATGTTCAAGGATGATGCAGGATTAAGCTGAATATTATTAAACATTAGTGGGTATACCTGTGGAAGATTTTGCCGGGTTGATAGGTGTAAGAACTGAGTCTTTGATGCATTAAAAATAACCAGATTATTTTTACCCCAGTCAGAGATACGAGCCAAATCAGACATTAGGTGTGCCATGGCCTCATCCCTTGTTTGTTGAAGAAACTGCTGAGATGGGCGTTGCGGGAACAAAATGGAAAGGTGAAGGGTGGAGTCATCAGCATAAGAGTTAGAGAAGGGTTAGATGTACAGCTTAGAAGGTCATTGATCAATAAAAGGAAGAGAGTTGGTGATAGGACAGAGCTCTGAGAAACACCACTATTGATAGATCTAGGAGAAGAACGATGGCCATCTACAACAGCGGCTATAGAACGACCAGAAAGGAAACTAGAGATGAAGGCACAGATAGAAGGATAGAGACTGTAAGAGGGCAGTTTGTAATTAAAGATTTATGCCAGACTCGATCGAAAGCCTTTGAGATGTCAAGTGCTATGGCAAAGCTTTCGTCAAAGTCCCGAAAGGGGGATGACCAGGAGTCTGAAAGGTAGGTGAGAAGATCGGCAGTGGAGCGTCCCTGACAGAATCCATACTGATGATCAGAAAGAAGGTTGTGATAGGAATGATGCTTTAAACTTTTTCTATTAAGAAATTACTCCAAAACTTTTGAGACACAGGATGTTAATGCAATTGGACGATAGTTAGAGGGTTGGGAATGGTCACCCTTCTTTGGGACTGGCTGAATGAGAGCAAACTTCCAGCAAGAAGGAAAGGTACAAGTTGACAGACAAAGGCGAAAGAGTTTACCTGGGCAGGGTGTAAGCACAGAAGCACAGTTCTTGAGAACAACAGGAGGGACTCCATCAGACCCATATGCCTTGTTAGTATTGAGGCCTGTGGTGGCAGAAAATACATAAGCTGAAGAAATTTTAACGTCTGCCATGAAGAAGTCAGAGGGGGGAAGTGATGGAGGAACAGCACTAGAATCGTCTAAGGTGGAATTGGAGGAGAAAGTCTGAGTGAAGAGATCTGCTTTAGCAATAGAAGAAATAGCTACAGAGCCATCAGAGTAGAGAAGAGGAGGGAAGGATGATGAGATTAAGTTGGGCCCTCTCCTTGTTGCAGACAGCATTAGAACAACCGTGATTAAACCAAGGCTTTCTTGCATTAGTCAAAGGATATGAGAAAAGAATGTATGCTTCCATGCACAAGAAAATAACCTCCGTAATGCGCAAGGCACACTCAGATTACTCCCGGCCATGGAAGGAATAATCATTCTAGGGAAAATCAAAGAAGTACTGCCTGAGGGCCTCCCAATCCGCAGCTCCGAATTGCCACAGATGATGTTTCTTCGGAGGGTCCGTAGGCCATACTGGAGCAATAGGACAGGTCAATGTAATAAGGTTGTCATCGGAGGAGTCCAACAGAGAAGATAGATTAACAGCATATACAGAAGGATTAGCTGTAAGGAAGAGGTCAAGTATGTTGGAGCTCTCTCCAAGGCGGTCAGGGATACAGGTAGGGTGCTGTACAAGCTGCTCTAGGTCACTGGGGATAGAGAAGGTGTTGGCTTGTTCACCAGGTGGATCAGTGAAAGGAGAGGAGAGCCAAATGTGGTGGTGAACATTGAAATCTCCTAGAATGGAGATTTCAGAGAAAGGAAAAATAGATAGGATGTGTTCCATCATAGAAGTAAGAGAGTCGGAGAATTTTTCATAGTCAGTAGAATTAGGAGACAAGTAAACAGCGCAGATATACTTAGTCAGAGAATGACAAGAAAGCTGAAGCCAGAGAGTAGAGAATTCAGAAGAATTGAGTTCAGGAACACGAGAGCAAGATAAGTCGTTGCGTATATATACACAACAGTCATCTTTGGCTTTGAAATGAGAATAGAGAAAGTAGGAGGATGCAGAAAAGGGTTAGCTGTCAGTTGCCTTAGACAGCTGAGTCTCGGTTAGGAAAAGAATGTGAGGTTTAGAAGATTAGAGGTGGTGCTCAACAGAGCAAAAGTTCGAGGAAAAACCACGAATGTTCCAGAAATGAAGAAGTGGGTCAGACAGTGGTTCCAGACAGCTCGAGTCGCGGGAGAGGGGCGGAGGGTTGGGGCATTTATGGTCCCCCCCCCCCTGAGGGACTCTGAGGCTATGTGTTGTGAAAAAGCCATGATTTTTTTAATTTTGGAAAAGGAAGTGTAGTGTGTCCTGTGCATGTAGTTTGGTGTTGATAGTTAGAAAAACTTGTATTGGAGAGCATATATATATATATATAATAGAGAGAGAGAGAGAGAGAGAGAGAGAGAGACTGTAGCACCAGTCGAACAAGGCAGTACTAACAATGTGGATGGAAAGCTGATGGCAGGGAGAGCTGAAGCTCCCGTTTCATCAGCCCTCGGGACTAGTTCCTGACCATTCCCGTTTAGTGAACTTTTCTAGTGTCCCAATAACACAGAGAGCAGACCAGCATGCTCTCCAATACAAGTTTCTCTAACTGTCAACACGAAACTACATGCACAGTACACACTACACTTCCTTTCCAAAATTTAAAAAAATGGCGCAATCAAATCTGGCCTCGGAGTCCCCGTGGGGGGGGACCATAAATTTCCCCACCATCCGCCCCTCTCCCGGTGACGACTCAGAGAGATGCCTGGAACCACTGTCTGACTCACTTCTTCTTCATTTCTGCAACATTCTTGGCTTTTCCTCTAACTTTCTCTCTGTCGAATATCACCTCTCCTGCTCTAAACCTCACCTTCTCTTCATGTCTGAGACTCAGCTAAGGCAACTGACAGCAAACCCTTTTCTGTTTCCTCATACTTTCTCTATACTCATTTCAAAACCAAAGTTGGCTGTTGTGTATATATACGCAATGATTAATCTTGCTCTCGTGCTCCTGAACTTGATTCTTCTGAATTCTCTACTCTCTGGCTTCTGCTTTCTTGTTATTCTCTGACTAAATATATCTGAGCTGTTTACTTATCTCCTAAATCTACTGACTATGAAAAATTTTTCGACTATCTTACCTATATGATGGAACACATTCTATCCATTCCTCCTTTCTCTGAAATCTACATTCTAGGAGATTTCAGCACTCACCAAGACCTTTGGCTCTCCTCTTCTATCACTGATCCACCTGGTGAACAAGCCTACATCTTGTTTATCCTTAATGACCTAGAGCAGCTTGTACAGCACCCTACCCATATCCATGACCACCTTGGAGAGAGCTCCAACATAATTTACCTCTTTTTTGCATCCCATCCTTCTGCTTACACGATTAGTCTTTCCTTTCCGTTGGACTCCTCGAATCACAACATACTTAGTTTGACCTGTCCTATTGTTCCGGTACGGCATGCAAACCTTCCAAAGAAACGTTGACAGTGGCACTTTGGAGCTGTGGATTGGGAGACCCTCAAACAGTACTTCTTTGATTTTCCCTAGAATGATTATTGCTTCCATAGCCGGGAGCCATCTGAGTGTGCATTGTGCATAACGGAGGTTATTCTTTCAGACATGGAAGCATACATTCCCTTCTCATATCCTTTGACTAATGCAAGAAAGCCTTGGTTTATTCACGCCTGTTCTAATGCTGTCCACAACAAGGAAAGGGCCTATAAAAGGTACCAATACCAACCCACCTCTGAATCACATCTTTTTTATGTTTCTGCCCAGAATTATGCTAGGTCTGTTCTTCGCTCTGCTAAAAATAATTTCATCCATACTAAATGCTTTCAACTCTCCAACTCGAATTCTTCACGCTCCTTCTGGCACTTTGCCAAAAACCTTTCTAGCAACTTTACCTCATCATCCTTCCCTCCTCTTTTCTATTCTGATGGCTCTGTAGCTATTTCTTCTACTGATAAAGCAGATCTGTTTGCTCAGACTCTCTCCTCTAATTCCACCTTAGACAATTCCAGTGCTGCTCCTCCATGACTTCCCCCCTCTGACTTTTTTTTTTGGCTGACATTAAAATTTCTTCAGCTGATGTATTTTCTGCTATCACTGGCCTTAATACTAACAAGGCATATGGGCCTGATGGAGTCCCTCCTGTTGTTCTCAAGAACTGTACTTCTGTGCTTACATCCTGCCTAGATAAACTCTTTTGCCTTTGTCTTTCAACTTGTACCTTCCCTTCTTGCTGGAAGTTTGTTCTCATTCAGCCAGTCCCAAAGAAGTGTGACCATTCCTAACCCTCTAACTATCGTCCAATTGCTTTAACATCCTGTGTCTCAAAAGTTTTCTAATCAATTCTGAACAGAATAATTTTAAAGCATCTTTCCTATCACAACCTTCTTTCTGATCGTCAGTATAAGTACCATCAGGGACGCTCCACTGGCGATCATCTCACCTACCTTTCAGACTCCCGGTCATCCTCCTTTCGGGACTTTCGTGAAAGCTTTGCCATAGCACTTGACATCTCAAAGGCTTTCGATCGAGTCTATCATAAATCTTTAATTTCCAAACTGCCCTCTTACGGTTTCTATCTTTCTATCTGTGCATCATCTATAGTTTCCTTTCTGGTCGTTCTATACCCACTGTTGTAGCGGGCATTGTTCTTCTCCTAGATCTATCGACAGTGGTGTTCCTCAGGGCTCTGTCCTATCTCTGACTCACTTCCGTTTATTCATCAATGACCTTCTAAGCTGTACATCTAACCCTATCCACTCGTACACTGATGATTCCATCCTTCACCTTTCCATTCGGTTCCTGCAACGTCCATCTCAGCAGTTACTTCAACAAACAAGTGATGAGGCTATGGGACACCTAATGTCTGACTTGGCTCGTATCTCTGACTGGGGTAAAAATAATCTTGTTGTTTTCAATGCATCAAAAACTCAGTTTTTACACCTGTCAACCCGACATAATCTTCCACAGGATTACCCACTAATGTTTAATAATATCCAGCTCAAGCCTGCATCATCCTTGAACATGCGTGGGGTTTCATTCACTCGGGACTTATCTTGGAAAGATCATATTGCATCTATTGTAAAATCTGCTTCCAAGAGATTAGGTGTGCTAAGCCGACTACGTATCTTCTTTACCACTGCACAGTTGTTGACTTTATACACGGGTTTTATTTGCCCCTGTGAACAGTACAACTCTCATGTGTGTGGGGAGGCTCCCCTCATCTTAATGGGTGGAGTCAAAGGCTTTTCGTCTCATCAACTCTCCTTCCCTTACTGGCTCATTTCAATCTCTGTCTCTTCGCCACACCGTTGCATTTTTATCTCTTTTCTCTCGCTGCTTCAATGGTCACTGCTCCTCTGAACTGCCTGCTTGCGTCCCTCCACCTCTACGATGGGTGCGTTGCACCCGTCTAGCAACAAACTCTCTTCCCTTTTCTGTCCAACTCTCTAATGAATAAGTTAACCGTTACTCCCAGTCCTTCATTTATGCAACAGGACAACTCTGGAACTGTCTCCCTCTGTCTGTATTTCCTACTTCCTATGATCTTAAGTCTTTCAAACTCAGTGTGTCTAGGCATCTGGAAAATGAACGGATCTTGAATTTGGCTCTTTTGAATTGTTTTTGTTTTTTTCTTGGAAGGAACGGTTTGTGGACCCCTGGCCTTTGGTTCCTTCTTTCTTGTATATATATATATATATATATATATATATATATATATATATATATATATATATATATATATAATGATCATGTACCCCTTATGCTTTTGATATTGGACTATAAGAGGTCCGGGAACTTTCAATTTCAGCTTGCACAGACTTTGCACAGATTTGTGCATACTTGTTTAGTATAATGACCTCAAATTACCTCCGATTGGTTTCCTCATGACCTCGAAGGTCAACTTCAGATAGACTATGTCCGAAATCGAGGTCATGTGAGTCTCCATGCTCAAAATTGTGCTGCAGTGGTACCCGGCGTTGGCTGGGCCAAAATGGCGAACACTCTACCGGTGACCTCAAATCTGAATTTAACCCCCCTAAAACCATCCTTGGGTCATCCTGAGTCAGAATACTGTTTATAGGGGTATGGAGGTACTATCAAGGGTATCCAGCGTTGCCGGGCCACAAATGCGAACACTGTAATCCTGTATGTTCTAATTCAATCTTTCTTTCTACTCCAGAAAGACCGTGGACCTCTTATGCTTTTGAAGAGGGATTATATGAGGTCCAGGAACTTTCTATTTCAGCTTTTGCAGACAGACACAGGGTATTTGTGTGCACTTGTTTACTGTTAAGAGTGACCTCAAATGTCTTCCGACTGGTGACATCAATAACCTCGGAGGTCAACCTCACATAGCTTATGTCCAAACTGGAGGTTATAATACGAGTCACCATGCCCAAAAATGGGCTGCTGGGTTCAGTCGTTTGAACGTGTATCACTGGTGACTTCAAATGTTTCTCGACCAGCGACCTAAGATGACCTCGGAGGTCGACCTCACATAATCTGTGTCAAAACTTGAGGCCATGTGAGTCTCCACACTCTACCAATGACCTCAATTGACCCTGTCCTGAATTTTGACCCCCTTAAAACCATCATTGGGTCACCCTGATTAAGAAAATATAAATTATTGATCTAGGGGTCTCTGACCCTTGGTTTGGGAGTTTTTGAAGGATAAACAAACAAACAAACAAATATATATATATATATATATATATATATATATATATATATATATATATATATATATATATATATATATATATATGTCTGTTAAAAGAGGTGTGTACATTTGGGCCTGGAATGTTTTGTAATGTCTGAAGTGTGCACGAGTCCAGCCACGTGTTTGAGAGTGAGTTCTGAGAGCGATGTACTGGTTGATTAGGATCTGTGTGTTTTTGCTGTGTCTGGGGTGTGTGATTGCTCTGTGTGTGGTTGTGGGGATGTTGTTTCTAATGGTAGATTGGATAATGATATACCAGCTCTCAAGGGCTTGATCTGCTGTATTTCCTGCAGGGTGCTATTTTCTGGGATGTTAAGGTTGCAAAGGATCTGTTTAGTTCACATTTAAAGTTGTCCCAATGGGTGACTTGGAAGATGGATCTGGGTGGGGAGGGTACGTACTGTATAATGGGGCAGTAGAGATGGAGGCTATAATGGGGGTGTGGTCACTAGTAGTGAGGGGTCCAGGGGTAAACAGGGTGTTGTGGTATGTCGCCAAGTTGCAAAGTGCTACGTCTGGGATGGTGGTAGAGTTGTGTAAGTGGTATGTGGGGAAGTGAGGTGCTAATAATCTTAGTGTAGTGTCATTGATCAGTCTTGATAGTTGTTTCCCTACTGTGTTCGAGTTTCTGTTTCCTAATAGGTAGTGTTTGGCGTTAAGATCTCCAATTAGATTTACAGGGATATTTCTCCTGCAAAGATTGACGAAATTAGGGGTAGGTAGGCATGGTCGGCTAGGGGGAAGGTAGGCTGTTGCTATTATAATTTAGCTTGTGTGAGATCGGATTTCAGCAGCAATCATGTCTGAAATGAAGTGATCTAGTAGTTTATATTGTATGTTGTTCTTCAGTGCGATGGCAGTTCCGTCCATGGGTTGGTTGAAATAATTTCTTTTGTGGGTTATGTAGCCAGGGATATGTAGGGGGAATTGTGTTGTAGTGCCGTGGCTATTTATTAGGATAATGTCTGAATCTATGTTTCCATAGGTGTTGATTAGGCCAAACCTCCTTCCGGGCCAGTTCAGTACATTATGTTGTAGTATTTTCATGTTCATGTCTTTTGGGTCTAGTGTGGGTGAGTTGTGATGTTTGAGCATGGGGATCCAGGCCTTGTAGAAGGAATCTTACTTCTGTGGTATTAGTAGGACTTATCAGAGGTTGGAAGTTCTCATATTTTTCAGTAATTATCTTTATTTCATTCAGTGCTGAATCTAGGTTCATTATTTTGTTTTGCTTTTTAACTAGTGCTTTATTATCTTTGACAGCTTTTATTAGCTCTCTTGGGTTGTAGTTTTTATTGTGTATCCAAATCGCGGGGAGCACTGCAACTTCCACATCTAAGTGACATTCTTGGTCGTCAACGTCTGAGTCACTGTCCTTGCCACAGGCAGGACTTCCAGAGTTGGCTTCATGTTCGTTTTCCTCCTCTAAAAGGAGGGCGCCTGATTCGGGGGAGGAGATGGGGAGTGCTGTTGCATCTTCAGGTTCTTTGAAAGTGGAAGCTTTGTGGTTAGTTTCTGAAGGACTTGAATTTGAGTCGGTGGGAGGAGAAAGCAAATTCTGTGTCGTAGCTGTAAGAATAGTTTGGATTATTTCATCAGAAGGGGGGTTGGGGGCAGTTTCAGAATGGGGAGACCATTTAGAGAGCAAATCTCTTCAAGAGTTAGGCTAAAGCTCCCAGGAACTGCAAGTTCGTGCATGTGTGCTTCATAATTAGCACCATATAGTCGGAGAATTTATCAGAGTTGGGTATTGTGTTATTTCCTTGTGTTGGGTGTATTGGAGAGTTTGATTGCTTAGCAGCTTGTGTAAAGCTAGTTCCAGGGCGGACTGTGGAGGGAGTGGTTTTTGTGAGGTTAATGTTTTTTACTATTTCTTTTCTTTTTGGGCATTTCATTGCCGTGGTGCGATGGTTTCAATTGCAGTTGAGACATTTTTTGTATTTGATTTGCATTTTTTCTATGAGTGTTCAGTTGGGGAGAACTCTGAGCAGACTATGTAATCTGTCGGTTTAGGGCAGTTGTTTGTTGTGTGGTTGTGTAATGTGTGGCATCTCATGCTGATGACAACGTTGATGAATCTTTCAATTTCAATTTGGTGCTTGCTTATGCATAAATGGAAAAGTTTTAGTCCTTCCAGGGCCCTTTGTGCCATCTTGGTTTCGTCAAATTCCATTTTTAGGTTGTTTCTTTTGCCAAATTTTATCTTGCTTAATTTGGCCCAGCTTTTTTTTGTTGTAATTTCCTGTTGAATTTCATCTTCTGGGTGACAGTAGATTATATCACCAACACTGGAGCAAATGATGCTACTGTTTGCTTTCATTTCTGGTGGTAATATAGGAGAGAAGCCAATTTCCTGGAGGGATTTTTTTTTTTATGTTTGAAGACAGCAGTTCCTCAGTATCTTCCTTCGTGGCATTGTGGACAATGAAGAATTCTTTAAATGCCTGTAGCCCATTGATTTTGATATTATAAGGAGCCACTATTTCCAGGAGCTTGAGCTTGGTTTGGGTTACTTGGGGCGAATTGTGTTTTATCTTGAGCTTACCCATTGTTCCAGAACATTGGAATAAAGTTAACAGGGCCTCTAATAGGCCTTCTGGTGGTCCGTCCTACCTAAGATCTTAGATTTGTACTCTAAGCTCCCCCCCCCCTTCTAAAGGGGGTGACCACTTGAGAGGCCGAAGGAGAACCTAAGATCTCTATCCCTACTAGAGAAACCCGCCCTGGTGCATCCTATAACCACCTTCTAATGTGGTCACCTCGTGCCACTGGCCCCGGGGTTCGGCGTCGTACCACACCAGAGCTTCTACTGGGCAAGCCTATCAGGACCAAAGTCTGTCATGGGAGTGAAAAAGTCTATGATAGGAAGTAAGCATGAATGGAGAAAATGATTATCGAGTATGTAGCGTACGAGATTGTTGAAAGTCTATGGCAGGGGATTGGCAGGTTTCTGTGACTCTGCAACAGCTGGGGGAGAGATGTTGCCAGACTGGATGCTAAATGTTAAGTCCGCCTTATCTGCCAAAAATAAATATCCTAGCCCTCGTCCCTACGCTGTTGATGGGACAGGAATATAACCTGATAATGATTACAGCTTATCTTGACTGCCTCACTCACCAGCTATTACTGGTCTGTCTATTACGCAACATCGAATTCTGTCCGTATGGTCCTTAATACCGGTACAATATTAAAGCATTAATGACCGACTAGCCAACATATCACCAATTGCACCCTGATTCACACCTCGATCAAAGTCCCCATTAAAGGCGTTATCTTTGACTGAAACTCCAGTTGGAAAAGGATTTTAGCCATGATTGGCTTTCAGACTCCCGATGAAATGTTACGTTAGGAAATATCCTGAAATGGCAGTCTGAAACCCGATTAAAACTGCAGCCATCCACTAAAACAACAATGGAAAGTTGTCGAACCCTTGGTTCGACTGGTCAAAGCTATGATAACCGATTATACCACCGACTGAAAGATGAGGACTGCCAAAATGCCAACTGAGACGACGTTTTTATTACTGTTATCTTCTTTAATCTACCTCTGAATAAAATTCCCTGAATAATGATTTGGGCAAAAATAGGGATGGAATATGATTCCAAAAGAAAACGTGAAGTTAATACATGTTCTCTCTCATTATTATTATTTTGCTGATTGGTACTGATACGATTTGTTTACTTACTACACCCGCGCTCGCAAAGCAAAAGTGATGTTATGTTTTCTTCACCGTGTGTGTGTGTGTGTGTGTGTGTGTGTGTGTGTGTGTGTGTGTGTGTGTGTGTGTGTGTGTGTGTGTGTGTGTGTGTGTGTGTTATGGATAGTAATTAATGTACAGGGTGGAGTATTTCAGATGTGATGTATGCAGGTGAAACTAAACGACTTGCACTTCAATAAGACGAACTTCGCAGCGTATTGACTTTGGTGATATCTATGAGCAGCGTAGTCTAAAAGTAAATGCAAATAACAGTTAAAGTGAAGATGGCTAAGAGAAGATGAATTTCGATGTAATGTGCTATTGAATGAAAAGATAAACTGAATGAAGATTTTAAGTAGAAGTACATTGGTGCAGCGCTAAACAAGGAGCTCAGAGATTGCAACACCAGAGTCCTGTGGTTTAGGTACCTAAGATTTGTGTGCCAGTCAACTTTCACTCTTGATCGATTGTTCCGAAAAACTGTTTATTTCATCCTTGTCTAACCACTGTCTCTTGCATTATGTTTGGTTGAAATTGGATCAAAATTGTTGAATTTGTTCTTCCCATGTGGCCTTTATCTTCAGCCCATTCCCTTGAAAATCGAATTTCTTCATTCTTGGCAAAAGTTCATGCCTTCTGCCTCATATGGCTAATATTTAGTAAGAACTTGAGTTAAAAAATCAAACATTTGACCTTGCATTGAGACGTCAGCTTTGACTGGATGTTCCTAAGAAATATGTTTACCTAAACGTTTACCCTTCCGTTTTTCACCTTGAAAACTTCCCCAATAATTGGACAATATTGGAAAAGAAGTTTCTAGCTTGACTTTGCAAAATGAATTTGAATTATGACGTATTATTCTCTCCGACATGGAGAGTATATTTTCCCCTCTGTTTGTTTGGTCGTTAGTTTGTTTGTCTGTTAGCACAATTACTCAAAAACTAAGAGAGAGATTTGGACCAAATTTGGTGGGTAGATAGCCCATGTCCCTGGAAACAACTGATTATCTTTTGGGACAGATCCGAATCGTATTACAGAATCTAGATCCGGAAAATATTTATGTGAAACCTTAATCAGTGATAAGAACACCTAACCCATTATGAAGAGTGTTTTGGAAATTACGTTGCCCTTGTCAGAGAGATGCGCTCCAGTGAGAGCTCTCCTAGTTCATGAAGAAACTGGTCAACTTTCTAACAGAGCCCTCAACTCCTCTACCAATTTAGGTACCAGCTCAGATAAAGGGTGTAACTTTGATCTCTGATTGACTGATCTCACAGTCGAATCCGATTATGCTTACCATTTTTTTATCTTGTCTTGTGACCTTGGCCTTTGACCTATTGTCGTTGGTAGAAACAGATCTACCCCTCAGTCTATCCACATTGCCTTGTACTTTTTCAGCACCTTTATTTCTTCAACGAATTCCTCGGTTACTAACCTGAATCTGTTGATAAGTATTGTACCATTTATTTTTTCTATTTGAAAAGACTAATAACCCAGTGATTGGCACAGACTTCTCTTCCCCTTTTCCTTGATATAGGGGAATAGTTATACCTGGCTTTGAATCCTCCGTAATCTACTATCCTTCCAGGCAATGTTGTTGTTCACTTTTCCATAATAAATATAGATTTTAGTGTGAAATATACAAAAAAAAATATGGACTGATAACAACAGAAATATTTTTCAGGAATGTGTCTGGATTGCACAGATTGGATACAACAAAATTCTTCAAAGATCTGGGATACGGAAGTTCGCTGATACAAGAGAAGAGTGTATGGTTAGGTGGACTGGCCAAAGGAACAGACTAAATATATATTGGGTGATGATAAAGTAACTGCATGCCTTTGAGCTTCAGGTAGGAAGGAAGCATGGAGAGCCAAGAAAAAATATGGATATGCAATCTATGTACTTATATAAAAGAGCCGCACTGTTTGTTTGTTTGTCCTTCAATCACGCCCAAACCAAGGCCAGAGACCTCTAGACCCATATATATTCTGAATCAGGGGGACCCAAGGATGGTTTTAGGGGGTCAAAATTCAGATCTGGGTCATTTTAGGTCACTGGTAGAGTGTTCGCCTTTTTGGCCCAGGCGACGCCGGGTACTGCTGAAGCCCAGTGTTTGTCATGGAGACTCACGTGACATCCAATTCGGACATAGACTATGTTCGGACATAGGCTATGTGAGGTTGACCTCCAGGGTCATTTGAGGTCACCGTTAATACACGCTCGAACGACTGGACCCAGCAGCCCAATTTTTGGCATGGAGACTCACATGACCTACAGTTCGGACGTAGGCTACGTGAGGTTGACCTCCGAGGTCATTTGAGGTCACTAGCCCCTTAACCGCGGGGCGTCACTTTCGTGACGCTTGGGAGCAAGGGATCATACCGCGGGGCGTCGCTTTTGTGATTCTGTGTTATTTTGAATTCACCCGGGCTTCCAAGTGGGGGCTTGTATCATCTATCGGTACTGCCAATGTCCAACACTAGTCAGCACTCCTAATCTCATCTGTACTCCCATCCATTGTTGACAATTTAGCCATTTCTCCCCGTTCTTGACTCCCCTCCCTACCCCCCCTCCATTACCCTATCCTCTCGCCTGCCCGGCCGTGCTACGCTAAGTAAATCTTCCCTGGAATTTTTCACTGATTTCATCCATTGAAATAAGCCCTATGTCCTATTCTTATACCAAATAATATATACAAGAAAGAAATAAGGTAAGTGAGAGTGCCATACACCTGGAATTGGCTAATTATCACCTGACAACACCTCACGTGCACTCGTTCGCTAATTTTCGCTGTTTTTTTCCCCTTGAAATATGCCCTATAATCTATTTTCGTATTAAATATACATGTAAGGAGGGAAGGGAGAACCCTAAGAAATATTTACATTCATTCTGGAACTACCTAATTTATAATGTATTGTCTAGATTTCCTGCCAATCATATCAGTGCTAGACAAAGCTGTTTCAAGATATAACATTGGTAGCTCTGAATATATATATCTCCTAAGTAGGCCTCTAATCTATTTTCGTAATAAATATACATGTAAGGAGGGAAGGGAGCAACCTAAGTGATATTTACATTCACCTGGAACTACCAAATTTATAATGTATTGTCTAGATTTCCTGCCAATCATATCAGTGCTAGACTTAGCTGTTTCAAGAAGTAATATTGGTAACTCTGAATAACCCCTAGCAGGCCTCTACGCTGGTGGTCCTCCGTTATCACTCAGTTCTCTCTCAACTTCCGGAAAGCGAGTACGTATGTTTCTTCTTGCTGACTTCAAGGCCTTTTTTCACCCCCATGCAAATGGCCCTGTGACCTTTACCCCCTACTAAACCTCGTGTGGAAAGAGGTAAAGGGCTGACAATTGATAAAAGAGTGACTACGATCTTTCTATTGAGTAAAACAGTGCAAGTGGAATTGTAAATAATGTGTAAATAATGTGTAAACAGCAAGTGAAAGTAATGAATGTAAATATACGTGAACAATGGAAAATAGTTTTATAAGTTATTTCAAGTGACAGTGCACAACACAGTGTAAATAAAATAGAAATGTAAATAACGTAAATAAAATAGAGAACGTAAATAGAAATGTAAATGAGTAGTATTATAAGAATACGAGTATATACCTTAGGAGTAATGAAAGTGAAAGTTTCACTCTAGCATGTCTGAATGCTATGAGTTATGAGAGTGAAGATGAAAGTGACATTCACTCTCAATGCCAGTATACAGGACGAGAAAGTGAATGCTACGTATTTTACTGAAAGAAATTGAATCCCTACAGTGACAATAAACTAATACTACTGAAGGAAACTTATGGATAAAGACTATAGATATATATAAGTGTTATATAGTAATAGAAATATAAAGTGTGAGGGGTTTTATGAATAATAAATGACAGACTACCAAGAGCTAACTAGTGCCAGTGCGACGATCAGACGCGCTCGTAATTTCCATTGCTTTCACAGTGTTTTTTTTTTTAGTATGGATCCCAAACTACTTGAAAATTGTAGAATAGTGTTTATAGTGTTTGTATCTGGCTGTGGTAATCATATTACGGGTTGTCGGGAAGTGTAAAGTGGAGACTTCGTTACCCTACTTCAGAGGTCTCCACAAGTCCTACGGTAACCGACGAAGGCTCAACAATCATTCCAGGAGAAAGCTGAAGGTATGTGCCATAAGCATATATAATTTTATTATTCTAGGACTAATAACTGATTTTTGGCAAATATTTTTTGAGAGTCTGTCGGAGCCCAAATAACCCCACGGCACACGCCAGTTATTGGTAAACAAGCCCGCGGTGTAGGGGCTAGTTGGAGGTCATTTGGGGTCACTGGTAATAATTAATAAGTGCGCACAAATACTGTGTTAGTCTTAGTCTGTGGTGACTGAAATAGAATGTTCCTGGACCTCTTATAATCCCTCTTCAAAAGCATAAGAGTTACATGGTCTTTCTCCTGTGGAAAGAAAGACTGAACTAAAACAAATAGCATAAGAGTGTTCTCCTTTTTGACGCAGGCAACACCGGATACCCCTGTCAGTGTGAATCTACGAAAAACCAGTTAGGGAACTTAGTAACCTGTATGCGTGGACATGAATAAAAATGGATGAAGTATGTAGGGAGATGTACAGATGAGAAAATACAGACACCGCCTTAGCAGAGGTTCAGAGAACGTCATTTCTGGTTGATAAGTTATACTGGGGATAATGGAGGAATGGTATCCGATGAGGGTATGTCAGGAGAAGATGATAACACCTTCCCATCCCACACAATAACTTATTAGCCACAAATATTCGACTTCCTTTGCAACTGGGCTAAGGCTGAGTCTTTGTTTCTTTTGTCCAAACCTGTACGTGACACAAGCTGGGACTCCTTTTATGACCTGGTGATAGACGAAAGGATTTTATCCAATGGGTTAATATGAGTCATATTTATATATATATATATATATATATATAAAAAAAAAAAAAAACGATGTTGATGCGCATAGCTGGATTTCTTTGTGAATTACTGTAGAGTCATTGACCTGGAGACTCAAAAGATATATAATTCATTTCACTGGGCAGACTGTTTTATATTTCTGCTTATGTGCTTCCCCCACTTTTTTTTTTTTTTTTTCAGGATCTTACTTGTTCCATCTCTTTGCTGAGAATTAATGCTGAGATGAGTCTCTGTACATTTCAGAGATGGATATTATCAGAGATGTACTCAGTGCTTTCTTCCACACACCGCAGCCATATATCTGACAAAGGCCCGTGGAATGGGAGTAGGACCACTCAACTGCATTCATATGAATGGGGTGACTGCAACGAGATATCTTTATGTCTTCACAATTGTAACGGAGCATGCGCGAAATCGAACATAACAACCGGTATGAGAAATAAACAATACATAGCATTGCCATCTTCACCAGTTCCCATGCACCGAGATTTACTGTTTTTTAATTTAATTTCTACAATTCTGAGGTAAAAACAATAATACATTAGGTATGAACTGAAATTCAAGACCTAAAATATCACTAGAAAATCAATCTCACAACACTGAAAAGTCGTCTTTTCAGGTGTAAAATCTATCATCATTGCGGATGTGTGAAAAGCAACAGTACGGGGGGTGATTCAACTCGTTTCATGTAAGTTGAACTTCATCTTTCATTCATTGAATCCTAAAGACTTTAAACCATACAGACACTTTGTTTATTTTAACAAATTCTTTTTTAAGAATTGGATAAACATTGCAATGTCAGTTAATCTCCAATTTGCACTGTGAAACATTCAGCAATGTCAGTCATAACACATACAAGGAGTTAAAGATGAATACAGGGAGTTGATCTTGATTTATTATCTTCAGAGAAAATCTTAAGTTGAGCAGTGTATGTATTACAGAGACTTAATATACTAAGTAAGTCTAGTTGGACCCCTCTTCATGTTCACTCTCCCCACTACCTGTCGGTTCTATAGCTAGCCTCCTTTTGAGCTCTGCTTCCTAAATTCTGGTGTAGCAGGGGTCATGTCACGTGTGTTACACTGTTGTTGGAATGTTCTAGAAACCTGTCTGTGAGTATGTGTGTATGTGTGTGTATGGTCACTAGGCGCTGTCGTGTGCCTATAAAGCATTCCTTGAGTTAGAGTGTGTAAGCATGTTTAGCATTGCTCGATTCTCGCAGACACAATACCTCTGACTTGCTGCTTCTTTCTGTCTGTTTATCTATCTTTCTATCTATCTATCTATCATGTTTTCTATAATTAATTATATTTATAATATGGAGTCCAAACATTGCTCGGTCACGTGCTGGAGGTCCTCCGGCAGTAATTATCATTGACATATGCTAATCTATTAGTACATAATATTGATTATAATATTGTATACATATAATATTCATAGTAAATTGCAATGATCTAGTAATATTACATTTTAAACAAGTTGTATACATATTTTTAATGCCCTAAAGGTAAACTATTTAACTGTAATACAATATGTACATGGCTTATTGTGGTGAAATGCATACATGCAAGAAAAAAAAAAAGTCTAAAATTACGATTATGGTAAGAGTTATTAATATTTCATTTAAAGATAATGCTATTGGTATGCCATACTTCTATATCATGGGTCATTCTTCTTTGTATATATATATATATATATATATATATATATATATATATAATTAATACTATATAGAAAATATGTACACTTCATTCAGGGGGGTTAACTTGGATGTTAACCCTACCCCCACTAAATACTGACTCCAAATTTGCAATTCTTGCATGCATTCTGTGCATTGCGAACAGCACTACTGCAAATACAATGCAGAAGATTATAAAGACAGTAGGTGCTGGGCTATACACATAATATGGGTTGAACATACGGTACTCAAACTCAGATCTTCCCAGGGCTTCATTCTTTCATTGATCAGTTGCATAGTTTCAAACTTAGGTGAAGTCAACTTAATACTTGTGCTCATGTTTAAGTTCATATCAGGCAGTGGGTGGAAATGTTTGTGTGTATGATTGAGGATGGCGTAGTGATTGATGGTGGATAAAGTGGACATGGATGGTGTAAATACCGCACAGTAGTCTGGTGCTATGTATAATCCTGAGGTTGAAGTATGAGATGGTGGTATATCGGACAGACTATGTAAACTGATGTGTTATGAGTGCAATAAAAAAAACTGTGAATGTCCGATGCGTTGATGATGTACAAGCTTATCTGGAGCAAAAGTGAAGTTCCAATGATTATGAATATTGTTATTTCTTATGATAGCCATTTCACAAGGGACTGTATCAGTAGGCTGAAACGTGAAAATGTACGCAGGACAAAGATGAACAGCATGTAAGGATGTGAGGCACTTTCGTTCAATCGTTGATTCACTTGCGAAAGTGACAGTGTTCCGTCTCTTGGAGACCATGATGAGTTCGGTGTCTGTGTTGATGTTGATGATGACCAAAGTGTTATTATTTTTAGAGGAGAAGGGTGTATTTGGTACACTGTGAACTGGTCTTCAGTTATGAATGGTACATGAACTACTACTGATGTTGGTGTTAGTGTTGCTTCTAAATATGGATAATATTGCATGAATTCTCTACTTCGGAACAAAAGCTTCAATTTATGTTTATGTATGCCTTGACTAATTATCTGACGTAGCTCATGAACTGGGAGTAATTCAGTTGTGATCTTGCCATCACCAGCATTCGAAATTCCTTGCATAAGTGCCCTGTAACAAACTCTAGTGTTGTCTAATTGTAGTAGAATTGTGTCAATATGTTCTGTGATGATGGAGGAGTGTTGGAAAAGTGTTCTGTTACCTTCCATTTCATTTATTTTATCTACACTTTCGAGAACTATGTTTTCTGCCTTTTTCAGATTTTTCACAATTGTCTTCATTGCTGAGTTATGTCCTGTGATGAATTTATCTTGGTATGTTAGTACCTGAGCTATTTTATTAAATTTGTTGTTTATTTCTTTAAGGTCATCCTCTGTAGCCAATCCAAAGATGTTCCCAAGAACTGCGCCACCCAGGTCGAACAAACCGCGCTTTTGGCGAGTACGTGTGATGTTGTTCTTGTCGCTCAATACCTCCGTTCCATAAGATGGGAGATCTTGGATCATGATGAGCATAGTTGACTTAGCCTGTTCTGTTTTCCATTTCGCTAACTTCACTATTTCATTCACTTCCTTTGTGTTATGTGCTTGTGAAACATAGCCTCCTATCATGAAGTCCAGGGTTCGCATTGGTTTCGCGATATTTTCTAGATAAGAAGGTAATTCATACAAGTAATCCAGACTTTTTTCAGTACTCATGACGTCTTTTACGATTGAAGTCGTGGCCGTTGGAGCTATGAGGCATCCTTGCCGTACTATGTGTTGGGGGTCAAAGTGCGCATATCCTCTTGCTATGTAGAGAAGAATCCATAGCGTAAGTCCCTTCATCGCAACCTACCGACAAAAAAAAAAAAAAAAAAAATCTATTAATTTCCTAATATGGTCATGCTGTGGTCGATGATAGTGATGATGTGCGTTACGGTTGATTGTTATTTCATTTATAGAAGGAGTTTAAATCGATATTTAAATCTCGTAAATGATGTACTGTAGATTTTATTGGAACAGTTGCACCTATGTTTGATTGTTTGGTATATGACCTTAATTTATTTGTGTAATTAATGTTGTTTTCTTCCTTGGTTTCTTGAGTTACGTTCGCCTGTTCGGTTGTATCCGATGCTGAATAATTATTGGATAATTCCCTTGAAATTCATTTTAAATGGTCAATATGAACTTGTTTCTCTTCGCCACTAGACAGTGACTTAATTAAAACTTTGTTTGCTTTTATGTTAATTACTCTGTATGGGCCCTCAAATTTTGGGGATAATTTATTGTCTCTCGTATGAATGATACCATAAACAATGTCTCCTAAGCTGATAGGTGAATCTCTTGCCTTCTTGTTAAATGCCTCCGCCATTTCTTCCTTGGACATCGTTAATTGTTTTTTGACTCTTTTGTATATGTCCTGGAATTCACGTAAACGGAGTTTAGAGTAATCATCGTAATTGTATATGGGCAGGCTGTCACCTTCTAGGAGCTCATATGGTAGTTTTTTATCTGTCCCATATATAATGAAATGTGGTGTGTCACCTATGTATTTATTAATAGATCCATTAATTGAGGCTTCTACTCTGGGAATCCAATCATCCCAGCTTGCATAATTTTTATTGAGAATGTGTCGTAGCACATCTAATACTTTTTTGTTTTGTCTCTCTACTAACGCATTTTATTAGTACCTTTGGGGTAGTAAAGCGACATATTACATTATCTGTTATTGCCTTTGCTACTGTCTCTGCTATTTTATCTTTAATTGGAGCTAAAATGACATAACGGGAAAAATTATCCGTTGCTACGACTAGGTATTGGTTATTATTGTATGACAATGGCATCTTGAGTAAATCAACAGCGACATCGTCCCATGGTTGATGTGGTACAGGGTAATTACCCATCGGTGCAGGTGTGATTAGGTATCCTTTGTGTTTTGCACATGATTCGCATTTGTCTATATGATTGTTTATATCTTTTCGTAATGAAGGCCAGTAATATAACTGCTGGGCTTGTTTGAATGTCTTATCCTTTCCAGGATGTCCTGCATGTGGGCTATCGTGTATCGTTCGTAATACTTGGGGTATATATCATGTCATTAGGTACTACTAACTGGTTAGTATTTCTTTGGCGTTTTGGTTGTTTCGGGTTGATCTTGTATAAAGTATTACTGACTATTGTGAATTGTTCGAGTGGTACATGCAGTTTGGGTAATTGTATGTCATTTCCACTTTCTAACTTGTATATAACTTTAGACCATATTGGGTCAAGTCTTTGTGCTTTTGCGATATCATCGTGGTTTGGGATATTTCCTTTGAGATCTAATGCCGCGACCTGAATTGTGTTCAGGTTCCTAGATAATGCGTCAGCTACTATGTTCATTTTACCTTGTATATAATGAATTTGTACATTGTAGTTTTCAACTGTACATTTCCATCTTGCTCTCCTCCCAGAGAGGAGTTTTTCTTTAAACATACCCACTAGTGGTTTATGGTCGGTGAATAAGTGTATTTCGTAACCATATACCAAATTTCGAAACTTTTGTAATGCAAAAACCACTGCAAGTGCCTCTAAGTCTGTAGTGCAATAATTTTTCTCTGCACCTTTTGTTTGTCTGCTGGCAAATGCAATTGGTTGATTCTTTCCTCTTTTATCTTCCTGCATCAGTACAGCCCCTAATCCTTTAACTGATGCGTCTGTACAGGTAATAAATGATTTTGTGAAATCCGGATATGCCAAACAAGGTGCATTTGTTAGTTTAATTTTTAAATTGTTAAATGCCTTTTTTTGTTCTTCTTCCCATTGGAATATAGCATCTTTTTTGAGTAGTCGGAATAGAGGACAGGCTATATGAGAGAATTGTGGTACGAATGACCTATAGTACCCAGCTAGACCTAAAAATTGTCTAACTTCGTCAGTCATAGTGGGTTCAGGAAAATCTCTCACTGCCTGTATTTTGTCATCAGTGGTGTGAATACCATGAGAACTTAATTTGTAGCCTAAGAAATTTATTTCCTTAAAGCAAAATTTGCATTTAGAAAGCTTAATTTTTAAACCAGCATCACTAAGCTTTTGTAAGTGTAAGTCTAATTTCTTGAGATGATCTGTGATATTTTTCGTTGCGATTATAATATCGTCAAGATAAACAAATATTCCTTGTCCTAAAATTCCGGACAATACGTATTTCATAAGACGCTGGAATGTGCCTGGGGCTGTCCTCAGTCCCATCGGTATCCTTGTATATTGGTAGTGTCCTCTATTTGTGGAAAAGGCAGTGTATTTACGTGACTCCTCTTCAACCGGTATTTGGTAATGGCCATTTAGTAGATCGATTGTGGAAAATATACTATTTTCCGGTCCAATATTCTGTAGAACGTCGCTTAGCAATGGCATGGGAAATCGGTCTGGGATTGTATGATTGTTTAGTTTACAGTAATCTACTACCGCACTCATTTCTCCATTTCGTTTGGGCATGAAAAATAACTGGGCATTCCACGGGGAGACTGAAGGTTCAATAATTCCAAGTTTTAACATTTCATCGACATACTGATTTGCAAGTGTACGTTGGGAGTGTGGGATGCGGTAGGCTGGTACGAAAATTGGTGGTTTCTGGGTGCACATTAATCTTGTGATTAATCAGGTTAGTACACCCTAATTGTTCTCCGGGTAATGCTACAGTGTCCCTGTGTGTTTCCAGCAGGGTTAACAAATCATTTTCTTCATCAAATTCACCTGAGTGAATTAAATTCTCTTTTATGCTTTCTCTATCCGTAGATTTTATCTCACTTGTCACTCCAGCTATAACTATTTCCTTCACAAGGGCGGGACATTTTTCAATATTAACTATGCAAGTCTCCTTTTTCAACTGAACTTCTCCGTTCATGTGATTAATTATGAATATCTGAGTTTGCCCTTCGTCATTCATCTGACATAATGCGTTTTCTACTGACAATCCCTTTACATAATTCTTCTAAGACAAGAACAGTACTATTCCGTAATTTGCTCTTTATGGTAACATTCATATAGGAATTAGGTGGTATAACTAAATCATTGGTGAGATGGGCGGGAAAAACTGATAAATCAGTACTGTTACCTGGGTCTCAAATTATGGAGGCTGGGGTTGGTGGTGTGAGTGGATCTATACCCTCATCTGTTTGTGTATGTTTGTTTAAGCTTTTAATATTACCAATTCTTTTTGGTTCTCTTTTACTAATCGGTGAGGGTTCTGATGGTATTTCCTCTATGAATTCATTGTCAAAATCTATTCCATTCATTTGTGGGAGTAAAGTTATGTTCTCTGCTCTCATGCTTCTTAAGCCCAGTAACATATGAGCTTTAATTGCTAAGTTTTCAACGATATGGAAAAATGCAGAGAATGGTCTTGTAGTCTTTGTGAAACTGATATTTAACCTTATCATACCTTTTACTGTAATTTTTTTCCATCTACCGTATATAAATCTAAATCGCTTCTTCCAGAAAAGTTACTTTCTTCTTATTTTTAAAAATTCTATTTATTTCTTCTTGTTTTATTCAGTTCACTGGAGAGCCTGTGTCTAAAAATAAGGAAACGTTTTGATCCTCACATACAGTTGGTATCAAGATACACTCATTTCCCAACATGCCTCCTATGTGAATTTTAGACTTGCTTTTCTTTACGTTTGTTCGTTTTTTGTCATGACTTGGCCTTCCCCCGATTTGAACATAGACACAATTTTTTCTACTGTTTTGCAGTTACTGGTCCAGTGCCATTGGCATCTATGATGCCTACAGTAAGGACCAAATCCTTGTGTCTTTTGTCTGTCCTCTTTTGTTTTGATAAAGCATTCATTCCTTGTGTGTCCTGGTTTTGCACAATAATGACATAGAATGGACCTATCTCTTGACTGTGACCTACGAGGTGACTTCCCATATGTAGTGTTGTTTGTGACGCGAGATCTGTTCAGGCTGCGCGAAAACTTATGAAACTGCCTGTAGCCTGGTGTTTGTGATCGAACCCTCGACACGTTTAGTTGTTTGCTCTACTTGCTTTCGGGTCGCGATCTATTTTGTTCTCTGTTTGGGGTTGGTGTAGATGTTTTCACTGCTGATACTGTCTCAGGTACTCTCATGCTACTAGAATGTGCAGGTGCGTCGATCATCCCTGCTTTACTGCACTGTATCTCTACCTCGTTCATTAAGTCTAGTAAGCACATGCCTGGGGTGTACGCGATCGTCTTGGCGATCTTAAGGGTCCTATCAGGTAATTTACACAAGGCAGCTACATAACCAATGATGTCCACAACGAGGTCTGGGGACATCTTTCCATCATCTGTTATCCAATTTGAGTTTTCCAAAGTAACTAACAATGTTCTTTTGATTGTGGAGACATCAGCAGTTATTTCACTGAGCACATGGTTTGTAGTGTGATCCCTTAATAGATCTACAATCTTATGTAATTCTGGAATTATACCTGGCAAGAAATTCATACCTCCAGAAAATTTCTTCAAAAATTCAGTTTTAAATTTATTATACGTCCTAGCTTTGAGGAGCTTATCTAATCTTAGTAAATTGCTTGCTGGACATCTTTCCTGGCTTATGCAAGATGAAAAAATGGCAATTTTCTCTTGTTCATCTAGGATGTGTCGTTTGATAAAGATTTGTTCGCACTGACTGACCAATGAAATGACGTCAATACGATCTTTTTCTGTGCCAGAGAATTTTGGGGCAGTTTTATCTTCATGGTAAACATAAACATGAGGTGGGGATGTTTGATCCACGGTATTTGTTGCGTTATTCATTTTCACTGTTTGCTCTGTTAATTTAACTTGGAATTGTTTATCGTTGTGTGAGGGAATGGTGAAATAGGTTCGGCCGGAACGGTGAACCCTGTTAAGTATATTGGCATAAGTGTGCAAGTCAGCGACAAAGTCCTCACTTGCTACATCAGAGGGGGTTTTCCACTCATCATCTAGAACTGACGTATTTGTTTCTTGATCTTTAGTTTGTGTTGAGTTTTGTACAATGGGTGTGTTGCCTTGGTGCTCTCCTAATTGTGAATCTGTTGTTGGAGCTAATTGTGTTTCATCTGGTATTAACGTGGGTGGTGGCGAAAATATCCCTGTCATTAAGGTATGGTGTTATGAAATACGCCTTTTGTTTCTGTCCTAACTAAATAGATGAGTAAATGAGTTGTAATAAATGATAGATAGTGAGTGTATAAGTGTATATATAGAAATAAGTAAAAGAGTCGAATATACCTAATTATAGCACTGAGAAGAAATGAGTAAGTATAATTTCACCTACTTGATACAGATTGGAGAGGCGTGTCAATGCAACTGTCGATCTCGGAAGAAAAATACAGGGTTGATTGAAGATCTCTTGATAATTCTAGGGCTGTGTTGATGGACGATATTACTCAGGAAATTCCATGGCCTGGTGCATTTGGTGGTTAACAGCTGTAGTCACAGGCAAACCTCAGCATAGAACGTCGAATTTCCAACTCAATACTGTGGAAATAAATGAGTATGAGTAGGAGCTATGTGAATAATGAGTAATGAGCAGTGGGTGAGAAGTGCCTGGTGTCAGTCACACGTTGATTGGCGTGGTCTTGTGTCAGCAAACTCGCGTGGTGATGTCATCTCAGGATATACACATGGTGACGTCAGTTTCCCACACTGGTAGCTGTGGTGAGTAACTGAGTAGCGATGCGTAACCTGGGTGAAAAAAGGTGAGTAAGATGCGTTATAAATGTGGCTCTGGTGTTTTGCTGTGTGTCTTGACCTCTGCGTCAGCGATGGAGGTAGGCGGGAAAGAGTGTTGGGGTTTTGTGTGCTTGTTGCTTTGGTCTTTCTTTTTCTTTACTTGCTTTGTTTTTTATTCTTCTTGCTGCTGCTTGTAGTTAAGTGAAGATTATAGAGTTGTTTTGTAGACTTGTAGGCTCATAGGCTCGTAGGCTATATTTTGCAGGAATTCACTGTAGAACTGAAGCTAATCTTGTAGAGTCTCGTCTGCTTTTGTAGAAATTCACTGTAGATTCGTAGACGAGGTCCGTACGTTCGCTGTCTCCAATGTGACTCTCGATTCTCGTAGTAGGAGTTAAAGATGAATACAGGGAGTTGATCTTGATTTATTATCTTCAGAGAAAATCTTAAGTTGAGCAGTGTATGTATTACAGAGACTTAATATACTAAGTAAGTCTAGTTGGACCCCTCTTCTTGTTCACTCTCTCCACTACCTGTCAGTTCTATAGCTAGCCTCCTTCTGAGCTCTGCTTCCTAAATTCTGGTGTAGCAGGGGTCGTGTCACGTGTGTTACACTGTTGTTGTAATGTTCTAGAAACCTGTGTGTGAGTATGTGTGTGTATGGTCACTAAGCGCTGCCGTGTGCCTATAAAGCATTCCTTGAGTTAGAGTGTGTAAGCATGTTTAGCATTGCTCGATTCTCGCAGACGCAATACCTCTGACTTGCTGCTTCTATCTGTCTGTTTATGTATCTATCTATCTATATTGTTTTCTATAATTAATTGTATTTATAATATGGAATCCTAACATAATTAATAATCATAAATATGGTAAGCTTAGGGCTATATAATTCGTAGATAGTATTATGCTGCAATGGAACGTGCAATTCTCACTTCTGAAATGTTATTCTTCATGCCAATCCATTGCAGAAGACCGTTTTTTTTTTTTTTTTTCACATATATATAGTTTGCATTTCCCAATTTCCAAGTCATACATCAGTGAAAAACCTATAATTTCTATTTTTATAATGCCTCTGTTATAGCTTCGATTTGTCCATTGGATTTCACACACTGGTCTGGCCTCTCATATGAAAGTAGCCCTCCACTGCAAACATTCCACGTCCACTCTTTCGATGTGCATGCGTGATCTAAGTTGAATATCAAGGCTGTCAATGGCTGCATGTAGAACCATATCTGATAGAAAAAATGCCCATAAAAGTATTATAAATATAGGCTTACAGGAGCACTGCAAAAGAAATATGCACACATACAGACCCTTACAGCCACAAAAAACTATTTTTATTTATTTATTTATTATTTTGTTCATTTGTCAATTACTTACTAGTTCAAAAAGTCATATACCCTCATGTACAGGTTACGAGATAAAACTTAAGCTAACTTTACTGTTTTAATTCACTCAGCAAAGCAACTACAGTATGCACTGTAGATCTTTCCTTAAGTCTTATCTGTAGCCATCCAGACTGTATGAGGGATGCTCTATATGGCGTGTGAAGGTGTGCAAGTTGACCTGAAGAAGAAATTACAATGCTCTGTAATCTCATGGTTTAAAACTTCACCAAGCCACTTGTTATCGAAGGATGAATTAACTTTCCCCTCCTAATGGTCTGTCAACAGTGTCTGATGAAGTGTTTTTGATTGTGACTTTTTGGCTGAAGGCTGGCTTACAAATGGAGCTTCCTGCAATAACCACTCTACTATCTCAAAACAGCTAGCAGCAGGCCAATGACTGAACCCCTCCTTTTCTTTTAACCATCCACTGTGTAAGTCCACGAGAGGGTCTGGCTTTTTTTTTTTTCCCAGTTGCACACTACAGTTCAGTATAATGTTCCATCTTGCTCTTGCTTCGGCAGTTTCACACGGTTGCTGTTCGATTCCGAATCATAGTGCAGTAGATATATATATATATATATATATATATATATATATATATATATATATATATATATTTAAATAACAGAACGGAGGAAGGAAAAACAAATGGGGAAAAAAAAAAAATCCATACACAACAATACTGGTGTCCTCTATTCATAAAATATCTGTAACAGTTAGACTTGAACAGTTGTGGGTTGAAATTTGGAGGAAAACAACTCTGGGGAAGCGAGTTCCAGAGAGATGCAGTTCGGGGAATGAAAGAATTCTGATAGGCAGAAGTTCTGCAATATGGCTGAGTGACATTCCAGTCATGAGTGCTACCAGATGCCCGTGTAGCACGAGGGAAGGCGTGGAGAGGTGGCACCATGGACGCAACTTCGTCTGAGCATTTGCCAAAAAAATATCTGTAAAATAATGCAAGGGAGGCAACATTCTTTCTTACTTGCAGGGGAGGTAGTTTATATGTAATGGCAGGGTTGTTAATGATTCTAACAGCTTTATTCTGAATTTTGTCTAGTTGTCTTAATGCAACCTCTCCACAACCAACACCTGCAACTAGGATTTTATTCCTGTTGTTTCCAGTTTCTTACACTTAAGAAAATCATTGACTGTTGACATTTTACACAGATTTATTTCGTCTGACTATAATTCAGAGTCCTCACTAGCCATATAAACAAATTTGTAATAATAAAATGTATTAATAATACAGAAAAAAAAAATATAATTGCGTGTGTATTATGCTGTGTACTGTACTTCTCTATTGATACAGCAAGTTGTTTATCTCTCAAAATGGCTGAATACTACCCAGAATAGCCTACACTGCCCACCCGAGGTTGTGAAGAGGCTTATAGTCGTCGATTGGCACTGCAGGAAGTTTAAAATCAGAGTAAATTAGGTAAAACAAGTTAAGTAACATAACAGACACGAGACTGTGTTACCCTTGTCCTGAATATTCAGAAGCAGTAAACCATGTTACGTCCCTAGTGTCAATTAATGATAAAAAAACCTGTAGCCACCCCATGAGGAATAAAACCTGTAAGTAACTGATAACCGTCACTGTAACTAATGCTCTTAGTTCACAGGATCTGTTAGCATTAAACGTATGTGTTATAAAGCAGATAATGTCTAATTTTTTTTAGTCATTGTCCATTACCACAAACAAGCACACAGGCTGACCACATGATCTATGTAGCACTGCAAAACAGCCAGAAGAAGGGTGATGATAAAAGAAATGGGTGGGGTGGGCTGAAACTTTGGTGGACTGTGGGACTGAGGCAGAAAAATACAGTAATTCTGTGAAGATATATATTAAAGGATTTGCAGCTTTAGTGAAGTGAAGGTTCTTTGTCATATTTCCTTCAATAGCAAAAGTGTCATAGATGGTGGATTACAGGAACATCTATCTATATCTATATACCTAGGCTGCTTCCCCCAAGGAAAGGGAAAGGGAACATGTGTGAACCAAAAAAAAAAAAAAAAAAAAAAGGAAAGTGTGAACAAAAAAAAAAAAAAAAAAAAAGTGGGATGAGCTGCCAATGTGGTGGGAAGGTGTGAGGCTATGAAAGTAATCCCTGTAGAAATGGGTGCCATAAACTATAGCTTGAGAGCAGTGAACGTTTATTTCAGAGTTTTCTCCAACAGCAATATGAATGAGAAGCTCTGTTTGCTTTCATGTATCTGGTGTCTTGCAATGCACGGAACAAAACTTTATATATGATGAATAGTATGGGTGCATGATTCCTAGATTTCATTTTCCTGTATTTGTCACTATATTTTATAAGCATGAACATTATGATTATACTTCATGACTCATTTTCATTGAGCATGAATCTGTAGCCGACAAAGTCTCTGGAACAAGAGAGGAGCCTCCTACCTGCATTATTAACCCCTGCGTACACGATGATGCATTTGTCATCATATGGGTATGGCTGCAACAATACTCGTTGACGCTTTTGGCGTCATTTAAACATAAAAACTTTCATCAGAGGAAAAGTTTTCAGCCGATCGGCGTCATTTTTAGAGGCGTCATAGCTTCCCTGCTCTTTTGTCAAAAGTAATGAGTTGGCAACTGTGGGTCCTGATACCAGCAAGAGAGCGGACAGGTTATTCAGTACCAAATGAACTATGAGTGGGGATGGTACTGTGTGGCTCTGTCACTTTAAATTTCCACTCTTACTCCCATCCCGGCAGTGCAACACATTTCACTATACCAGTAGTGCTTGTGTATAGTGTTTGGGCACTGTTGCAATTAGATTTGGCATTTGCAATAGGATTTTGGTGTTTGTGAAGCACTCCTGCTCGTTATCAACCATTGGCCCAACGAAGATTATGCTACCATTTCTAATCAACTTCACTGCCTCTACCCTGCACCAAATGTGAGTATTCAGCTATAATAATCGTGACAGTGAATCATGTGCATATACTGTGCATATCTAGTGTACAAAGAATTGGTGAAATATGCGCAGTTGCTTAGAGGAAGGCAGGAAACTGCCCTACAGTCATGACACGTCATGGGTGCACAGTAGTTTTTTGCAGTTTTCTCAAAATGTATGAGGTCTAGGATCACTGTTGTGAGCTCAAATGAAAGCCAATAAAATTCTGGATAGGATGATAAAATAAAAACATGACAGTGGCATGAAAATTTTTCCACTAGAGCTCCCTGAATAAAAAAATCTGTTGTCTTTCGGAAATGGGTTTTACTTTTTCGTTTATTGCTCGAATACTATACCTCGTATCAAACTGGAACCTCCGGCATTCGAAAGCTAATGAAATTCTCTTTCCAATGATCGTATAACATGTAGAGATTGAATATTAAACATTCAACTTATGATGTTGGGAAGTGAAATGTATGCTCTTGAATGTTAATTCACAGGGCCCTAATGTATGTATAGTGTGTGTGTGTGTGTGTGTGTGTGTGTGTTTTGCTTATCGTGTAGAACAAACATCGACGAATAGGAATATATGGGTTTTGTGGCAAAATATATATGTTTGGGTGGTGAACATAAGCCGAGAATACACATATTTGGAGAACGCAGTGGGTGGGGAGGAGGGGAAAAAAGCAGCAGCGTCATGTCTCACAAAACTTATTAACTTCTCCACACGCGAAAGGGTTAAGGGCAGGGTAAATGGTGCAAGGGCTGGGATACAAGGTAATGGGATACATACACCTGAGACCTTCACACTGTAAGCCCGTGGGCCACAAATCAATCTCGCAATGGAAAGTGATTAATGCAGCAACACCCAGGGTGAATTCAGCTTCAGCCCTCAATCTGATTATAGCAGCGCATCAATGCATACTGAGTTTGTTCCACAAGGCTGCACGAAACTCTGCTTCTGACACTTGTAATGCCATTGGTCACTGATCAAGGTGCTGAAACCACACACACACACACACATATATATATATATATATATATATATATATATATATATATATATATATATATATATATATATATATATATATATATATCATCTCATCAGCCGTTTGAGTGTCCACTGCAGGACTGGCCTATCCCGACCGAAGTGGGGACAATACAGCCAATATATCTCTTCCAAGTGGCTTAGGCTGTCTGGTAGAGATTGTATGTAGGGTGAGAAGTGCTTGTAAGTGTAATTGTAGTATTGTAGTGGCTTTGGATGTGTGTGTAGTCTGTGAACCAAGTGTAATCGGTCCGTGCAAGGCGACTGGGTGCAAGCATACTTTATAGTATGCGACACTGGTTTAACCACAGCACCCCTTGTGTCCCCCAAAGCAGTACGTGGCCAGAATAACGTTCCCAAAGTTTATTACCCTGATGGGGCGCGAACCCTCGTTCTTCAGTGTACGAAAACGCACACTCTACCACAGAGAGAGAGAGAGAGAGAGAGAGAGAGAGAGAGAGAGAGAGAGAGAGCTACGTTAATATGATGTTTAGAACAAGACATTTTGATTTCCTTCAGGGCATGAATTAAAGAAATATGTTCCATGGTACAATCATGTTCCTTCTAAGCCACAGAAGCGACAAGTCTTGCACTGTATTTCCATATAAATTTGAATGGTTTTACATGCGTGACTTTCCCAGACTACAACCGCCCACAAACATTACTTCATATGCAGATGATATTACGGTAACAACTACACAACATACTGCAGGCATAACATGCTCACAGCGACAAGAGAACCGTACCTAATACATTTCGGGCATGGGTAGCAGATAACTGATGATTTCTCCTGCGAAGCTCACCACAACACAACAGTGACAATCATGAATACAGATGCACCCCTAACATCACACTTAACTAGGTACCTGTTCCACAGGAAGGAGACCGTAGCACCAGTCGTGCAGGGCGGTACTCCCAAGGCAGATGGAAAGCTGATGACAGGGAGTGCTGGAACTTCCGTTCATCAGCCCTTGGGACTAGCTCCTGACCATTCCCATTTGCTGAAATTTTCCATCGTCTCAGTAGCACAGAGAGCAGGCCAGCATGCTCTCTAATACAAGTTCCTCTAATGCCAGCACCAAACTGCATGCACTTTACACACTACACATCTTATTCAAAATTAAAAGAACAAAAAATCTCATCCTCAAGCCTCACAGTCCCCTGGGACCATTGTCTGACTCACTTCTTCATTCCTTCAACATTCACAGCTTATCCTCTAACTTTTTGTTGAACACCACCTTTCCTCTAAACCTCACCTTCTCTTTCTCACTGTGACTCAGCTGTTTGAGGCAAGTGAGGTCAAATCCTTTTCTGTATCCTCTTACTTTAATTATACTCATTTCAAAGCCGAAGGCGGCTGTTGTATATATGTACACAATGACATATCTTGCTCTCGTGTTCCTGAACTTGAATCTTCAGAAATCTCTAATCTCTGGTTTCGGCTATCCTGTCATTCTCTGACTAAATGTATCTGTGCTGTTTACTTATCCCCTGATTCTACTGTCTGTGAAAAATTTATCGAATATTTTACTTCTAAGATGGACCACGTTCTATCAATTGCCACTTTCTCTGAATTCTCCATTGTAGGTAATTTCAGTGTTCAGCACCACCTTTGGCTCTCCTTTCACTGATCTACCTGTTCAACAAGCCTACATCTTTTCTATCCTTAATGACCTAGAGCAGTTTGTACAGCACCCTACCCGTATCGAAGGCTGCCTTGGAGAGCATTCCAACATAAATGACATCTTTACAACTAATCCTTTTCCTTATGCAGTGATATGCGGGCCTGTAGATTTACCATCAGGATTTCAGGTTGATCTTTAGAAGACTGTGTTACTACTGGATGTTATAATGGGTGTAGTTGATGTCTAACTCTCATACAATCATTCAGAGAGCAGGTAGAGATATTCCTTTGTGTGTGTTGTCCAGTGCACTGTTTACACTTAGAACTGTCTCTCCAGCAGAATTTGCAAGAGGTCTGCCGGCCTCAGCCTGACTCAGGAAGTCCGAAGATGCATCAGCAACAAAACATCCGTTCATCTACCCGTACAACACTCATCTTTCCTCTCCATTGGGCTCCTTCAGTCACAACCTTTTCACCTTAACCTGTCCTATCGCTCCAGTAGGGGCTGTGGACATCACAAAAAGTGGCGACTGTGGCACTTTGGAGCTGCTGACTGGGAGGCCTTCAGGCAGTACTTCTTTGATTTTCCGTGGAATGATTACTGTTTCCATGGCCAAGAGTCATCTCAGTGTGCCTTGTGCATTATGGAGGTTATTCCCATGGGCATGGAAGCATACATTCCTTTCTCGTATCCCTTGACTAGAAAAATAAATTGGTCTAATCAAGCATCTTTTAATGCTGTCCACAACAAAGAGAAGGCTTACAAAGGGTACTGGAGTAAACCCACACCTGAATCTCATCTCATTTATGTTTCTGCCCAGAATCGTAATAAGTCTATTCATCACTAGCGACAAATGATTCCATTCATACTTAATGTTCTAAATTCTCTAACTCATATTCTTCCTGCTCCTCTAACAACTTTACCTCATCATCCTTTCCTCCTTTTTCCGCCTTAATAGTTCTGTAGGAATTTTCTTTTACTGAGTAAGAAGAACTCGTCACTCAGACGTTCTCCTCCAGTTCCACCTTAGACGATTCTGGTGCTGTTCCACCACCACATCCCCCCTATGAATTCCTCATGGCTGACATTAAAACTTCTTCAACTGATGTATTTTCTGTCATCACTGGCCGCAATACTAACAAGGCATAAGGGCCTGATAGGGTCCGTCCTGTTGTCCTCAAGAACTGTACTTCTGTGCTTACACTCTGCCTGGGTAAACTCTTTCACCTTCTGTCAACTTGTCCCTATCCTTCTTGCTGAAAGTTTGCACTCATTCACCCTGTCCCAAAGAAGGGTGACCATTTCCAGCCCTCTATCGCCCGTTTTTTTTTATCATCCTGTATTTCAAATGTTTTTTAGTCTATTCTTGACAAAAAAATTTAAAGCACCTTTCCTTATCGCAGCCTTTCTTACCGTCAGTATGGGTTCCACCAGGGATGCTCCACCGGCGATCTTCTCACGTACCTTTCAAACTCCTGGTCATCCTCTTTTCGTAACTTTGGCGAATGCTGTGCCATTGCATTTGATATCTCAAAGACTTACAATCAAATTTGGCACAATACTTAATTTCCAAAATGTACTCTTACAATTTCTACCCTTACATCCGTATCTTCATCTCTAATTCCCTTTCTGGTAGTTCTATAGCTGCTGTTGTAGACGGCCACCGTTCTTCTCCTAGAGCTATCAATAATGGAGTTCCTCAGAGGTTTATCCTCTCACCAACTCTTCCTTCCATTCATCAATGAACTTCTATGCTGTGCATCTAACTCTATCCTCTCACATGCTGATGACTCCACCCTTCACCTTTACATTAGCTTCCAGCAGCGTCCATCTCTGCAGTTACTTCAACAAACACGGGATGAGGCTATGGCACACCTAACATCTGACTTGGTACGTATCTCTGACTGGGGTAAAAGTAATCTTGTCATTTTAATACATCAAAAACTCAATTCTTACATGTTTCAATCCAGGAAAATCTTCTGCAGGAGTATCCTCTCATTTTTAACAATATCCAACTGATTCTTGCATCACCTTTAGACATACCGTACTTGGGGTTTCATTCTCCCAGGATTTATCTTGGAAAGATCATATTACCTCTCTTGTAAAATATGCTTCTATGAATTAGTTGCGCTATGCCGACTCTGTGCCTTCTTTCCCTCTGCACAGTTGTTGACTTTATATGCGGGTTTTATTCGCACCCGTGTTGAGTGCAGCGCTCATGTGTGAGAAGGCTCCCCACATACAGCTCTTCTCAACAAGGTGGAGTCAAAGGCTTTTCATCTCATTAACTTTCCTTCTCCTACTAGCTCCCTTCAACCTCAGTCTCTTTCCCTCACTGTTGTATCTTTAGTTTTTTCTTCAATGTCACTGCTTCTTTGAACTGGCTTCTTGCATCCCTCCACTGTTCCGGCGGGCGCATATCACCCGTCTAGCAACAGACTCTCATCCGTTTTTTTTTTTTTTTTAATCCAACTCTGTAATGCAAAAGTAAATCATTACTTGCAGTCCTTCATGTATGCAAAAGGTCAGTTCTGGATCTATCTCCCTCTGTCTGTATTTCCTACTTCTACGAGTATGATCTCCATTCCTTCAATGTATTGTGGTCAGGAATCTCGAAATGAACGGATCGTGAATTAAACTCTGACATCCTGTTTTGTATTTTCTTGGATGGATCAATCATGCGAGCTCCTGTCCTTTGGTTCCCTCTTTCATGCATAAAAAGAAAATACCCCTTCCACATCTCTTTGTAATAATAAATATATATATACATATATATATATATATATATATATATATATATATATATATATATATATAAACCTCTATCTATCTATCTATCTATCTGTCTATATACCTATACATATCTATATCTATACCCATATCTATATCTATAACCGTCTATCTATCTATCTATCTAGAGAGAGAGAGAGAGTGAGAGAGAGAGTGGTAGGTGGGGGCGCTCACCATCCACTCACTCGATGTAGTGCTGCTGTCGCGTGTCTGCCGTTTCCTCTCCTCCATCATTCTTTCCTTTCTTCCTCTTCTGTCTTTCCTTCATTCTTTCCTTGTCATTCTGCCTACGGGTGACTTTACACTCCCTCTTCTGTCTTTCTTTCCTTCATCCTTTCCTTTTCCTTCTGCCTGTGAGTGACTCTACACTGAATGACAAGCCAAATTGTTTCCTGTACACCAGGAAACCATTTACTACGTTGGGTGGTAACCATATAACCAAATTTTGGCGCCTGGTGGTTTAGTGGGTAATTATTGCGCTCCAATCGGATTGAGCCGGTGAAGGTTTATATCCAAAGGGTGGTTGGGGTTGATTGCTCACGTAATGCCACTCAGGGATGAGTGAGGCTGGTCACTCTCATCTTAAATGTCGGGACCAACTGCCTAGCCTAGGGCTCCTACGCTCCTTATGGTGCAAAGTAGGATTGGATGACGGATGGATGGATTGATATATATATATATATGGATTATTTTCTTAATTTGTTTTTCCTTCCTCAGTTCTGTTATTATATATATATATATATATATATATATATATATATATATATATATATATATATATATATATATATATATATATATATATATATATATATATATATATATATAATTTATATATATATATATATATATATATTTATATATATATATATATATATATATATATATATATATGAGACTGGAAGCGCGCTCAAGGACAAAATATAAGTGATGAATAGGGGATACACCTCAGACTAAGCACCCTTAGACCTCCTGCTGGGACAATCTTTGGGGGAAAAAAAGAAACGCTCACCCTACACAATAGACAATACAACAGTTCAGTGATGCCCTTTTCTTCCCCAGTATGGACTCCCATCCTATATAAAACCCACTATAAAACCTTCTAAGCAATACAGATCAAATTTTGAAGCATCATCACCGGCTGCACCAATACTTTCATTCTGTAGGTAATGTCTTCACTGTTAGGGATTACCTGACGGACACACAGTTTTTGCAGCAGTTTGTGACATCAGACGACACTTCCTTTATTATGTGACAAAACTACGCAGTACAACTAACCACATAACACCATCACCACACAGCCATTGCCAGACCCTCATCAACAGCAACCCACCTCCAGACACTCCTAAACTTACAATAAATTATCACCGACATGCCTACTTCAAGTGTGGGGCAGTAAAATTAATCACCTCCATCAAAACGTTGTACTACAAGCCTCCACTCTCATGAAACACACTCATTGGTGATATAAGTAAATTTATACGTGATCGAGTTCACCTGTTTATGCATTGATCAGAGCACCACCCAACACTGCTAAGGTATCAGACGACACGTTCCCCAACCGTAAATTAGACCTACATAACATGACATATACTGGAACATGTCACGGGGTTTTTAAAATAAATGCAATTATTAAATGATAATAATGTTCAATAATATTGAAGAGCAGGGACAATGATTGTCTTGCTAAATCAAGCAGTGATTACTTTATACCGGCTTGCTTCGCAAATTTTCTCAGAACGAGAATTTATAAACTTTCTCAACAGTACACAGCAGAGACCAATTACTCACAAATGCTGATTATTAGTACTGTTAGCCTCTGGAGAAAGTTACTTCACCCCTGACAATAAATAACTAATACTATTAATAATATCAGGTTCTTGCTGATGCGTAACTCCTAGAAGGCGCAACGGATTTTAAGCTTAATTCAACAAGACTGGCCTAAGTACCAGTCATGGATGGCAAAACGTTTATGCAAGCTAGGAGCTATAAGGGAAATAAGCTTAAGTATGGAGAAATGAAACACGAGTTTACATTACATTAAGCTCAAGAAAAAGAACTGTTAAATTTATTGATTACATAATAAATTTAACGTTACATTTCAAAATCAAATTAAAGAGATCGTACTCACTCACTCACTCAAAAGCTAAATTCTTACGCCTAGGAAAAGCACCTTAACTAAACTCGTAAGTCTAGGAAAATGAAAATGAAATACTGGTCAATGAATGCAGTGTATCACCAATGAAGGGTGGGAGCCTGGAGAACTGTAGTCTAGTGGAGTCTGGGTGCTAGCTGACCTCTCACTGCTGGAGGAAAGAACCTCACTCTGTCACGACAGACACTTGACTGACTAACTCGTGGGAAGAAAGGAGCACGTGGCCGCATTTTTTAACGGCTAGAGTGAGCGAAACGCGCCCAAAACAAATCGCTCAGCGGAAGCGCTAATGTCTCACACAAAGACGATCACTTGTGACAATGAAAAATTGATTTGAAAAGACTCCCGACCGCATGAGCGGTTAACTGAACGATAAACTGGGATTCCACTTGAGTTCGTGGTTTCCCACAAAAGCCAATGTCACTAGCCGACTCGTGACAGAACATTTCACAGCAAAGGATGAACTAATGCACCGACATAATATCAATGGTGAAGGGAACCTTAGGCCAGCCCCAAAGGGTCAGTTGCACATAACTATGCGGTCGACAGGTTTGCTGCATCAGAAAGACTGGGGTTAAGCAACAACAATACGTGATTTTACATATACATACTTACACTCTTTGTGCTTCTCTGTCTGCTGCCAAATTCCTAAGTTCATTCCAGGTGACCGCGAGAAAACACTCTAAGCCCATCTGTCAGCATTCCCGCTAATTCAAGCTGCCCTTTATCATGCACTATCACTCCACCCTTCAATCTATTTCTTGATTTTCCACTTCCCGTTCTTCAATCACGTTTGCATCATTACATTCTACTGCATATTATCTGTACAATTCTTTTCTTCTTCTTCTGATAAGTTTGGCAAATAATTTTCAGCTAAGAAGTTTTCATAATAGCCAGAGAGAATTAATACTAAACAATTAACCCTTTCATGGCTAGGACATCTCTAGGATTTTATTCCAGTTAATGCCATAAGATTTTTTCTCAGATAAAAGTCATCATAGTAATGTGGCCAATAATATCATCAACACGGGCTATCTCATTGGCGGAACGGGTCTGTTACAGCTAGCCTATACCAGAGGTTAATCATTCACCAAGACTGGATCATAGGAGCCGAGAAATGTTCATCTTTCATTCGCCCAACTTTGTTGCGAAAATATACACTTCAGAAGATAGCTAGAAAGACAGATTAAAACACCTGTTGCTGGAGTGTGCTGTGGAAATGTGTTTGTACTTTGTGACGAGGCGCAGTTCACTACATCGGAGGGGTTTGTGCCACATCAGTACTCTTTTTGTTATGGAGAATGCTACGGTGATGCAGCCAGTCTTATTGTGGCTGCTGTACAGTTCTGTTTATACCACCCAACACCATTACGTTAGTTGTTTAATGTAATCAAATGACAGGTGTGTGTGTGTGTGTGTGTGTGTGTGTGTGTGTGTGTGTGTGTGTGTGTGTGTGTGTGTGTGTGTGATATCCCGTTCACTTCCGAACAGAATAGGAAATTAACCTTTGGGCGACTGCTTGCTTGAATTGTTTATTTGTTTGATTGTTTATTAGTGTGAAATATTCTACAATCTAACGAGCAGACGACGATTATTAGCCTGCGTACGTACATCTATATCAAGTTTATGTAGAATAATGAAATATCTATGGCTAAAAATATGTAAGTTGATGCTACATAATAATAATTAAAAAAAAAGCATTAAAAGAAACTCAACATTAAGCCTTGCCATCTTGAAATGTCTGAGTACATTGCATTTTAAAGAGAGGCCTTTGGCCAGATGAAGGTGGACTGAGACGCCCTGCTCCAGGATTGATCAATATTGTACGCGGGAAACTGGGAGTACCTGTTGTGTGTGTGTGTGTGTGTGTGTGTGTGTGTGTGTGTGTGTGTGTGGAGAGAGAGAGAGAGAGAGAGAGAGAGGGGGGGTTGGGGGGAAGAGGGGAGGAGGAAAGTGATTCTGTTACTGTATCTGCAGAGGACAGTATGGCTTTGAGTGTGTGGGGGGAGAGGTGTTGTAAGTGTTGTGTGTGTGTGTGTGTGTGTGTGTGTGTGTGTGTGTGTGTGTGTGTGTGTGTGTGAGAGAGAGAGAGAGAGAGAGAGGAGGGGGTTGGGGGGAAGAGGGGAGGAGGAAAGTGATTCTGTTACTGTATCTGCAGAGGACAGTATGGCTTTGAGTGTGTGGGGGGAGAGGTGTTGTAAGTGTGAGGATTTTCATGACCATCTTAAAAAACACAATTATTCTCTGTTGAAATGTAACATAAAACACTTGATGAAACTAATAATAATTCACTTTTTTCTTTCGGTAGGTATTTCCGGTGTCTCGGCCAAAAAAGCCAACAATGGATATTTTGGCAATCTATGTAAGCTCATTCACACAAGCACAAGGTGGCACTTTGCCCACATGTGTTTATTCCTTTAGTCATAACGTTATGCCAACTAAGAGCGTGCTTGGACAAGTTCATATATGTTATGAGGGTTAAGTTTACGATGATTCATGATTTCCGGATACTGCGCTCAAGTACCAGGATTCCAGTTACTTCACAAAGAACTGTGTAAATGTACTTTACTAGTAATTCCGCATCTCTGACGACTATAAAATTAAATCTATATAGAAGTAGGTTTAGTTTTTTACCTGTCATTCAATCGATAAATCATGTCATACTTACTTTCAGTTAGTTTGGTAAGTTAGTATATGTTATCTTCATAACTGCGCGATGCACGTTAGGTTTTGTTGCATCTTTTGATCTCTTTTTTATTTTTTTCAACGAAAGTAGGTTCTTACATACCATTTTTCTTCAGCTGCTGTATTTTCTGCCATCACTGGTCTCAATACTAACAAGGCACATGGGCCTGATGGAGTCCCTCCTGTTGTTCTCAAGAACTATGTTTCTGTGCTTACACCCTGCCTAGGCAAACTCTTTCACCTTTGTCTATCAACTTATACCTTTCCTTCTTGCTGGAAGTTTGCTCTCATTCAGCCAGTCCCAAAGAAGGGTGACCATTCCCAACCCTCTAACTATCGTCCAATTGCTTCAACATCCTGTATCTCAAAAGTTTTCGAGTCAATTCTTAATAGAAAAATTTTAAAGCATCTTTCCTATCACGACCTTCTTTCTGATCGTCAGTATGGGTTGCGTCAGGGACGCTCCACTGGTGATATTCTCACCTACCTTTCAGACACCTGGTCATCCTCCTTTCGGGACTTTGGCGAAAACTTTGCCATTGCACTTGACATCTCAAAGGCTTTCGCTCGAGTCGGGCATAAATCTTTCATTTCCAAACTGCCCTCTTACGGTTTCTATCCTTCTATCTGTGCCTCATCTATTGCTTCCTTTCTGGTCGTTCTATACCCACTGTTGTAGACGGGCATCGTTCTTCTCCTAGATCTATCAAGAGTGGTGTTCCTCAGGGCTCTGTCCTATCTCTGACTCTTCCGTTTATTCATCAATGACCTTTTAAGCTGTACATCTAACCCTATCCACTCATACACTGATGATTCCACCTTTCACCTTTCCATTCGCTTCCCGCAACGTCCATCTCAGCAGTTACTTCAACAAACAAGTGATGAGGCTATGGCACACCTAATGTCTGACTTGGCTCTTATCACTGACTGAGGTAAAAACAATCTTGTTGTTTTTAATGCATCAAAAACTCAGTTTTTACACCTATCAACGCACAGTATTTGTGTGCACTTGTTTACTGTCACTGGTGACCTCACATGACGTCCGACTGGTGACCTCACATGACGTCCGACTGGTGACCTCAAATGACCTCGGAAGTGTACCTCACGTAGTCTATGTTCGAACTGGAGGTCATGTGGGTCTCCATGCCCAAAATTGGGCTGCTGGGTCCAGTCGTTGGAGCGTGACATCAAACGAACTTGGAGGTCAACCTCACTTAGCCTATGTCCGAGCTTGAGGTCATGTGAGTCTCCATGCAAAAAAAATGGGCTGCAGGGGTACCCGGCGTTGCCCGGGCCAAAATGGCAACCACTCCTCTGGTGACCTCAATTGATCCAGTTGTATATTTTGACCGCCCTAAAACCATCCTTGGGTCCCCCTGATTCAGAATATACTGTACAGGTATATGGGCCTGGGGGTCTCTAGCCCTTGGTTTGAGCGTGACTGAAGGACAAAAAAACAATCAAACAATCAAACAAACAATGCAGCTTGTGTGTATATATATATATATATATATATATATATATATATATATATATATATATATATATATATATATATATATACTCATACTGACTAGTTCGTACAAAAACTGCCACAGCACACACACACACACGCTAGGTAGCAATATATCTGGTAATTACTTTCCTTCAGTTTTATAATACTGTACTATACGAAATATCTTGCCTAATTCTAATATATCGATACCAGTATGTGATTGTGCTGAGTACGTGGAGTAAATTAAATAACAAACAGTAGAAGCAAGCATCAGCAGCGACAGTGGCAAGATCAACTAGTATTAAGCTTCCCCATATATATGACGAAGCATATTGTTTTATTATTTTTCTTTGCACTTTTTTTTTCTTAGATCTTGATGATATTACAGAGGATGGTACCCTGGGTTAACCCAAGTACTTGTGCTAAATATAAATAACCTTGACCTATTTTTGAAGATCATATACTCATATATCGTGTAAAAATTGCATATTTGAAATTAAAATATTTCAGAACCTATTAAGGTACAACTATTTGCTTGAAAGTTCTATGTGAAAAGAGTTTGATGAGAATATTGGTTGAATATTTTGCTGTTTAGCCATGTGGAAAGTACCGAATTCAAATCTTCTTGGTTTCTTTGTAACTTTCTCCTCCAATTCCACCTTAGACGATTCTGGTGCTGTTCCTCCATCACTTCCCCCCTCTGACTTCCTCATGGCTGACATTAAAATTTCTTCAGCTGATGTATTCTCTGCCACCCCAGGTCTCAGTACTAATAAGGCATATGGCCCTGATGAAGTCCCTCCTGTTGTTCTCAAGAACTGTGTTTCTGTGCCTTCACCCCGCCTAGGCAAACTCTTTCGCCTTTGTCTGTCAACTTGTACCTTTCCTTCTTGCTGGAAGTTTGCTCTCATTCAGCCAGTCCCAAAAAAGGGTGACCATTCCCAACCCTCTAACTATCGTCCAATTGCTTCAACATCCTGTATCTCAAAAGTTTTCGAGTCATTTCTTAATAGAAAAAATTTAAAGCATCTTTCCTTTCACAACCTTCTTTCTGATCGTCAGTATGGATTCCGTCAGGGACACTCCATTGGCGATCTTCTCACCTACCTTTCAGACTCCTGGTCATCCTCCTTTCGGGACTTTGGCGAAAGCTTTGCCATTGCACTTGACATCTCAAAGGCTTTCGATCGAGTCTGGCATAAATCTTTAATTTCCAAACTGCCCTCTTACGGTTTCTATCCTTCTATCTGTGCCTTCATCTCTAGCTTCCTTTATGGTCGTTCTATTGCCGCTGTTGTAGACGGCCATCGTTCTTCTCCTAGATCTATTAAGAATGGTGTTACTCAGGGTTCTGTCCTATGACCAACTCTCTTCCTTTTATTCATCAATGACCTTCTAAGCTGTACATCTAACCCTATCCACTCATATGCTGATGACTCCACCCTTCACCTTCTCGTTCGGTTCCCGCAAGTCCATCTCAGCAGTTACTTCAGGAAACAAGGGATGAGGCTATGGCACACCTAATGTCTGACTTGGCTCGTATCTCCGACTGGGGTAAATATAATCTGGGTGTTTTTAATGCATCAAAGACTCAGTTTTTACACCTATCAACCCAACAAAATCTTCCTCAGGTATACCCACTAATGTTTAATAATATTCAGCTTAATCCTGCATCATCCTTGAACATGCTTGGGATTTCATTTACTCGGGACTTATCTTGGAAAGATCATATTAGATCTCTTGTAAAATCTGCTTCCAAGAGATTAGGTGTGCTAAACTGACTCCGTTCCTTCTGTACCCCTTGCACAATTCTTGACTCTATACAGGGGTTTTATCCGCCCCTGTGTGGAGTACAACTCTCATGTGTGGGGAGGCTCCCCATTTACAGCTCTTCTCAATAGGGTGGAGTCAAAGGCTTTTCATCTTATCAACGCTCCTCTTACTGACTCGATTCAACCTCTGTCTCTTCGCTGCAGTGTTGCATCTTTATCTCTTTTATATCGCTACTTCAATGGTCACTGCTCCTCCGAACTGTCTGCATGCATTCCTCCACTTCTACGACGGGCGCGTAGCACCCGTCTAGCAGCAAACTCTCATCCCTTTTCTGTCCAACTCTCCAATGCAAGAGTTAACCGTTACTCCCAGTCCTTCATTTATGCAATAGGTCAGCTCTGGAAATGTCTCCCTCTGTCTGTATTTCCTGCTTCCTATGATCTCCAGTCTTTCAAACGCAGTGTCCAGGCATATCGATACGATCGGATCTTGAATTTGGTTCTCTTGTGTTTTGTTTTTCTCTTGGAGGGAACAATAATTGTGGGCTCGTGGCCTTTGGTTCCTTCTTCCTCACATAAAAAAAAAAAATGTTTTAGAGAAAGTCACAATATCTGTAAAACTGTAAATTTACAGAAATATAGCTGTGGTCCCTCTCATTATCTGAAAGGAATATGGTTATAGTTTAGCATACAGTTAACCAGTTATTGAGACAAAGTAAAATGTACCCATGCTTCATTTATCTCTTCCACATCTTTGTCTTCAGATCTTGTTGGTATTACACAAGAAGCTACCTTAGGTTAATGACGTGTTCCAAATATCAATGACTTTGAACTTCTTTTAAAGATCATAGACTTGTTTATGATGTCAAAATTTCATAGCTTATATACCATACATAATTATGGCGAAGCTTCCTTATTATGGCTACACAATAGGTTACTAGTTATTATTGTTGTTGTTGTTGTTGTTGTCCTAATTATAACTTACTAAACAATGACACAGAACTAACTGATTGTCTCTTACACCCCGAATAGATGCTCCACAGCTGAATTAACTCGTCTAGCGATGCCAAGAAAAAAAAAATCAAGCTTTCTCATGTTCTGAATGGGTCATTTGAGTCTGGCTGTAGTTCACAGAGGGCGAGGCCTCTCGTAAGCTCAATAAAATCGTTTGGCAATAGAAAATATAACGCAGGTTAAATACCTCGCGTCCTGGGAAAAGTTAGTTATGCAGATCTACCGGGTAAAATTTATATTACTGTGCATGAAGATAAGAAAAGGGTGAAAGAGATGATTGTGTATCATTAATTATCACAAACACGGTGCATAGTACATGGTGTAGCATGCAATAAAAGTTACTTATTGGCAATGCGATAATATAATAGAGTATGGGGTAGATAAGAACAGAGTGTGTACATATTTATGCAATGTACAGTACTATGCCATCATTGAAAATATTTATTTATATTGATGGCAATGGAAAGGGAAGCTGTCACACACTGGCGGCTATGCATACGTCTCCCCATTTCCTTTTTATATCCCGCAAGGAGGATGGTGGATCGATATAAATGTCAACATCAGCCTGTAGCCATTTGAATTAATACTCATATGAGCCTGGAGATTAAACATCATCAACATCAGCATGAAGAACAGTGTGTGTGTGTGTGTGTGTGTGTGTGTGTGTGTGTGTGTGTGTGTGTGTGTGTGTGTGTGTGTGTGTGTGTGTGTGTGTGTGTGTGTGTGTGTGTGTGTGTTGCAATAGCATAGCCAAGCTGTTTAATGTCGAACTCCTGAGAACGAGCTAATCGTTGGACACGAGGGGTCGGAAGAAAGAATTTCAGCTTAATCTTCAAACTCCCAGAAGAACAAAGGGATACACTGATGACTATTGGCATCTCCTCGCTTCATGTTATATGATTGCCGGACGCCTCCACTATCCATATATTCATGCATCCATCCATTTATGAATCCATTCACTCAACTATCTATTTATTATATATCTACCTGTCTGTCCATGTACCCACCTATCTATTTCCTATCTGTCTTTTTTACTACCATCCTCAAATCTATATATGTATCATTCTGTCCCTTCATCTAAATTTTTTCACAATCAGTAAATACATCTAGCTACATATGTATCTTTCCATCCATTCACCTAAAATTATCTTTCATTCATTAATCCATCAATCTACTACTGCCTCTCTGAGAATCATTTGATCTGTCTGTCCACCTGATTCTAGTGATTGTTCCAGCTCAAATATTGCCACTAGAATTTGCATTTAAAATTACAGAAGATCAATCCTACCAAAGGTTAAACTCAGATCTCTCCCGGCTTTCTCATACTAACCAAAATTTACCAGAACTATGCTGAAATTTTAGGAAAACCTGTCATCTGAAGACCTTGCGTCCTAAAATTGACCCATCAGATTCCAGCCTCATCTACACATTCACAAAGGTTAAGGAATAAAGTTTCAAATTTTCAAAACTTGCGCAACATACAAACTCGTAACATAGAATGATTCCCACTGTACGACAACGTATGCATGCCGGTAAATGGGCCAGCTGACGAGAGACAATCGGTCCCTAAGTGTGTGTGTGTTCTGGGCCCTGTCCATGAGAGATACGATAAATGAATGAAAATGATCCTCATTATTGATAAGATAAACATTGTCAGTCACGCCGACGCCCACTCTCCCTTTGTATCACAATCGTTGTTCCCTGAAGCCTACAATAAAAACTCGGATGAAAACTCTCCCTTGAACTCCCAGAGAATGCTTCAGATGACAGAATAACCGCATCAAAGAATACAATTGCTCTTACCACAAAAACAGCACCACCGTCTGCCATTATCGTAAGGTGCAAACACCACTACCAGATCCACAATTGCTGGTATTTGTCGGAGTGTCGCGTGGACAGCCTTTGAAACCCGGTATAAAGGGAATCATAAATTGAACAGGATGCCATTTTGATGCACACACTTTCCCTGTTAATGGAGACAAATGGATAGGTGTTTGTGGAGAAGGGGACATTCCGGGGAAAAATGTAGACATTGTAAGCTTGGAGGAGGACAGACTTTAATAGTATTAGTGTGTTTGCCTCTACTGAGGATATGTTTACTAACTGGGAAATGTGTTTCAATAAAACAGCCACGTCTTTGCACAGAAACAATAAGAGACAACGGTGTTGGTAGAAAATATTGTTGAAAGCAGAATTGAACACTAGTTATGCGGTAGAAAGGGTTTGAAAGAAGGAAAATGTGTTTGCACATATGGAAATGTTTTGCTGAAGAGAAAAGGAATGATGCAAACATCAACATTATAACATATGTTGAGCATTGCTCGATATAATGAGAGCAGTGTTACGAACACGCGATTCCGTTTTTGTTATAATAGCTGAACAGTGGAGAAGGCTGTTCCTTGTCACCGGGTGCATAAAGTGGAGGGTACCTAATAAAACAGAATTATACAAATGAAAAAAACAATGGAAGGTGGTTTTATGGAAAGGGGGATAGGGGTAAATGAAAGAAAAACACGCATTCGCTAGAGGCAAACTACTAGGATGACAGTGTTTGTCAGAAAAAAGAAAGACTGTTGTAGAAGGGGAAATACGTTTGCAAAGGGAAAATGGTGTTTGGAAAAACCTGATAGAAAAAATGGATTCCCTCCAATGGGATGGTGTTCGAATATAATAAATAGCCTTTCCACCGCAGAGTATTTCCAGATATCACTATCTTTATTTCCATTTCGTTATTAAGCCCATAATGACCAATTCTGACAAAAAAAAAACAAAAAAAAAAAAACAGATTTTTGCATAGTTTCCCATATCGCGAGTTCCGACAATATTGCACTGTCACATAGCGCGCAATTTCCTTTTTGTTCTTGTTGTTGTTGTATATTAGACATTCCCTGGACTTACCATCCTAATGCAAAAAGAAATGGGTAGTTACCTGTCACCATTCTTGTGGAAGAAACAAACAAACAAACAGCAGAAATTCACAGCTTGGCTTTATTATTTAGAAAGGCGTGTGGAAGAGTGAGGTGTTTGGTATGAAAGGCACATAGTGTTATGGGCTTTGGGCAACATTCCCAAATTTTTCATCAGGAGAGCATGTAAATTGAAGAAGGTGTTCAAAGAAGGGAGAACATGATGTTAGATAGGGCTCTATAAACTGAAAGAGTTGGCGAGGATGAAACATTCCTCTCAAAAACAGCGGTCGCAGATGTGGAGCTATTTTCACAGATAAAAACTATATTGCTCCCTTGCATGGAGGGGAGCTGTGTTAACAGTTGCTGAAGGGGGACACGGCAGTGTATGTAAAAAGGGTTAGACACAGTACAATGATCCCTCGATTATACAACGTAATAGAGTCACTGGTACATTTGGATATGGACGATGTCTTGACAGACCAATACCCTACCTACCTATACCTTATTTAAAAGTATAGTACTCCTCCTAATGGTGGCAGTGTTCATCGGTCTTTCAGTTATTTAGAATCAAAACACACAAGGGAATATCCAGTGTAATGCTATACACTAAGAAAACAATGAATAAACAACAATAATCCACAAATAAAATAAATGAAGATAATAAAGATTGCAAAAAGAAAATTAATGAAGTACAGTACTCAGGAGTCGTAACCTGCTAGCCTTTAGCTGGTGTACAGTAATCCCATGTGATCTATTGGCTAACACAAAAATCGCTTAACAAATGTCAAACACCTCCTGCTTCTCCTCCTCCTCCATCCGCTGGAGCTGGCCAATGAGTGGGGACATGAGGCGAGGTGATGGAGGCCTGCCCACCCCGGGAGACTCTGAAGATAGCTGCAAGCTCACGTCTATCATCGACACAGCGGCTGTCGAAGTGCTCAGTTGTGGGTCTGAGAGTGAAGACCGGGGATGAGGTGGTTGTGGGGAGAGTGGGCTCTCATACGTGGGGATGGCAGGCTTGAAAAAGTAGTTGATCTTGGACCAAAAATAGATTTAACAATTTTGACAGGATGACAGCGTCACTGACTGCCCATAAATCCATCGCCAGCTTTAGTGGCATCAGCTCCCTGTTGCAGTGCAGGTGCTCAGCATATTCGAGCATCTGTTCTATGCCAGCACATAACGAACTAAGTCAAGGGAGTGATAGTGTGGTAAGGTGCTCAGAGTCAGGGCCCTAGTCCTCGTTGCTGTCCTGTGTCTGCTCCACAAAGACAGCAGCTATGACCTCTTCATCAGACAACGTCTGATAAGCAGGATCACTGCCAGCGTTGTCCAACCAATCGCTCACATTGTCGATGTCCACATCCTCGCCTGCCACATATAGGCACTGGAAGAAATTGTCCACGTCAGACCCCTCAATATCATGCGAGGCTTTGTATCCGTGAAGGAGACAAGACCAACCACTTTCAAAGGTTTTGATGAGAACTTCTTTCCAAGCATTTGCCCAGTTGAACACCGCAGACTTGATGTTGTAATAGTGAAGATTCTCCAAGCTCTGCTTCTCACATGTCAGCCCCTTGCTCACGTTTTAGCACCACCATCATCTGATCGAGGAACCTCTGATGGTACACTCTCTTTGTTGGCACAATAACACCTTGGCCCACTGGCTGAATGAGAGCAGTTGTATTAGATGCCAGAATCATGCACCTGATATGACGATTATCAGCAACCAATTCCTTCTCGGATGGATATGGAGAGGAATTGTCGAGGATCAGGAGTACCTTCACCTGATCGTGAGGGATATCAATACCTTTGTTTGATAAGGGAGAACCTCCATGACAAAGCGTCTGTGGAACCAATCTGTGAAGATCTAACACGTAAACCAGGCCTTCACAGAATGTACCACACAACAGGCAGGTTATCCATCAAGCCTCAGAAACAACGTGGTCATTTTGTGCATCCAACAATAATGGGCTTGAGGTGGTGAATCCAGTTAGCATTAGTGTAGTACAAAACCGTGACACGCTGTTTGGACAACTTTCGACTGGGCACAATCTTCTCCCTCTTATTTGTCAGGGTGTTAGTGGGCAAGGGCCGGAAGAAGAGGCCAGTCTCATCAGCATTTTACACTTGACCGAGAACAATTCCTTCATCCTTGATCAAGCGCTGACCTTTCTGGCAATAGGGTTCTACCTCCTCCGCTACCATGTCCAAAGCCTTGCCATGTGCCTTTATGGTTAGTAAGGCCATGTCAAAGTTTAAACCAGAAGAGCCATCCTTCAGAAGCCTTGAAGTCATGCACGTTGTGTAGGCATGCAAACTTCGTGGGTGTCACCTTCAATTCGGTCCCATGCACGAGCACACTGGCACCTCGTTATTGGTGCAGCCAAACCAAGATCGACTGGTCAATGATAGTGTAGCGGGGCAGTAGCCTTCTGGTCACCCTTCAGAGTGGCATCACTATAGTCGTGTCCATAGTGAGTCAGCCTGGGCCATAATTTCTTGGTATCTATCAAAGTTGAATGCGCCAGCTCATATTCTCGTAAAATGCACGAAGTGGTCCAGCCTCGTCAACCTTGCTCATTATCTCATGCTTCTACTCCAGAGTCAAAACCTTCCTCTTTCATTTCTTGGGTGGTGGTGGGGTCATCATCAAACACACGAGAATGCTGCAGAGGAAAATCAAGACCTGAAGAAAGTAGGGAACCACCACAAATGCAGCAATGGAAGTTGCCCTGGTTACAACTCGGCCAAGCACATCCACAGTCTAGAGACAAGTGTGAACTGAGGTGCAGTACCACCATCTGAACACAGTGTTGCCATGTCTCTACCCATGCATCGCTATGAGCACAAAAGTAAAAAGCACTAAACTGACCTTGAGCACAAAGGTCATTTTTGCTCAGCCAGGCAAATGTCGCCATGCAGCAGCAACAATGGATACACCATACATCATGGGGTCAGAGAATGCCTAAGTGTTCCGGCCTGCCAGGCGACTTTGACCATTTAGTAGGGAGGCAGATGACCATGCATGCCTGGGAGTGTATGACTGATACGGGCGACTGAGGGACTTTCACTGTTCAGCGAGGAGGCGGATGGCCATTTTTGCTCAGCTGGTGGGTTGTGGTCTATTACCAATGTGCATCCGGGGGCATCCAAGTGATCCAGTTGCCAGGCAACTTTGACCATTCAATAGGGAGGAGGTCGGCCATACATACCTGGGAGTGTCCAAGCAATCCTGATGGCCGAGGGACTTCAACTATTCGTTAAGGAGGCAGACAGTCATTTTTGCTCAGCTGATGAGTTGTGGTCTATTAGCTGCACGTGTCTGGGACTGTCCAAGTGATCTGGGCAGGCGGGGGACTTTGACCGTCCACTGAGGAGGCAGATGGCCATTTTTGCTCAGCTGGTGGGTTGCGGTTTATTAACCATGTGTGGCCAGAGAGGCCAGCCAGCCACCCAACAAATTTTTTGAATTTGTAGGCCACCCAACTGGCCATGTCAAAAATGTTATGTCTGGATACGGAGAAAGAAATCCAGATACCGACATCATAGAACTAAAGATATGGAGCATTTGGATAATTGAAGGGTAACTGTATTCCCAGTACATCCCAATATCCCAGAAAAGCTGATCGGTAGAGTGCATTGTACCTTTCAGGAGAGCCACGTGAAATATTGTGAAAATTTCGGTCTTTTTCGAATCTATTGCATGCTTATGCTTGATGAGTGGTGTGCGAATCATCATTGTGGAGTGTAAATTTTGTCTGACTAAAAAAATTAGATCATGTTTGGTTAGGTATAAGTGGGTCAAAACACATGATTAAACCACAATTATTTTAGCCGGTTCTCCCGCATCATGGACATAGCAAATGTTTAGGGCCACTGCAGCCTAGGGTTTAAATGGAGAAGGAAAGAATACTTACAAAAGGAGAACGGGTTTATAAATATAAAACAAGATGCAGTGCTCAGAGAGTGCAGCACTCAGTAAAAGCAATTGGAATATGGGCCGAATATAATACTTTGCCCTGTGACCTTGTCATTCAACAGATTGCTCAGAAAATAGAATAGGCTAATTTCATTTTTACAATAACGTTCCACCAACTTTGTTTCATATCAGATAACTGTTTGAGTTGACTTTGCCATGTGGTTTTGATTTTTTTTTCCCAGTGACATTGACATTTGTCTGATTGATCTAAATATGAATATTTCATTCCTAGATTTTACTTGAACTCTCCCATAAAATTTTGTTTGCTATCGATAAATACTGTTTAAACTGGCCTTGCTTTGTGACATTGATCATGACTTACTCTTCTGAGAATCAATAGGTCATTCGCTTGGGTGATCCTCAACTTGTCCACCAAGGTTCATCCAAATCAGATTGAAAGTTTTAGTTGTTTGCACACAGATACACGTGTACAGTATTTTCTTGTCTTGCGAAGTGGACCTTTGATTGTTTACAAGATTGTTTTCCTTTCTTCTTGCTAGAACTGTATCCCATCCACTAAGTATCTATCAGATCAGATCAGAACTGTCTGAGATGACCATGCCCTGTAACCTTAGTCTTTGACTTTTCCCTGTGATCTTGTCCCTTGATTATTTGTGCTCAGGTTCAAATGCTTATATTCTTGCTTAATCTTCAACCATTCCCAAATTTTTGTCCGGGTTGAATCCAAACTCGAGAAAGACATTGGCCTTTGATCTTCATCAATGAAGTATTGTAAGTAATAACGTGTGTACTCCTTGGCAAGCCTTTAATAATTCCAAGAAGTTTGGTTGTATTCAAGCCAAAATTTGATAACAATCGCATAACAGGGTCGAATTTTGAACTAGCCCTGTGACAATGACTTTTGAGTGATTGTTCTAAAAGCTGAGTTACCAAATTTCTGTCCTACCCGAAGCCACTCCCTCAGTTTCTGTCGAAATTAGATATAACCTGTTCAACATGATTGTGCTACGTCGACGTTTAACCCAGCCTTGTGACCCTGACCTTCGAGTTTTCGTTCTCAGAATAATAGGTTTTCTCATGGGCTGTCCTGCCACCCCTTCACCAATTTACTTAAAACCTGATAAATTTTTTTTTTTTAGTTATTTTTAACACGGTGTACACACACACACACACACACACACACACACACACACACACACCGCCCAGAACATAACACCCATTGTAGATTCGTGAGTTGCAAGCGCATGATTGTGGAAGGTAGGCTATAGTACTTGCTGAAGGGCAGAAGGATGGGTAACATTTGCTCATGCTGGAAGCAGCAGTATTCGTTAATAGGCGAAGGAGGAATTACAGTATTTGTCACAAAAGAAAAAGTAGTTTTAAAAACTAGAAGACAGTTAATAATCTTGGCAAAGTGAATGGGGTTGAGGGACAGTTTACTATTCGGAAGAAAGATGACTATAATACTTGCAAAAAAGGTTGAGGGTAGTGTTGGCAGAAGTGTGTAGGTGAGAGAGAAAAGTAGTACCTGTATAATACTGTTAATACAGACATTGTAGTGACAAAAGTGCTGGAAAGGGAGAACTGTGGTACTGGCAAAAAAAAAAAAAAAAGTGCTTGATGGCGAGGAAAGTAGTATTGTCCAAAACTGTGTGTGGCAGAGAAAAGCGGAATTGCCATAAAGTGAGCATGTATGGGAGAGGAGGTAGTATAGTAAAAAAAAAGTATCTGCGGGGGAGGAAGGTAGTATTGGGCTGGTTAAAAAAGGAGTATTTGCCAAAAAGGAGGACTAAAGTCTTTTGACTCGCAAAGGGAGAAACAAATATTCCGAAGGCAATGGCGCAATAATTAGTAAAACGGACCCCTTACTCACCAAAGGGGTCTTCGTGCTCGGCAGAAGAGGGTCCACATATGCAGCAAAGGAGATCCCGTTTTAGGAAAAAGAGATTCTGCGTTCGGGACGAGGGCTCCCTGTATTAAGGTCCCCGTATATATGAAAAGGAGGGTCACGTATTGAGCAAAACGGATCCCCAAAATAAGTCGAGGAGATCCTCGTGTAAGGGAAATGGGATTCTCGTATGAAGTCCCAGGGAGGATCTACATACGCCTAAAGGGGTTCCCGGTGTTGGAAAATGGTTTCGTAGAACAAAGACCGTTGTGTTCGGCAAAAGAGGTTCCCCTATTTGACAAAAGAAGCTGTATCCATGTTTTATGATCTGAAATTGCCTGCCTGGTTTGCATGGGTGTCCAACTGACTCTTCCCCTCGATAGCCCATTGTTTTCTTGATTGCCACAGATTTGCCACGACACCGAGAGACTTTGTGTGTGGTTGCCATTTTTTGTGGACAGGGCCCTTGTCTTTCTCTTAATTCTCTCTTTTTTGTTTATGTTTCCGTTTATTCTTTTTTATTACTGCTCTCTCTTATCACTTTTTTTCAGTTTATTTTTTGTGCATTCTTTCTCTTAATTCTTTGCCGTATCTTAATTTTTCCATTTCGTTAATGTTTACTCCTGCGTGTGTGTGTGTGTGTGTGTGTGTGTGTGTGTGTGTGTGTGTGTGTGTGTGTGTGTGTGTGTGTGTGTGTGTGTGTGTGTGTGTGTGTGTGTTTTAATTCGGTCTTTTTTCCCTTTTACCATAATTTAGATCATCTGCTACTGCTATATCATTCTTCTGAGAGTTTATTTTTCTTTGTGTATAGTATTGCTCTCGTGAGGATGGACTTCACTTCTCTCTCTCTCTCTCTCTCTCTCTCTCTTAACCAGTGTTACATCTATTTCCCTCTATTCTCGCTGCGTCACTGATCATTGTATTTCTGAACTATCAGCTTGTATTGCTGCCTACTTACAATGAACGCGCAATAACCGCCAGTAAACACGCCATTACCACTACTGTCTACAGCTTCCTGATGCTGTACATAACCGATCCCCTCAGGCTTGAAGTTATGTACCCGTCAGCTTTGGAACTGGCTTCTTCAATCTGTTTTTCCCTCTGATTATGACCAGCCTTTTAAGCGCATTATGACCATTTATCTCGAAAAATCGAGTCTGTGACCATTTATCTCGAAAAATCTTTTTCTGTGAGGGGAAGAACAACTTGCTTGTAGGTTTCTTACATTTTTTTTTTTTCGTCCATTATATCTGTCCATCTTGCCCGTCGACCTAATGTGTATTTAATTTTATGTCTGTCTTTACAGTACCTCTACTTATCCATCTGACTGCCTAGCTATCCTCACGGGCCCTTTATGTATTTAATTATCGTATGCTTCTATCGACCATTTCCCCGCGAGTCCGTTGTCATTCCGTCATATAGTTTCGCCAGATTAAACAACTGTCTGCATAAAACGAGTAGCCGTGTCAGTTAGTCTGAATGCTTATTTACGCGTATGTACTCCTCGGGTTTACCACTCTTCTATCTGTCTACGACGTAATTACTCGGTCTAAGTTCAGTGTCCGCAGTTAAATAAAATAAAAACAATCATCACAGCCCCTTTCTGCTATAACTCACATACCTTCCCGATTGGCGAGATAATTAATATATATATATATATATATATATATATATATATATATATATATATATATATATATATATATATATATATATATATATATATATATATATATATATATATATGCTCCCTCATCTTCAGGCATAGGTTTTTGAATGTTGTTCATTAACCACATGTCAGTCTGCTTACGTATCCATATATACGTCTGTTTAACAGGAACATTCCTTGGTTCTCTCCATCAGTGCCATCGCTCCACCACAACCCATGTCTTTTCCTTGTTCGCTTCCTCACCAAGTTCCATATTAGAGCTATTTGTTCTGCTTGTTGTTTTTTTCCGTGTATAATCTGGCTAATGGACAACACAACACTCCATGTTATTTCTATCTCTAAAATATTCGTATATCTCACGTCATGTTCATGTCGCCATAATGGCACTCGTCTGTTTCTCCAGCAGCCACAAAATCTACCTAGCTTTTCCTCCTTCTCTTTAGAGTCTGAGTATTTGCTTATATATATATATATATATATATATATATATATATATATATATATATATATATATATATATATATATATATATATATATATATACTGTATATAATGCAAGGAAGCAGGAACCAAAGGCCAGGAGCACGAATATTGTTCCCTCCAAGAAAAGCAAAAGCAAGATAACAGAGCCAAGTTCAAGATCCGTACGTTTCGAGATGCCTGGACACAT